>NC_134177.1:45572237-45895094 GCF_964188355.1 Buteo buteo
AATGCCAGCAGTCTGAGCCACTATTGAAGAAGCAATTTTATCTCCTAAGGCCCACATTGCTTGGCTTGGAGGACCTGCAAAGAGCAAATACAATGCATGAGAGAGACACGAGATATCAGACATCAGGGAAATGTCCAGAAGTCTTATTTACGTTCCATGTAAGAGGGATAAATAAACACTTTTAGCAGGGTTGCTGCATGCCACATCTCAACTGGTATGAATCAACATTTCTGAACGGAAACAGAGAGCGTTAGCTCTATCAGCCAGGAAACTAAAAGCAAACAGACTAGAGTACTTTTGACCAAGAAGGAGGAAAAGGCAATTGAAACTACAGCAGTGCAACCACAGACACATCATAATAGCTTGTTAAGTGCCCATCCTGTTAAAGAAGTCTTGGCACACTCGGCTTGCAAGCATCACTCTCTGCCCATGTGTCCTCAAGCTGGGTTTGCTCTCAAAGGGATGGTAGGTACTAGTAACTGTACTAGTACTTAGGTGTGTGTATCACATGCTACTGGAATAATAATTCAGTGCCCCGATTTCACTTGAAATGTGGTTTGCATGGGAGTGTATGACTGGTAAGAGATGTAAACTGGAACTAAAATACAGCTTTTAAATCCTCTCCTCTTCAAAGGTCCGAGGTATTTCCATGGTTATGGCTCAACACACTACAGATAAAAAGATCTGCTAGAAGTCAGAATATGATCCAACTAACCCCAGGCTAGGTTCAGACCATGACTTTTATCACGAGTCCATCTTTAGTTTTAAACACACATGTGTCCAAAACCTTATTCAATATTCAGATCCATGTGGTTCGGGAGATGACGCTTACTACATCAAACATCTCCAGCACTTGGTTAACTACGCTGCTAACCAGCTTTTGAAACAATCTACTTTAACAGGAATCTTTTCTGATTTTATATCTCACAATATTCAAGGATATGTTGGAGAACTTGCCACTTCTCCCATACAGGATCTATTTCCCAGCATGTGTCCAAACCTTATCTAGTTTCATTAACCTCGATGACTGGAAACAGACTAAACCGTTAGACAGTATAGTCTGTTGCTCTGACTACCATAAAGAACACATCATCAGGCTTGCACTTGTAAACCATACCTCATGACTCTCTTTTAGACTCAGGATTTTCTACCTCACTAAACCTATCCATCTAAAAATAAGGACTAGACATTAGGTCAGAAATATATAACCTCACCCATGAAAGCAATCCCATTTTTGTGGAGAAGTTCGGGTAGTTTAGGGTTCTCAGATGCATGGCCCCAGCCAGCCCATACAGCCTGCAGAAGAAAAATAACATAATTCACTCTGTTTTAGTAAAACAAGCAAGTGAGCAGAGATAGAAAGCATGCAGATACTTCAAGTCTTTCTTTTCCTCGTTGAAAACAGCCTCATAACATTCATAAGCCTGACCAGCCTCCTGAACTACACAGTATGTTTAGTTTAAAGGGCTTGCATCTTGCATCTTGTAGACAAGTCAAAGAAGCCTGCCGCAGCAAGCTGTTGAACTAAGCATAGGGAAGTGCAAAGGTGAAAGGAACCTTCTACCTCCTACAGATACTCATATTGGGAAATCCACTGCATTGTAATATGCATGGCCTTTTGGTGCTAGTATAGGTTTATAATTTCAACTTCTTTGACCTGTCTTTTTCCCCAGACAGAACTTGTTATTGAAGGAGAGGAGATTGCTTAGTGTTACCTCCTGTTTTGAAAACTATCTTTGACACTTCTCACCTGCACTGGAATCCGCTTAGCAATATCAAGAATGAGTTCCACATTTGCATAGTTGTTGTTGTTCGGTCCTCCTGGAACCGGGACATAGTGATCTGCCATTTTAATATACTCTGCAAACACAAAGAAAGTCTCATTTAGATTGCAAATCTAATAAATGGTACTTGGTCTAAAACTCCTTAAATCTGCAGCACTAGAAGTAGTTAATCTCCTCCCAGAAAAATGTGTTGCTTGACAGAATGCTACATGATGCAGTAGACATACATTCAACTTCTTGCGTCCTTGTGGCCACACAGGTCTGTGCAAGAAGGCTGTGCACCTTCTCTAGTCTTTACAACTCACCTGCATTTGCTTTCAGATCCTCAGGAGTCACCATGACAACAAATCTAATTGCCCGCTCATTTCGAAACATCTCATAGGACCAGCGCCGGATGGATCTCATGCATTTCACTGCTGCAATGCCATTATTTGCTATCAGGACCTGAGTATGTTAGAAGCAGAGATGAAATGGAGTCTAAATAGCACAAAACACTAAACAATAATGAAAACTTTTTTTTCTCTGCAGACTGTCCAATTTTGGGTCTGTGCAGTTTTGTTAGCCAGCATTCAATTCAGCAAGAACATTTAATGGTCCATCAGTCAATTTAGAAAATGGTTCTTGCTCAACCATAAAGATATTAATGTGTTATGCTTTGTTTGGATTAGAGAGCAGGACATATGAGAATAGGCATAATGAGTGGCTAAAACTTTCAATACCTGAAAGGAAGAGACCTCATCCATTAAATGATTGTGTATTTTTAAATACATTTCTTAGTGTTTTTTCCAGTCTACTTTTGTTATATGTGTCTATAAATCCTTCTGTATCAGCAGAAGTGCTCTAGCTCACTCAGATACTTTTTTTTCCTGTCACACTAAGCTAAAACAATGGGATGTTTATTTATCACATCTAAAATAAAATGGAAACACAAGGATTACAGGCAGAAGTACAACTTTCAAGTTCAGGAATATTAATATTTTGATATCTGCAATGTACAGCCTTATATAGAGAAAAGTCATAGAAGTCATAGCTCAAGAGAAGGCAACAAAATGCAATACCCTAAAGTCAAGAAGGTCAGTAACTTACCTTTTCAATAACTTTATTCCCTCCAAAACGAGTAACAAACTCTGCTGGAGAAGCCACAGTGAAATCCCGCTGCACGTCAACTTTCTTCCTGTCCCGGCCTTGCTTTACAAGGTGTAAACCAGACATACTGGGCCTAAGGAAATATGTGGGAGACAGAAAAAAGCAACTTGGCAGTGCAGATGTACACAAATAGAAGATGTGTGAAAATCTGTAAAGTTCCCCTTGACCATATTCCCCACGGAGACAAGCAGAATCTTTCCTTGCCTCCAGACCACCACGGCCTGGTCCTCAGCTTTTACAGAGATGACTCTGGTTTTTAACTACCTTTCAGTTATCTCTCTGCAAAGACCAGGTCATCTGGAGAAATTCCAGTTATGCTAATATATAAATAGGTAAAAATATGTTCAGTGTATATTGCTGCCCAACACAGAACAACAATGCTCCACCACATTGCTTTCAATACATCTAGGAGAGCTGGAAAATGACAACGTTTTCCAGCTTTGGTAAAACAAGTCACTAAGATCAGACTCCATAAGGAAATCCTACTGGGGAACCACAGCAAATAAATCTCCAGGTGCAAATAAAAGACTCTGTGACTGGCTACTTAAAATAATTTTCCAAGAATTTTCCATCATCCAGTCTTTAATATCTTCCTCAAAAGTTCTGAGAGCTAGAGGACAAATTAATCACAGTACTTCTACTGCAAACAGTGAAAGACAGTTTTGTGTCTTACAAGATCAGCTCTGTGCTCTGCCCCGTCTTTCCGTGTGGGAATGGGACAGTTGCTTCCCTTTCTTATGCTTCAGCTTCCACAGAAATAACACATGGATAAACCACCCTCTGCTTTTGCAAGCACTGCAGGATTTGATTTGCTAAAATTTACAAAGCTGAAATTGTGAGAAGAAACTCAATAGAAAAGCAAAGACCTACTCTTCACACTGTGTGTCTACCATAGTACAGCATGGCTGGAAAAGTAACAAGATACTTTTTATTTTAAACCCTCTGAAGCTTTACCTCTCAGGTCACCCACAGTTTACCCATTTTTCTTACTGTATATAGTGTGCTTGTCTTAAGGGGTTCCTTTCCCACAAACACACTGAAGTCCTTACCCCTGCCACCATGTAGGATTACAGAACCTTTCTGTAGGAAGAAGAGATTAATATTGGGAAGGTATTTAAAAAAATACTCAATGCTTTGGCAAGACCCAACAGCAACCCAGGGGTCAGTGCCACTGGAGCAGCCGTGTAACTGGCAGCATCTGTCCCCAGGAGCCACACGGGCCCCGCTGGCTGCCCTTCGGCCATGGAAAGCCATCAGCAACCTCTGGCTTAATCAGCTGCCCAAGTGCTGCTGCCATTGAGCAACTCCACTGGGAAATGGGAAGAGATGCAGCAGAAAGCAACTGGAATTGCTGGGGGAGGGCATGAAGGGAAAACTAACCCAAGGACAAGCCAAACCACACACAGCATCTAGAGGTCTCCTTTTATAAACACAGCCACCAAGGTCGGGTAGCCTGAGAGCTGTACATGTGAGCTCTGGAGCATCCTGGCTTGAATAGCTGCTGTTAGAGGTGCTTGGGGACAGACTGAGAGGAAACGCACAGATTGCCCTTCACGTTCCCTCATAAATACGTTACGGCCTATGAAGATTTACCCATCTGGAATGCAGACCGTCCTTAAGTCTTCATCAGGAGCACAGTAACACCACAAACCAGTATTTTGACTAAAAAACTGCTGATGAAAGAAGCCCTGAACAAACTGTAGCTAGTATCTGGTTTAAATCCAGATTCTTCTCTTACCCATCTTTCCTATGAAGGATCTTGGTGCTAACACAGACTATGCTGTGCCTTGCAGTACACATTAACAAAAAGGATCTTGACCCAGCACAACCTGTTCAAAAAGGTACATGCCAAATCCTGGTATTACCAATCAAGAACTGTACTAGAACGAAAGGCAATCTTTCAGGCAAGGCAAGATCAGTACCCAGATCTGACCATAAAGATATGTTTATCTACCACACATAGGATGGAGTGGACCCTTCCCTTCCTCTCCGCCTTCACGCACACCATCCGCTTTGGCTGTGACATCCTACTGTGGCACAACCCTGAATTTGTGAGGATTTCCAGAATAGCAAGTAAGCATATCTACAGCACTTGAAATTCAGACCCTGTGTTCTGTGTTAACACATCAATCTTTCTCTTGCACGTGTGAGATATTCCCATGACAAATGGCCATGCTGGTGGTGAACTGAAGAACTTCAAGTTATAGTCTTGCAAATGTTGAGCTTAACTGGGAAGTAAAACTGTTCTAAGTTAACCTGTCTAAGCACAGTGAAAGAGACTTTGAAGCAATCCATGAAGCCAAGAGTGAGAGAAGTAAAGATAACAGGAAAAACAAGATCAAAATGGTGATTTTAAAGCATGCTAAAAAAACAGATGCCTATCTCCCAGTGATCTTTTGGGACATATAAATGGCTGTACTAGGTCAGACCAAAGTACATCCAGTCTAGTAACTTGTCTCAAAGAACTGCTGCTAGCAGATATCCAGAGAAGGGCATAAAAACAAGTTAAGTGTGCAGAGGTTCTTCCCCTGTGTACTTTCCCTTCTTCCAGGGAGCTGCACTTTCAGAGATAGACCTTGTCATTCAACTTAAAACTCATCCCTATGAGCATGAGTTCACAAACTGCTCTGTGATAACCTCAGCCCAGGAATTCAAGGTCAGGAGCCAACAGGCAAGAAAAAGCGCAAAGGCGTAGCTAAGGTTGAATTTCTCTTAAATTTGTGTATTTAAAGAGGATCAGAATCCATGCAGTGGCAAGGAAGGAGCACAGTCCAACAAGTGAGACATGTTTATTCATTGCAGGTTTATTGAGAGCAGCCTCAACAAAAATAGAAAAAAGGTAAAAATCTTGGGATCAGAATCTGTGAACATGTATGAATATGAACTATCCTCCCAGGCTGAAATTACTACACACATAAAGATACTGCTACTGATAAAATGTCAACAAAACCAGGTTCACCATCCAGAAAAATGCACAAACACTTGTTTATAAGCAAGTATAGTTCGGTTTAATTTGTGACAGTAAGCATAACAAGAACATTAAGTTTATTTACTAATAACCACAGGCTGTACATTATAATCAAAACAGGAAAGATTTTTTTTTTTTGCAAGGTAAGATGAGGTAGAAGTTGGGCAGCAAGGAAGAAAGAATGGTGAGCTCTAAACAAAACAGAGTAAATGCTGAGTTAGTAACAGTCATACCTATTAATCACCAGGTTACAACTGCAGTGTTCTGTTACATAGGAACTTTCAAAATGCTCATCTATCCCTCAGAGTTTACAGAGGTTAGTAGTTGTGCAGAATCTCAAACTTTTTTAACACTGATTCCCCAGCTAAGATGTATTCTGGCATCTTTCTTACAGACTGCATGCACAGATACCTCACAGTAACTGGTGAGGTTTCAGAGGATAAAATTAACGTGGAAAAATATCAGTATGCATTCCCAGTACAGAGTGCCCAACTGCCTCAGTCCAAGACGGCTGCTGCTATGAGGAGACAATCATATCTGTAATTCTTACCTTTGCAGCATGTGATATCTCATTTCCTGACTCTGCTCTGCAGAATCCTCCATGCTGTCTCAGTGAAGGAATTAACAGATTTCAGGCTTCTTTATGACTCGCCTAGTGTAGCTGCTAATTTTTTTTTTCAATACTGCAGCTCAAAACCCAGCAGGAGAAAGCTGCAAAGAGCCTCTTGCACTCATGCGGTTCTCCTTAAAGCAGTGGCACTTCCCAGACTGCTTCAATCTTTTAACCTTTGTCCCTTGCTTTCCACCCCTCCTCTCTCTCAGTCACTCTTCTGTGACGCAGCATGCACAGAGAGGGTAGCAGCTTCCCTCTTCTGCATTCAGAGGAAAGCAGCTGATCAGGAAAGAGAGAAAATTATCTACAGGTTACGTAATCAGGCTTAACACAGCACCGCCGCTGCAGCCCGCGCAATGCACAGTGGCTGTTCCGCAGCAACGGTCGGCCCCAGTTCGTGCTCCCACAAAGGGGATCACGCAAGGAAGTGCAGACTGCTGAGCTTCCCCACATGTTCCATCAGCATCCAGAGGAACCCCACACCGCTGGCGGCACAATGGCAGGCCAGCACCTCCTCAGCAGCTAGCTTTGTGAGAGCAAAGGAGCAACTAACTCCAGGGGCCGATTTGCCTGAAGAATTCAATCAACATGTAGAATTTAATATCAGATTTTCAGTAGGGGTGGGGAGGTGACAAGGAAAGCATTTCCAGGGCTGCAGAGGAGAAAGTCAGAAGCACAGTTTGTACAGGCACACAGAGCGCAGTGGTGATCCAGACATGAGACAACAGATTGCACTGGACATCAGCTTGGAAGCTGGGAGACCCTGGACAAGTCACTTAAGTTTTCTGTGCCTCTGTTTCTCCACCTATAAAATGGACATGATGCTATAAGAATAAATACCCTCACACGCAAAGTGCTACAATACTGCAGGGTCCAATAACATCACTGGAGAAAGGAAGAATGTTTACTCAATATCAAGCACATGCAAAAACATAAATTGCAAATTTCAGGGTGGGGAAAGGATAAGCAAGGGCAATGACCGCAGCAATACAGTGATGTTCAAACCTGGACTGCAACTAGACACAGCAACTGGATTACATTTTAAAATTAGACAACATTTGGGTCTGTCCTGGTGTAGGGCCACATCCAGGAAGCACAGCTTTTATTTGATGCACACACATTCCAAGAGTCTGAGCAAAAGCCCTATGCAATCACCGAGAAGGGGAACACTCAAAAAAAAAAAAAAAAAAAAAAAAAGGAACAAGTACCCAGAGGAAAGGTGTCACATTAACATGATGACAGTATGCAACCTTGAGCCCTGAAGGGCAAGGTGAGGTCACTGCAGGAGACAGGGAACTAAAAACAGTACAGGCGATACGAGCCATGACCAACAGCAAGTGCCATGTGTCTGATAAAGTGCAGGCAAACAATTCTGTGCAGATCCAATTTCTTCAAGCATTGTCAGCAGGAGGGTAAAGGGGACAGCGACACACTGTGGCAGTGAAGGCGGCAGTCACAGTGGAAATAAATCTTCACCAGACAACGGAGACAAGAGATACCAGGGAAGGAACAGAGTTTAAACGAGCAAAAAAACCCCAACATTATATATCTACCTAATAACTAAATGCCTCTCTCACATCAGCCTTTGTCTCCTCTTTGAAGAGCTACTCAAACTACCCAACTGTGAAGTACACCAGAAATTTCCCATTTAATTCATTTTAAAACAGAAGTATGTAAGAAAAAGCAACTTGTCTTGAAATATTTTCCAGCACTGGCTCTATCTTGAGAGGCCTCCTGCCACACCACTTACCCAGGTGTGGTACAGATCCTCACTCCCAGCCCGCCAAAGCGAACTCGGGGTCCCTGCCTCCCACACCCCAGCACGCATGACTCCGGCCATGGAAGTCTGCTCTCCCAGGTTCTCCAGGCTCCTATTTCCCTTCATCTCTGCGGGGAGGCTACAACAAACCCATTTCACCAGTTCCAAACAAGCCATCATAAGGGTAGAGAATTACAAACCTACAGACTCCACTTGATAAAATCTGTGTCACTTTCTCTTCTGGTCATCACTACTTAAGACCAGGAAAACCCAGCTGACATTCAGAGACTCTACTGGATATGTATTTCATGTAGAAACTAGTATATTCCATCATTTTCAAAATAAAACAATTGCATAATCTATGGTTCCATTAGATTTCCTTAGTATTTGATTCTGATTTGAGATTAAAATTTATACACAGTACAACTGAAATTTTATTTTTCAGGTTCTGTGAAAACAGCTTCCCAAATACTTGCCTGTGCTCCAAAAAAACCCACCCACAGCCCCCAATCCAACCAGCTTCTGACCATTGTAGCTGCAAGGAAACAAATCCTACATGTACACACAGCTCGATGGTAGAGGAGCAGCTTCAGCGTTGGTTAAGTTATTCATCGTGCCTTCTACCAGCTGAATTCACTGCTATGAAATCAATGGACACGATCTGCTGCAACATCCCTACAAAAATATGCCACACAAGGATGTGTCGTTCTGATACAATACTTACCATCAAACATGCACACACTC
This sequence comes from Buteo buteo, assembly GCF_964188355.1. Lineage (NCBI taxonomy): Eukaryota > Metazoa > Chordata > Aves > Accipitriformes > Accipitridae > Buteo > Buteo buteo. Next base: position 45,581,252 of record NC_134177.1, read on the forward strand.
TACAAATCTCATTTCCTAAACAGAATACTACTCAGAACCCAAATGGCAAACATCATATGAAAATCATCCCCCTCTTTAGACCCTAGGCCTGCTGTTAAGACAAAAGGAAAGCCTGCGCGGTTCTCTTCTGTTCTAGCCTCCAAGAAAAAAGCATTCATTACAGACACATACCTGACGCACATCGCAGCTAGGAGCCTGCATTGATCCCAGCACTGTAACATGCCAAGTGCTATCAGTGACGTAGCAGTTTATTCCAAAGGCAGTGATGCATTAGCTGGCTTGTTTGAAAGGCAGCCTTAAGGAGACTGCAGCACATACACACACGCACACACACACATACACACACACACCGAGAAAGGATTCCCCCCCCACACACACCTCCGGATTTGGCCTGTAAAGGGTGTGGAGAGAAGGCAGCTCTCATCATCAATTTGGGCTTTATGTTTTGTAAATATGTAAACGCTGATGTGAACATGTATCTGATCTGGTGATAAGACTCAAGCCAGTTGAAGCATCTGTAAGATCTGCTCCGGTTTTAGATCTGCCCTTGCAACCTATTTCACAAAAAGCCAGAGAGAAAGAGCAAGCATATATGTAGTCCAGCAAGCCATGCAGAATTCTGCAGCTGGAGTAAATGGTTCACTATGTCTTGGGTAATAGGCACTGGGAGGCAGCAATCTGGACTTATTCAAAGACAGTTTTTGCCTGAGATTTTAAAGAGACAGAACAGTTGGCTTGAATACAGACACTGCCGGAAATCAGTGCTTCAACCTATAAATCAAAAAAAAAATTAAACTCGACTCAGCTCTGACAAAGGATTGAGCCTAAGGATTTCAGGAAATTAAACAAAGGATGCAGAATAAAAAACAAAAACAGCACTCTCCCTACTCCCTGGCTAAATAACTTCACTGCCATGCTAATACAGATTTTGAACAGCCATCAAGGCAGGTCTTTAGCCTAAAGCAGTAACTTTGGTTCCAAAACTACAGAGCCCAAACTGGCACAAGTTGCTAGGATTCCTCTCAAATAATCAAGTACCAACAGCTGCAATGTATGCAGATTTTAAGTGCTGAGACACTTGTTTGTCAGGTATCTTCTTTTCCTAAACCATTTATCTGGCTTTTTATCTGCCATGCTGTATGCATTTTAACTGGACCATACCCACAAGATGCACACACCAAATCACTGGTGTTCCTTGCAAGTTCCAAAGTAACATCACAGCTGTTATCATGGGGGGGGAACCTGAAGATTTAAAGATCACTGAGCTCCTCCGGATCACACCCTCCTAGGTACTATGACCAAAACCACTTCACTCCTGAGGCTCTTCAACATACCCCATTCCCTCTGACTGTTCCTTCCAAGGTATTCTGCGCTCAACTTCATGACTTTCATGCTCAACAAACCTCTAGCCTCCTGCACGCTGCAAGCCCCTTCCTTTTCCTTCAAATTTATCTTTCAGAACCCATTTCTCCATCATGCCCTTCCCACTTAGATCCATGGCACCAAATTTTCACCCCTCAAAAATACCCAGTAAATCTAAATGTCAATCCAAATAAATATTCAAATTAAAATCAAATTGATATCTGTACTCCAGTTCCTAAAATCACAAAGTACTGAAAGATCTTCACTTTTACATCCTCATTAAGTACAAAATTTCACATGTTCCTGGAGCAACAGCCTAATGCTCTCCAGGTCAAGCCCTGCCACCAAGACAAAAGTTCATAACAACAACAGTAATACAGTTCTGCAACTGAGAAGAGAGCAGAATTTAAGTCTTTGGCAAGGAGCCTGCCAGTGCTTTTTGGCAAAGTTCAAGTGTTGAACAGATCTATCTACATGAATGAGAGAATCCAAGTTTTTTAACAACCAGAATTAAAGGGGTAGGTGAGGGAGTTGTACATACAATTTATCACTGAAAGAGGTTTTGCCTAGTATAAGAGAATCCTGTACAGAAAGATGGTGCAAGCCCATTTCAGCTACTATTCTTAGAAACAGAGTTATGATACAGAGTCAAGAGATCCAAGTTATTCCCTAGCCTGGAGATTCTTTGCCTTCCCTACCTACAACAGGTTTAATGACACTTCCTCTTTTCCCAGATTTGTTGCAAGCCTACATTCATTGACAGCTTCTCCTGCAGCCACTGAAAAGACAAACACTAGGCTGTGAGGGGATTCTGCAAAAGCACTTGTTTTTGAATGCCTTTGCCACATGTCCCAGTCTGGGTGAAAAGAGAGGGCATTTGGCAAAATACAGGAGGGGGCCCTAAAGTTTTCTGATAGGGACAAAAATATATTTTGTTATCTTTTCAGTTAGAAATATCAGATAAGCAAGGCAGCAGGAGACACTGTCACCGCTGTGATACCTCAGCCAGCTAATCTTTGCAAAATCTCCCTAGAAATTCCTGACTTTAGAGATGAAGTTTCCTGTTAACTGAGGTCAAAGGGAGTAAAATATCTGTTACACTAAAATAAGATTGCTACTTTTGAGAGGTATGCAGACGAGAGGTCCTTTAAAGTGTATTTGTTCACTGAACAGTAGCTTCCAGAGAAGAAAAAAGTTATAATTCACAGGTTATCAGCATAACCAGAAACAACTACGAATCCAAAACACCTTACAAGCTTCTCCTTTTTCAACAGATACAGGAGGAAATTCAACTTTTCACTCCAGGTGGATGAAGTTCAAAACATAAATCACAACATCACTCACTGGCAGTACTGGCAACAAAAAGGAACTAAATCCTCTGTTTTGGCAGGGGTTCCTTGAAGATGCATAGCTTTATTTCAGTAACTTGCAGAAATATGCAACATTATCACACTCCCCTATCTGCCGAGCCAACAGCAATTGATCACATGCAAAGGAAAACGTCTCAGGAAGCAGCATGCAATTCCAGTTTCATTAACGGCCTTCTGGTCCCTCAGATGCAAACCCATGCAAGTCACCCTCCACAAAAACCTCAGCAGCACCATGGCAACTGGTAGCACAGACAGCAGAGCAAGAGGAGGAGCCTTCAACTCCAGCAGCGGCCCCACAGCCAGGATGATGCAGAAAGCCTGCAACGGGAAGGAATCAGTTCAGCAAAGGAGAAATCCTTTTTGATGCAGCTGGACCAGCCTTGGATGCGGCACTGAAAGCATCAGCCTTGCAGACACTAAAGCATACTTGTACTTCTATGCACCCATTTGTGCATAAAATTACAGTGGCACTTATAATTTTACAAAATCAATGCTCTATAGTGTAAACTCCTAACCACAAACAGTTGGACTGGAATGGATTTTTTTTAAATTCAGAACAAGCTCAAAAGGATCCTTTATTACTTTTAGTACTCTGTGCAATCACTCCACGACTGGTTTCTAAGCAGGCACCCTGTCCCAGTGCCAGGCTGGGTATACTCAACACACTACTGTCCAGACTAGAATTGAGGCATTCTTCCAAAATTACTTTAATAGATGATTAGTTCTTCTTAAGCATCTCAATAATTTATTGAGACTATTTACTGAGAAGTAACCCAAATAGTGTTAGGTGCTCAGGGCTAAAGTCTCTGTGGGCTTAATGTCAGGAGCAACAGCTGAGCTACTTCCAAAAATTTGGCTTTCAGCTGATGCAAGTGGATTGTCAGGTGACCTTGTACACCCATTTCATTGCTTATGAAACCAGAGCCCTGATGTATAAATACATGACGACATGCAGGATTTATTCTATTTTAAACGAGAATTTGATACAAGATACCATCTTTGAAACTAGGAATTAAATTTAGCAATAGTCAAGAACAATTTTTTAAACAAAACAAACAGACCCAAAGTACTTTCGAAGTGGCATTTATAGAGAAGTAACTTAACCTACCACTAAAACTTCAGAAAGGAGCATAGCAACTGTCTAACAGCTCACTACACTACAAGCAAAAACTGTATCCCAACAGGACTACTGCCTTCAGTTAGAAGTGGTGATGGAAATTTCTGAACTCAAAGAACACAATTATGCCTGGAAGCAAAAAGATTAAGAAAAAATGGTATGCATGATTTTATTATCTAAAGGTGCAAAATGCAACAAAGAGTAAATTTTGTTGATGTACACTGTACACAAGTAGAGTATTTTCTTCACAGACACTTGTTTTCAATGTTAGATGCTATAACTAACAGAGAAAGGAGGGCATTTACATTATTTTTATTACTGATACTCTTTAAATAAACCAGAACTACAAGCAAGAAAAGAATCAGAACATTTTAATCTCCACGGTTACTTTTCCAACACACAATTTCTGTTAAGCACTGATGTTCCACACACCAATTTAAAGTTCATTATCAGAGCATGGCTTTCTCAATCCTATGTAGTAGCAGCCAACTGGCACAATCAAAGGTCTTCATAGATCTCTAGAGGTATGGAAGCCTCTATTGTACAACCTGTCCCAGCAAGACTGTCTTTAGCAACAGCATAAACACTTAACAAGATCAATAAGGTGATAGATGGAACAACATGGCACACACACACACTCCGCATGCTCCAATGAAGAAACATGAGTTGGCATACGGACTACCCATAGCTGGGTCAGGATATATCGATCAGACATCACAACCCCGTCAGATGATAAGGCTCTCAGCAATGTTTTCCAGCTCAGGCAGGAGACCTACAAATCTCAGGTACTGAACATATGCCAAACAGTCTACTGAAACATCTGTGCTTCAGGAACTGGCAACGTGATGTCACTTTGCTCTTATGTCTACTGTTACTGTCTGCCTGTTACTACAGGAAAGAGGCTTTCGGATGACCAGATTTGATGCGAGGCATAACTGCCATGAGACTCCCATCGTGGCATCAGAGGCTCAAGCACCTTTCACAAAGATAGTTAATGTGGCCTCTACTAGAATGAGTTTGTTTGCTATGAAATAGCACAAACAGGACAGTTTATGAGAGCTGATGACCAAGGAAGAGCATTTCTAATTATCAAAGGCATTTTAATATTGACACAGTGCTCCTCAGAGGGGTGAAAATCTGCTTGGGATGTCAAGATAAGGGCTGGAACAGCTGTTGCACAAAAGCTGCAAACAGTCACTGGCACTGAATATTATAGGATGGATTAGACAGTCTTACAGTCAACCTCCACAAAGCAACAAAATGGAGTTTAGAGGAGAAAGAAAGCTGTACTGTCTGAACTTCAGTGACCTGGAGTATGAGAGGAAAAAACAACTTGATTAGATGGCTGACAACACTACTTTCTAGCTCTCCTGTGCTGTAAGAAGAAATCTCTTTAGCTATCAGAGCAACTGACTTACTACCTGACAGGCTCTATGAAGATGTAAAAGGATAGTTCAGGTACAGTCACAAACCCTTTTTCAGATGACTAAATTCTGGATTTTAGACATAATTGTTCCCTGAGAAGGACTTCTCTGCAGCAAAGCCCCTCACCTCAAATACAAGCTTATCTCTAGCTTTAGCTGACCAAAATTTCCTGTGTGAAACTAACCGGCAAATGGAAAGATTTTGGGCAACTTCTTCAAAAAGATACGCTCCCTCGGACCTGGTCCTTGTTTGACCCATTAGTCAAACCATACAGAACTCCCCATGAATTTATCTTTGTCACTTCAGAAAGTGTTGTCCCTTTGTAACTACCAAGAGGAAGCTGGAAGCAAGAATACCTGTGTTCCATTAATTCACTGTCACAGAGTGACTTCAGGCAAGTTGTTGAACTTGTCTTTGTCTCAGTTTCTCCATCTGTAAACATTATTTGGAAATCTTTTGATGAAAGAGACTACCATCCTTGAAAACTGTTTCAATTCATCTTACTTTATCTTAGAAAAACAGCCTATAATGCTGTAACTTTTTTTTATTTGAATTGGCATTTCTCTCCAATTTAACTGAAAGTCAAGTACCCTCAAAAGAGAGTGCCAAAGTAAGCAAGTTACAACAGAGGTGCTCAAGGTTGCACACCTATTGCATTATAGCTCTCTGATGCCAGGCAGTGTCCTAGAAGTTTCTTGATTTTCTTGCTCTCCTATTGTCTTTTCCACACTAACGGTTGTGTGTTCATCCAGTTTCTTCTGTTCCTAAAATATATATAGTTACAGGGCTAGATCTTTTCCTGCTTCAAACTTACCTTTTGTGCTGCCAAAGTATTACAGCTGGCAGTCTTTGGAACAGTAATCTCCTTTAAATTTGCTTTAAGATTTTGTAACTGTTATATTAGCGCCAGCTGGCTAAACATATCCATCAGTATGACCATAACAACTCTGTAAAGTATGGACTACTATCCCCCTTGTGCCCTAACCCAAAGAGTCTGCTACTATTTGTTTTCAGAGAATGTCTCCCTAAATTGGGAAGGGAACCACCAATAAAAGGACAGATGAAAAATCCTTAACCTGTGCAAGCAAAGAAACCAGCAAAACAGAAGATCAAGCTAAAAGGATTAGCTGGTCATATAAATATCTAATACTGGTCAGTAAAAGCCAGAAGGCTTTTTGGAACCAACCGTTTCTTCAAAAGCAACAAAGTAAAGGTAGTGAGGGATTGTTCAGTAAAAACAATAGTGGGATTCAGACTGTCCTGTATGTTCCTGGAATGGGATGACACCTTTTAAAAAGGCAGGCAGAAAGAGCAGCTTAAGAGGAAGCTCTTCTAGATTTGGTTCTGACCACTGGGAGGATCTGCTGGGAGAACCAGTGGCTGAAAGGCACCAGAACAGTCACAAACCTATTTGTAAGGAACTAGCAGACAAAAAGGTAGGAAGTTACATCCAGCTGGAAGATGTCAAGGACAAATCTTTCCTAAACAAAAATGCATTTCCTTCCTTACATGCTAAAAAGGTTTGCAAACAGGGGACTGTCAATTGCTGCAGTAAATTTGGATGTTAGGAAGATTTTTAACACTGTCCAAAATTACGTTTTCATAAATAGAACAAGTATATGTTAAACAACTGCACTCGGAAATTCAGACAATGGTGAGCAACTGTTCTGTTAAACTGGAAGGATGTAAGAAGTGAAACTTTGGTAAGGATCCATTCCAACACCAAAACTGGTTAACATTTTCTTTTTTAATTTATCAGTTATGAGCTTACCATCAAACTAGGAATAACTGAAAATACTTCCGAATCAAGAATCTATTTCTAAAGGAATTTGACAAGGTGAGAAAATAACCTGAAATGAGCTGCTGCAATTCAGTAGTGACAAGTGCAAATATTACACCCTGTAAAAGATAACTTTATCAATATTCAGTGTGATGACTGTTCATGGACTGCTGCTCCTCATGTACAATACCTCCTCACTCTACCCAGCACTCAGAAGGCCTCACGTACAGTCCTGTGTACAGGCCTGGGCACCAGACCTCCTGGAATGTGGGAAACGAAGGGGACATAGAAGAGTGAAAAAAGACTGATCAGACACCAAGGAACTACGATCTGTACGCACATTGAAAAGTACAAGATACCTAGCCTACAACAGAGAAATCCCATGGGCACATCCCGCTAGTGGTATGCAAATCAGCAACACCATAAAAATAAAGGGGCCTTTTGACAAGGAAACGTTAACTCCACAATCTCAAAAGCCCAACTTCATAGCTCATTTGAGCCACAAAGAATTAGGAGTGAAGCAGCCCTTCTAGCAGCCATGAGACCATCATCTCCCTGAGCTGCAAGTCTTGGCTTATCACCACTCCGCAGGACACCGACCTTTTCTTTAACTATCAACAAAATTTTCTCTATCCAAAACAAAAAAACATTCCAAGTGATACGGAGTTATTATCTTACCCAGGGGTCCTTCCAATTCTTTGGCTACATATAAAGCAGCAAATCCCATACAAGACAAAATAAGCAAATAATGTCCTTGTTCTCAACAAACACGGCCCATCTAAAACACACACAAATGAAAACTTTTAAGATCTCCATCAGCACATATCAAATTTCTGAAAGCCGGGACAAGAGACAGGCAGTATAAGCAAGCCCACCACAACACTCAACAACTGAGATGTCTGAAAGGTGCTTAAGGAATTTAGGCACAGATATTTCATTAAAACCAATGGAAAACAGAAGGTTTTAATACAGATAAACACACAAGAGGTCATTTTGAAACAGAATGCTGGAAGATGTCTTGGCACAACAAAAACATTTGAGGCCAAACCTGGGTATAAAGTTGAATCTTTGGGTTATCTTTGGAATGGATGGGGTAAGATGACTGAAGACTGAATCTGAGTACTATTTTATCCCTACCTCATATGGCTTGCCAGGCCATCTTGAGCATTAGAAAGTCCTAGATCAGAGAGGGAATCCGAGCAGACAGATACAGGCGACAAAGACCTCTCTTTCTCCTCTAGCAGATCAAGTTTCACCAAGGAGCTTGTCTCATCTTCTGAGTTATCCTCTGACACAGAGCCAATAATAAAGCGAGAGTGAGGGTTCATCTCCAGGGGTTTAGTGGGTTGAGAAGACTCTTCCATGGCTCCTACAAATTGGGCTCTCAGCACTGTAAGAGGCAAAAGAAAGCAAAAAAACAATACCTGAGGTTAATACCTGCTATTGTAGAACAAAGAAGAGGACAAAGGAAGGTTCACTTCTGATAGGAAATGCAATGTTAAAACACCATAGCTGAACCCAGATAGGAGTCCAGGATCAAGAATAGTTACTTCTGCTATAATCATTGACTTTTCTGTTTGCACAAGGACTGTAAGGTCAAAGCAGCTGGTCATTCTGATCTGTTGCAGAACCTGCTAGTTTAGACAAAGCTGCAGTAGGTACTTAAAGAAAAAAAAACAAAAAAATCACATACAAATGCATGACTAGAAATCCAAAATTTTTATTTTACTATTATTCTTTGGTTAGATAATTATTGGTGACATTTAAAACCTGACTAGACATGGTCCTTGGCAACCTGCTCTAGATGATCCTGCTTAAGCAGGGGGGTGGACTAGATGATCTCCAGAGGCCCTTCCAATCTCAGCCATTCTGTGATTCTGGGATTAAAAATTTCTATTTCAACAGCATCTGAACACTGGGACTCATTGTGCTAGGTACTGCACATAGCATTATTTATGGCTATTCAAATGATGGATTTGATTGGTCAAAAACACCCTTTTCCCAGCCCTTGCCAGGTGCAAGACACGTTATCTCTTATATTTTTTCAGAAGACTTCATGTTTCTTAGGATTCTTCTAGGAATCTGAGCTGATCTACCAAACACTGGGGAGCAGATACAGCATACTGGCCAGCAGCCTGCCAGCCACGTGGGGCTATGCAAGACCTCAGATCTGTTCAGCACATGAGCCCACCTCCAATTTTGGGGCAACAGCAGACACTTGGGCAAGAGAAAAAGAATGGGCTGAACATATAGTTTGCTTCCCTAAAACATAATCTCAGCTTCCTACGCCAAGAGCTCAAACACATCTCAATCCAGAATTGTTACCTTTGGCCTTAATGGCACGAAAAGTTTCAACTGAGGCAAAGTGAGTAATTTTCAAGTTTGCACTTAAAGAAGCATCCACAGACTCTGGAACAACTATAGGATTAACTGAATATCTTATAAAAAAACAATTCTCTAGGAGTTCTCGATACACATAACAGGTATAACATCAGCAGCAATTAATTTTAAGCTTCTCCCACATACTGTTGTGCCATCTGCTTTATCCTTAACCTGAAAAGATCAAGCTTTAGGAAGACTTCAATCTTCAAAGCTCATTCAAGTCTGAGGGTAAGTCACCACCAGAATGACTTTAACAAATCTGACAACCCACCAATGTAAAAGGGAACAGTCTCACTCCATTCATACCTACCTCTTCCCTTCTCTACCCCAGCTGTGTGTTCACATTGCCCACTACCCACCAGCTCTGGTGCTTTCCAGACCACTCTCTGATCTGATTCAACAAAATCATCAGAACCATAACCAACAAAACAAGGTAATTTCCTGCGAGGTTAGCAAGTGGAATTGGAGCAACAAAGGGAGCAGATGGGAAGATAACTGGTAAGGAATGATGGGGACAGAAGTAAAACCTTCCCTTTTTGGCAGCAGTGAGCAGTCAGACTGGCTCAGCCATCTTCTGTAACTTCACCCTGACTTCAACCTCTTGGTCCCAGATCATCCATGTCAATTAGGGGACAGTATCTACTTTATGGTAATATAATGAAACTTAGCAGCATGACTTCATAATTGTCAGAGGAAAACACAGAAGTTCAGGTCTCCATTTTCCATTAAAAAGATCGTTACATAGAGAAGAATCTCTTAATACAGGGAACTCTGAGTATCAAAAATTCGGCATTGTTCCAACAGGGAATGAATGCATTTTCTTCAAAATTAAAAAAAGTAATAATTACAACTGAGAAAGACCATGACAGATAGAGGAAACAAAGGAGCACCTCACAGCACAAAGACAGGTGGGATGGGGAATAAACATTTGATACGACCTGCTCTGCCTGACTTTGATGCACTTACATGATAACAACACACAGCGGGAAATCACATCATTATAAAATTAGGAATGCACTAACCTCTTGTTATTCTTGCAACCTGAGCAGTTATCCACTTCCAAAATGAACTGAAAAAGAATTAACAAGTAAATATTATTATTATGAAGAATACCCTGTGTGTTTTCCCAACTATGTGAATCTTTGAACACAAAACTGTCATGAAAAAAACACAGGTACAAAACAGACTAGATCACTTACTCCAGGTCACAGAGTAAACCGGGAACTGAACCTGCAACGTCCAAGTCAAGCGGTGGCACCTCCTGCTAGTCAATCGTTCTGGCAACTTCCGAGCAATGTGTTAGCACACACCTGATCATCTCACATATATTTCGGTTCTGTTTCTAAAAGAAACTATGCTTTGTGCCACTGCTATCTACTTAAGCCTAGCTTTTTTTCTCTGTCAACTTCTGAATCTGCTGGCTGATTTCAGCTGAATTTGATGGCCAGGAGTAAATCCCAATGATAACTGAAAATCTCGTGAAAAACTGGTGGCTAGAAGACACAGTTGACATATGATATTTTTACATAAAAACACCCAACAGTTCACCTGTAAAACAAACTGTGATACAGCAATACAGACAAGGATGAGACAAGGGGACATTTATCTCAGGGCTCCATTCTCCCAACAGGTACTTCACTATGCAGAAAAGTCTATTTTGATACCCTTAACTCTCACACCACACTGACATCCTAAACCAGTGCCAAAACCTCATCAGTCCTGCTAATTATAGCTATGCTATGCCAAGTACAGGGATGCAGCATAATTGATTTGATATGAACATGACAGCTTTCATCCGGTACACAAGCAAAACTGGACCATGTTATAACACAAATAGGACATGATCATAGTTTTAATTAGAGCACAGACAAGGAATTTATAGACAGTGCAATCTTTAAACACCATGCTCTTTCTTTTCATCAGCATCTCAGAATTAAAAACCGATCCAACTGGCTTATGTACTTTTACCATGAAGGTACCTGACTGAATTATTTAGATCAAACCCTGTGTTGACATCACTACTCCCACAAACTCCAGTTTCACTGGGGCCACAGGCAGTTCATTTTACAGAGACGTACTTAACCATTTTATGACTGAAAAGCCACAAATACCTGTCTGACATAGGCATTAAAAGGGTGGATTGATCTCTTTTTTCTGACGCTAGAGATGGACAAGAAGGGCAAGCGTGACTGTAAAGTCTACATACCCATCTTTGATGTGCAGAAACTAAAGCCATACAGGAAGATTGCTTTAACTGAGGTGCTTGGGCAGGACTTATAGCTCAGACAGCACAAAGTTTAATCAAATTTTGTTTGTGCATATAAACACGAAGACATTATTTATGTGTATATTTATCCTGGTATCAGATCACTGCTAGAGAATTTCATCCAGACAGATTTACTGTTGGCACAACCATCAGCGCTGAAGAATCTGGGATACAGCCAAACTAACTTCAATCCTTTCTTCATGAAGAACAACTTTTTCTAATTTGAAGAACTTATACATTAATAGGCAAGTTTTGAGGCCAATTTTTTTCTAAGCAGAGAAGGAAACAGAAGAACAGGCAGTGAAACATTTCACTCAAATACTCCATGAGAAAGCACCAAACCAATGCCAAGGCTCCTGATCCCCAATGGCATGCTCAAACAACTTGACTCAAACATCTCGTTTGTACAACTCAGTAAAAAAGCAGTTAGCTGTCCATGAAGTCCCATGCAAGTCCATTTACCAATGCACTTCCAACCCCTTGTAGTCCAGTCCCAAAGTCATGAGTTCCGCCGATGTTTTGCAATCAGCTGGTAACTCAACACTGCATTGAATTAGACACAAGCTCAGCTTGTTCTCAGCATGCTAAAATTCATTATTCATATTTAAATTAATTTCAGCATTGTCTGGGGCCAAATAAAAGCTGGACTTTCTCAGAGATCTCCTCACAGAAGCCTTTTGCTTTCAATGCTGCAAACAGAATGCACAAGTCTCACCAAACCTCTGCCTATTGTATTCGCTGTCTGAAGAGTAACTGCCACCATTTCTAACGAGCATCTTGAATTCAGCTGACCACCAAGACAACGTTCGTATACCATGAACCTTAGCAGATGTACTGTTTGTTTTAATAATGTTGAACTAGACCCTAAAAACCAAAATTGTCTGGACCCTTAACTATATACAGCCCCTACACTTATTTTTGCAGGTGTCAATAGCCTGTCAAACAGGCTAACTTTTGCAGAGAGAAAAATTTTTGCTAAAAAACCTCTTAAGTTACAGAAGGATACAAATTGAGAATGAGATCCTGCAAAGACTTAAGAACAGGCAACATCATGCACTCTGAGCCTGCTCAGTTACATAAATATGTTTAATCACAGCTGAATCTTTACAGAACCCAAGCCATGCTGTCCTCCCCCATCCTGAAGAAATCAGCTCACATTAGAGGTCTGAAGACACACAGCACTTTCATAACTCCCCAGCTCTGCAGATATCAAGGTATTTAAGATCCAAACTGTGTTCACGCTACAAGCAATGAAAACTCGGCAATCCAAATTCAAAAAGTAACGTATCTTGTTTTGCCTGAGGTGCAACTTCTCCACAGCTCTACTACTATCATTAGTAAAATTTTTGGCTTGACAGCGAAATGCACATATAAAAATATTAGACTTCATAAGTTTTTATGCACGTATAAAAATATTAGGCTTCCTAAGTTTTTATAACAGTTTCTCTTTAAGTTCATTTTTATTATTGTAAAATACACCCAGGCATGAAACTTACAAAATGTCAGTTGGAAATGAAGCTTCTATTTATTTTCAAACCACCCCATTCTGAATACAATTACACTACTGAAAAGAACATTATTATTTCAGTGAAAATGAGACTTAGAATAGCACCTCTACAATATTGGTAAGTCATATAAAAAGGAAATTAACAAAGCTAGTTTTATTTAAATGTCTCCTGTTTAAAGCCCAGGGATCTGTGGTATTGCTAATCAGCACAAATAATTTTAAAACAATGAAACGAACACGTGTACTTTTACCACCCTAACTGAATGAACACAGGTAATAGAAAACAAAGGAACGAAAAAGGTAAAAACAAAGTAAAAATAGATGGTATCTGTGTAACAAGTTGACTACTTAATTGCTTTTACTGAACACAAAAAAATCAGCAACATGCTCACCAATACCAGGACTGGAAGCGAGTTTCCAGATCAGGAGAGGTCAAAGGGATGATTTTTCCGCCAAGACGGGCCACCAAGCATCAAACCATTTACCTGCGGAGCTCCTTGCCTGCATTCTGTCAGGCCAGCTGCCGCTGCATTTTAAGACTCGCTCAGTCTCAAAACTTCGCCAGGCTGTATCTCTACGCAACCAGTGGGCCAGGATTCAAACTCCGCTCCGCCTGAGCCATGCCTCCTGGTTAATAACTGTGCATTGCTTCACTTCCTATCCCAAAATGTTCTCAGCAACTATCAAATACCTTGCAAAGTTCTTTTGGTTCTAATGTATTGAAAGGTACTTCACAAACTGTATGTCCACAGGTTAGAAGTTCTAGTTAGTTTTCAGATTTACTGTATCAACATTAGACACATAAAGCTAAATATACAAGTGGAACACATGCTTCCTAGGTTTCCTCAGGTAAAATATGTCTGTGTCACTTCCAGAAAGAACATAAAGACAAAAAAGAGCCTATATTTACAGCTCTGCTAGTTTGCTAAAACACTCGAGACTGTCTCTAAATCCCGTTGTCTTTGAGAGAACTGGTCGTAACTCAGATGGTTTGCTGAATATTCACAGGCTGCTAAATTGGAACAGACTACAATTTTACTTTGGATTTTTTGGTATATTTCATTTTAAAACTTTCTCAGGAAGATTTAAGAGGCACCACGAAAGGCAAGGCGAGAATAACAACGTGGTTTGTTCTGCAAATCTGCTTTTACAACTTTATTATTTCAAGCGCCCCGCAGCACCTTCCAGAAGGCATTCCCAGGGCTCCCTTCGGCCCCTCGGAAAAACCAGGCCCCAAACTCTTCCCTTAAGATCTCGAAATCCCATCAGAGATGGGCGGAAGGATGACAACGGAGAAGACGGATGCCAAAGCTGGCCAAGCAAGCGCCTCATGCTCTAGTCCTACGCTGATTTGGTGGCTCCAACACACTCGATTTGATTTTTTTTTTCCGAATTCACTCACTCGCACGAGGCAAACCCACAACCAACTTGTTGTTCCGTTGCCGGAGCAGCCGCTACCGCGACCCCCAGCTCCGCCGAGAGCTGGAGGGGGGAGACACACGACCCGGGAAGGCCACACGAGTGACCAGAGCAGCAGCAGTAGCGCACGGGAACCAGCCGCCCCCGGTGCGGCACGGCACGGCGGGCTCTCCGCCCCCCCCCCCCCAGACCTCGCTCCGCCGCGGGTCAGCGGCGAGGCACCGGCAGGAAACCGCCCGGCGCTTCCGGTCGGCAGGAACCGGCTCCACGCCGGATTCCCCCCCTCCGCGGCTGAGAAACCCTCCTTCCCGCCCTCCGCATGGCGGGCGGAGCGGGACCGCTCCCCGGCCGAAGAGCGGAACCGGGGCGCCGGCGGACCCCCGAGCACCGCGCCCAGCGCGGCGCCGACAAAAGCCGGCGGCGCGGCCCGCGCTCCCCCGGGCCCGGCCCCGCCCCGCCCAGCCCCGCGCCCACAGACTCCCCTCCGGTCCCCCCCCTCCACGGCGCGGGCTCCCGAGCCCCGCCGCCGCCACCGGGACGCTCACCTCAGGGTGCCGGGTGCTGCGGAGGCGCGGCGGGCCCCCGGCCTGGCGCTGGGCAGCGGAGCTGGCGGGGGCGCGGCGCGGCCCCCCCATTCACGGCGCGGCCACGCCCCCTCTCCCCCCCCCCGCGAACGGCTCCGCCGCCGCGGTGGTGTGATGCGAGGGGGTTACCTCAGGTCAGCCACCTCTAACCCCGCCCCTCCCGGGCCCGGCCCTTGCGCCGCTTCCATTGGCTCCCGGGAAGAACGCGGCGGGGGGGCGTGACCAATCAGGCGCGGAGAGAGGGGCGTGCCCAATGAGGAGATGCCTATGGCCTGAGCGGACGGCGCGCCGCGCCGCGGCGCGCCCACTGGCTCCCGCCGCGGGGGAGTTGCTGCTGGCTGGGCTCCCTCACACACACGCCCCTCGCCCCTTACCCCCCCCCCCAGCCTCTGTTGGCGCGGTCCCCCGCGCCCCCTTAACCCCGGCCGCCGCGGGCGGGCGGGCCGTACCGGCAGCAGCGGGCCTCGTCCCCAGCGTGCCCCCGCAGGCCCTCCTGTCCCGAACCTCCACGGTGGAGGGGTGGAGGGCTGCGGGACCGGTAACGGCACCCAGCCTCCGGTGGGGCTCGGCCCACCCCCGGGCCCGGCGCAGGCGGTGGGGCCTACAACGGGGCCGGGGCACCCACCACCAAGGCCCCGACACGTGAGAGACCGGGCACCGGCCCGCAGCGGGGCCAGGCCCAGCCAGCAGGACCACCACCACCACCACCCCGGCACCCAGCGAGACCCTCGCCCCCATCAGGCGCCGGCCGTGGAGCAGGAGCGACCCCCAGCCCTGCAAGGCCCGGCGCCTCGGCCCCCAGCCCACCGTGCTGTCGCCGACCTGTGCCCTCCCGGGGCAGAGGCAGGGGGACAGAGCAGATAACGCCCGGCGAAGCGGGCCAGGCGCTGCCAGAGCCTCACCTTGCTTGTTCTTTCACCTTCAGCAGCTTGTTCTGTAGACGGGCGATGGTTTAAAGGACCACCCCTTCTGCTTTCTTTAAGTTTTGTTTCAAGATCGTTGCATGGCAGAGTTGCTGAAATGTAAATCCAGCAAGCAATGCAAGTTTAATTCCTAATGCTGTGGAGGCAGAGCCTCTTCCTGCTGGGAGCGGCAGTGGTGCCAGGAGGTATAAAAGCATAAGTATCTGCGCAGACAGTTTCAGGGTCTATTCAGCATTCAGGCTCAGAGGGACAGAACCGACACCGGTACATCACTGTACCTTCCCCTCCTTCAAGGGGAAATAGGGTTTCGTTGTACGATTTATATGTGCGCTGGGCTCTTGAGTCCTGTGCTTCGAATAAAGGTGGTGTCAGGTTTGATAGGATGCTCCTGAGGGAGCTTGTCCCAGCTCGGGGGACCGCTCAGGGACAGCTGTCTGGGGCTCGCAGACTCCACTGCAGCGGCAGGAGCGATAATAGAACAGTGAATTTCCTCAGCCACAGACCTCCGTTTAAAACTCCAGGCAATTTCTTTTAAAAATGTGTTTTAAGACTGAGCCAATGGTTACAGGGGATGTGAGAATGTGCTCTACTGGGAAACTGTACACTGACTTGGGAGCACATGTTGGAATATGTGCCTGCTGCTGGCAAGTATTACACACCTGGAAAATCTTATTTGGGGCTTTGTGGTTAATAATATTATTAGGGGGAACAGACCACGTTCTCATCTCCGTCAGGACTAAATCTGGCAAATTGTTCCAGGCACAGACATTTTTATTTATATCTCTGTAGATA
This sequence comes from Buteo buteo, assembly GCF_964188355.1. Taxonomy (NCBI): domain Eukaryota; kingdom Metazoa; phylum Chordata; class Aves; order Accipitriformes; family Accipitridae; genus Buteo; species Buteo buteo. The sequence continues at coordinate 45,598,179 of NC_134177.1, forward strand.
TGTCTTTTACATAAAGAATCTTCCTGCATTTAAATGTTTTTATGAAGGAGCTAAAAGAGAAGGCGAGTCAATGTTAGCCTAATCACATACAGTACTAAATCCCAACTCATGCAAAAGTGAGGGGGAGTACTTGGCATGCTGAGGGATTGTGTCCTAAATCACTGATAATAACTATATACAGAACTTACAAAATCAGAGATTACGACAGGAGCTTAGTTCATCCCGTCTAGTGTTCCGAGTACTCTGGTCGTGCTAAAACCTGCATGCTGCTTGTCTGCCCTGCCCATTTCATCCATTCAGTTAATAAATACTGTTCAAATACTGCTGGAGGAGTGATTGCTACATATAATTAAATCCTGTAGCAACTCTCTCATTCAAGGGCAAAGAGAGAAAAGAACACATGAAAAAGAGCGAAAGAAATACATTAACCTTAAGAATAAAGCATGGATTTGGAAGGTGCTTTTGAAATTAAACAGTAATAATAGCCCTCAGCTTTGATGGCCTTAAAGCAGCACTTCATTTATCATTATAACATTAACGGTTGGGCTTTTTCACAGATGGATCCTAGGGCACATCATACAGAAGGACAGTTGTTAACAGCCTATATACATACAGCACAGAATAGATCCCAAAATATTCCATGATGTGAATTTTACACAAGCAAATAAAAGCTCTTTCACACCTGCTTTTACCCACTGGAGCCAGCAATAAAATCTCGCCTCATTGTGAACAAATGTTGGTGGAACACTTTTTACAAGGAAGTACAATTTGGGAGGAATTACCACAACTGATTTGGAATACACTGCAGGGTAAGGAATACCCAGCAATTATTACTGGCTATGCTGAATCAAATCCTGCATTTAGGACACCCAGTGAATTTTGTAAGCTGACTTACATAGGAGTAGGAATGGGTTCAAAATTTCCCTCAATTCTAGATTGAAGTAGTTACAAAGGACTAATTAAAAATGTGTTCAAGCTTCAAATCGCGGGCAGCAATAATGTGTGTTTTAATACAAACATACTGTTCCACAAAGTTCAGACATACTTTCCAATAGTTTTATCAGATTTTGAATTGTAACCACATTTCTGCTTTGGAGGGAAGGGAGCGGTTAAATGCATGTCCTTTTTCTATTATGTTCAGAAATTGGACACAGTGCATTATTTACTCTAATCACATGACTTAACAAGTGCATGCACCGTTTACATGTGCAACCCCACACCCCCCCACACGTTTTCTCAAAAAAGCAAGTGTAGCCTTTACAATGCAAGTAAATAATTTCAAAAAAAAATACAGGGAAAATGTTATTACCTTCTATGATGCCAAGTTAGGGTTCCACATCTCTTCCCCAGGCTCTGATAACATCACCAGTGCAAACACAGGAAAGATCATCCTAGGTTAGGGGGGTTAGTGACGCCATCCATCCTGGCACAGCTCACGTCCTGGCAGGCAAGTAAAAGAGAGAAAGGTCAGATTGCTTTTTAAAGCAAAATTTTAGCTATTTAGAAAACGTTACAGAAGATTTCAAACATTAGAAGTGAAATGTTAATCCTCACAACGCTGACAATATCTGCCTGTTTTGAAGGATAATCACTAACAAAATCCCTCATTCTCTCCAGTTAGCAGGTTAGCTGCCATCACTAACTCAGTCCACAAGATGTGCTGTTATTGGTCCTAAGTTTCTTACAGCTGCAGGAAGCACCCTAAATCATCTTGTAAAACTGCAAAGTTAGGCTTGTCTCGGCATAGCCAGTCCAGGAAGAGAAGCAGCAGAACTCATTAGAAAGTGAAATGGAGCACTGTAGATGGGATGGTGAACATTTAGTAATGGTATTGGATAACCACATTAAAAATAAACATTTAGTTGTTTGGAATTATTTATAATCTATTCTCTTTCCAATATTTTTGAGGTTTTATTTACAAGGCTGAGGAATTTTGGATTCCTAATGGTTTCTATCTTCAGAAAGTTGCATAAAAATTAGCAAGTATGGAAACACAGCTTAAAAAAAGGATACAGAAGTGTCTGATTAGCTGAGTGAGAACAAACTTACTGACAAGCTGATGAAGTCCTCATCTGTAAAGGATCCTAACAGGTCTCCACTGATCTATGCACTGTGTTTCACAGGCAGAGAAATGGGAGTGAACATTTTTTTTAAATTTTGCATTAATATACCATTTCCAAAATAAAAGATTCGTTCAACTGGATAAGCATTTAAATGTGTGATTTGCAGATACTCGCAGGGAGGATTGTGTGGGGTTTTATAATTCTCAGGAAGATTCACATTCTTATTTTTTTTACACTGGCAAATGGTGAATGGTATCCTTATTCTACATTCATTCTTTATAGTTATTGTCAAGTTGCAGCTTACGGTAACTGGATGTCAATTATGAACAAACACAGCACTTCAGAAAAATACTTAATCATAAATATGAGGGCCAATTTATCAGGAAGCCCTCCTAAGTATAAAGCAGATCAAATGTACCTCACACTGGCCATGCTATTTAAGATTCTCAAACTATCCTACCTTCTCACACCTTTACCATCGTGGGGTTTTTTTTCAATTCTACTATTGGCTTTTCAATTTTAAATGAAAAGAATCATTGAACTAAAGCAGCTGAATACACTAAAATAAAAAACCCACAGAAGAGTGCAAAGAGAATCTGTTTTTTATACCACCTGATAGTTTGTAAATATTAAATATTTATACTAAAATCCATCATTACCCACCATGAATATCTAAACTAAATAGGCATTGCAAAATAAATATTGACATGCAAGCCCTTGCCACTCCATCTACTCTCTTTTTAAACTTAAACATCTCCTGGCATTATCAATGCTTATGGAAACATTTTCTTGAGTCTCTAGAGTATCAGTCATTTGAAATGTCAGCGGTTATTTTAGACTGAACAACAATATTCTATCCTCCTGTGATCGGGGACATAAACCTGTGGTTATTGAGCATTTAAAAGCCAGAGGCTTTGGAGGAAAAAGTGATTTCTATCGCCACCTTGTGTCTAATATAGAAAATGCCAATTCTCCAAAACCAATCAACCCAACGGCCTAAAGAAATCTCACCAGAACTTTTTGATTAAACCTGCCGACAGTAGCCTGCTAATTTTCCCACTTATTTCTGTATGTTGCCTTTATGTACTGCCTCTGAGTTTGCTGGGCACAGCTGCCCCCGAGAGCTATCGCACTTCACCCAGCGGCACGTGGGGCTCAGCATGGGCTCCCTCGCAACTCCTGGGAGCAACCTGCGCCAGGGCCAGCAGATAAGCACAGGCTACCTTCATTTCCTAAGCAGTTTTAGGCTTTATCAATAATCTGAAAAGCCTGAAATGGCCTGGGACCAGCCTGCTTGGCATCACTTCTCCCCACACCAGAGCCCTGGTGGAAATCCCTGCCAGCACTCGTGACCCTTTGCAGCACGCTCCTTGCCCCCATTTGGAGCTGCCCTAGGCAAGGGAAGGCTCGTCTTTACAAAAGACCTGTGAGGGCAGGCGATGCCAGCTGAGGGATTATGTGGTGCTGGTTTTAGTTCACCAAGTGGCACGGTGTATTTAGCCACACTTGTGCACCAAGGCTCGCCCTTGGCCTATGGGTGTTCAGGGCCTGGGAAGGCTCAAGCCCCCCCGCAGCTCCCCACAGCTCTCAGGAGGTTGCTGAGGACCCTCTCTTTGGGGCAGAAGGCTTCAGGAAAGGGTTCTGTTTGCCCCTCAGCAATGGGGTGGCTGCCATGGTACCCTGTTCTAGAAGGAGCTGAGCCCCATGGCAACCAGTGGTCCCCAGCCCACACCAAGACCCCAGTGTGACCCAGACCTCTCTCCCACAAGACACCAGGTTCACCTGTTTCACCCGTTTCAGTGCTTAACTCTGGGACTCGTGTTCAGGACAGACCTATTGAAAGGAAATTTGACCTACAGCGAAGATATTTTTTTTTCAGGTCCATTTTTTACGAAATTCCACATTTCTCCTGATTGGATCAAAACTAGAAATTAGTACAATTTACAGAAAATTAAGGCTCTAACTTTAAACCCTCCATATGTTGACCAGGTTAAAGGTGCAGGAGTTTTGAACAGGAGTACGTGATTACAGAGCTATTCGGGGATCTCTACTCATTAGCTCAGTATCTGCTTAAACAGCATTACTCAAAGGAAGCAGTAAAGGCAAAAAGGGCTTTGAGATTATCAAGAGAAGATGTAATTATGCTCACAATATTAATATTTAGCTTAGTGTTTGTGCTCAATCTCAGCAGAAAAGGTGAGTTGTTCACATACTTGCAAGTTCTAACTGAATAAAACTAAAGATTTTGTAAGAGACTAACTTATGTAGTATTAGGAATAAATATATCTTTGTATGTTAACTTTCTCTCCTCAACCATATGCTGAACTAATTCTTTCATCTATAGGCCCTCACCTCAAATTCTTGCACCTTTGCTGTCAGCAAAATGTTGACATTTAAAATTAGTCACTAAAAGAGGGTAGTACTGACTTAACTGTGCATTGTAATTAAACGTGGTTCACCCTTCACTCCACTCCCTCAGACCCCAGAGACTACAAATGTCATGTGGAAAATGCTTCAGAAATATCTGGCAGTGTAAGAAGCCTGAACATCACCCTGCAAGGTAATGAGTCAATGGAAGAAGAAAGCTGTCAGGGCTCTTAATGGTGTGGTTAACATTTTCAGCTGTCTCAGCTATTCCTCAGCCACCTGACCAAAAAGGATATAAAAGATGATGCAAAATTTTACCTATTTTGCTAAAAAACAAAAAGACCATTATAGCAACCTTTGATGGGCTGGTGACACTTGCTGTCAGTAATTATGCATAAAATCTGAAACTTTCAGATTTCAGCATCTGAGTGTCTCGATTAAGGGCCCCAGCTCCCACACAGCCTTTTGAGTACCCAAAGGCAACAGGGACCCCAAACAGAGGGGTCGGTCTGTCAACTATTCAGGGAGTTGCCCATAGGTAGTTATGTTACTATAGACAGTGTGAACGTTGTCCTCCGGAGCATAACAACTTACTGTGTGCTTTGGCATTAAGAATAAAGCTAGTCCAACAAGAAAGAACCACCAAAAGGATTCCACACAGAGAACCTGCTTGAATTTTCCTCATTGTAACATGAACAGCGAGCTGTCTCTGAAGTTCCTTTACAGCAGTACATCCCTCACAGCTAACTGTGCTGGCCTGAACCTTTTGTAAGAAGAATTGCACATTATTTAAGAGAAGCCATTTCTAATGTTTCTTATCCTTTTCCAGCCCCTGGGATAGCAGCAACCAAGGGAAAGTTAAGCAGAACCCAAAAAGTCATCACTCTGGAATGCTTTAGTCTTCAAAGCCCCATGCAAGTAAATCTGCTGTATTTGGAGAAGATACATGGAAATTTGACAGACCAGAGAGTAGAGAAATGTACCCTGCAGAGCCTGAAAGTCATCGCCAGTGCAGACAGGAAACCTGCTATTGGACACACCTGTGTTTTACTGACACGCCCCAGGAAAAAGTTTCAGAGAAAATTTATTCTTAGAGAAAAAGGTAAAAACTTCAATGTAGCAAATATATGTTTAGGTATGTCAGAGGATGGCAGTCTTCAATTTCATATAGCTGATACCTTAGCAGTTATTAAAAAAACTATTTGTACCTTTCTGTTGGGAAAAAAAAAAAAAAAAAAAAAAAACAAAACTAGGAGAAAGTAATGATCCAGAATTAACACTACTGAAATCTTCAAGTTTTGGAACAATTCCATGCTGTTGTTCTCCCTTCTTTTGGGAGGGCCAGGAGGTTTTGGCAAATATAGTTTCCAATATTAATACATATAGAAAATTCTGTACATTGGGAAATTGCATAGAAGCAAGAAAACTAACTGTCTCTAGTACTTTACTGCAAATTGCCAGGCACGCTGCCACCTCTTGCCAACTGTGTTGGCGTGCAAGTAATTCTAGCCTTCGACTGCTTCTGGCTCTTCAGTTTAAACAGAAACAAACATCTGGTTTTAAAACTTCTTTTTATTTCCAGTGTTTCTAGCAGGGATATCAAATTGTGTTATAACAGCAAAGCTGCCCAAGCTGAAAGTTTTTGCAGAGGGTTTGACTGTCCCACGTGTGCACCAAGAAAACCAAACTTTAGAGAGTAAGTGCCAATTCTCCCTCCAGAGTCACAAAAGTAGCATAGCAGTAGGTCTAAGGATAGAAAAAGATACTGGCGTTCACACACACAACTTTGACAAAGCTCTCCTAAAGAGCAATTTCTTTGAATAGCAGTATTGCCTCTACCAATAAACACATTGGCCCAGGTGCTTTGTGAATCTATGGCTGTAATGAGAAAAGAGTATTTAAGCACTGACCTTCACAAGAAGTTACCCGTGTTCAAGCGTGCCCCACCAGGGCTCCTAGCTTCCCTTAAAAACCTCACTTGACTTCAACGGGAAGTCACATACACCAATTTCATTCAGGGACCAGGCAGGAACTGAAAGATATTTGAAACACTGTAAAATAAAAAGTTTCCAAGATTCTAGAGAGATTTACAGCTTCCTGTGAAAGCCTACAGGAGACTCTGAATTGTTCCTCTGCTCTGGTCCCCCTAAGTTAGCCCAACCTAACCAAAATGAAGAAAATTTTGAACTGTCAAAGACTTGTAAGCACATTGTAAATATTCTTCTCTATCTCATTTTAGAGCGAATTCCATTCACAGATGACAAAGATATGCTGAACAGACAAAAACTAAGTATCGTCATTAAAGTGTTCATCGCTTGCATCCTGTTAGCCTTCGCAATACTCTATATTGCGTTTGTTATATACGAAATTCCCTGCCCGGTAAGTTTTTGAACATGATAGCTTCTTGTCTTAATCCCCCACGCTCACCCAGAATACAGTCTTGTCATTATGACTGATGAGTTGAAGTATGTTTACCAAGTTCTCAGGAAGGGACAACTGTATAGATATAGACAGAAGCCATGTGCTCAATACGGCGAGACAAGAAAAATACATGGTCTGAGATTCGCAGACCTCTTGAATTTACTGTGCTATGATGACCACAACCATCTCACAAACTTCTTGATGTATCAGGACACTGCTCTTCCTAGAGGAAACCTTGTTCCTCCTCAGCAGAGATTAGCAGCAGAGCAATTCACCACCTCCCTGGCAACCCAGCTACTGGTTTACAGGAGGCATGTCTGACTTTTGGTTGCAGTCAACTGCTCCCCAAATTAATGCTGTCAATGTGAGACAATTCTGTCAAAAAACAGCCCAGAACAATCTTGTGCACGGACAGCTGCTGGCTAGCTGGGAGAGGTACTCCTGATGCCAGAGGAAGAACAGTTTAGGGGTGGAAGAGAATAGGCAAGACTTTCAAAGGACAGGTAACCCTCTCTAGTCTTCTAGGCTGCAGGATGAACTATTTAAGCATGCTGCTTGACAGCATATATACAAGAGGGAGATACTGAGAACAAAAAGCCATCTGGGGCTGCGATATGCCAACTTCCTTCTGTGAAGCCGTATTACTTTGATGCCTAAAAATCCAGTAGCATTCACCACAGGCCCTCCAGAAACACATAGCCATTTTTTAATTTTGAACAGTTGGCATTCCCCACCATCCCTTGCACTCCCCTAACTGCTTTTGCTTCTTTCCCGAGTGCTTGTGCCCTGCCTGGATCCACAGCATATGGAGCAGCAGAAGAAGCCTATCTGCAACCTGTGTCTCAGTGCGTGACAAAACAGCAACACTTTCAATCTCATTTCTGAAGGGCACAGAACAGAAGCCTCTGGAAGCTTTTGTCTGACCCTCAGCCTCCATTCCCCAGGTACTACTGGTCAGTGTCAACCAAATTTGACCAAGGAATAGCAGGCCTCGATGCAAGCAAGTTTCCAAGTAAAAATCAGATTAGATAGCAAGGAGACAGCCAAATCTGTCCCTGGGGGAAGCTGGGTGGTCTCAGCCATCCCCAGGGTGGCTGGCAGCCACGTGACAGGCCTCACGTACCTCCTGGGCAAACAGCACAGGCAGCACGTGCCATCGTGCCCGTGATCACAAGCGGAGATGGGAGGGAGCTAAGGGAGACAGGAGGGAAGCTGGGACTGACGGCGTGGCGAGGACGCATAGGGCCAGTCTGGGCTCATCCGTTCTCCTCTTCACAGGGTAACACGGCTTTAGGTGCATCCAAGCAGCAATTACTGTGCTTAAAGATAGACCTACCTTTTCCCCCGCAAAAAAATTACATATCCCTGAATTATTAAGGTGCCTTTTCATGAAGAAATGATTTAATCTTGTGCTTCCTACCCCATTAAGTGAACTGCTGAGGTTGAACAGTTATACTCTACTCCCACCTCTCACTGTGACTTGGGATCAAGTCACTTAACTTCGGCTTACCCAATTACTTGTCTGTCACCCAGCTCTAACAACTGCCTTGCAGTGAGACCGGAGAGCTTAGCCCTGTCGACACAGAAGAAGCCCTCTGGATATTACACAGGCAGAACAAACCGCTTGAAAGCATTTAATTTGCAGAAATTATCAGTAAATAATTTCAAGTAGCAAATGAAAATTACCTCATTTGTTAAAACTTCCGAGTAGAAAAAGGCAGCATGTGAGCACATTACTCATTACAAATTATCCACTTAGATCTTGGAGTGTAACTGTAGTGAGAAATGTGCTATAGTGAGAGGTTTGGAAATCGAACTGAGACCCTTAAGAGCCATTTCACACAAGCCATTGAACAGCCATCAGGTGGTAACACCTTTGGGCCTCTGCTAAGCTGAAAACCATTTGAACAGACTTAAGGCAAAAGATTTTTTATGTCATTGCTCCCTCCTGGAGACATCAGGCATGCTGTAACTTCTTTAGTTCAGTTCAGCCAGGAGATGTCGCACCACTAAATTACTGATCTGAAAAACACGAGCACTGGTGTAAGACTCTGGGAGTAGGGTTGTTTAACATTCCTCACAAATCTTTTTTCTTCCCTTGCCAGACAGATGCATGCTAGCAAGACCCTTACACATGAAGATCCAAAGTCATTGTCATTCCTGAAACCTACCCATGAAAAGCTGCAGGCCTCAGACGAACACCTTTCTTACCTGCAAAGATGTATCACCTTTCCCTCACCACTTACTGGAAACAGCAGAAACCAACTGCTAAGAAGACACCCATACTCTGATTCTTTCCATTAACTACCCAGCTTCTTATTTTAGTTCCCAGATACAGGAAAAACCTGTTAGGATAAGCAATAAATATTTCATTGGCATTCCAAACTCTGCCTCTCCCAAATTCTTAATTTTTTCCCATAATTTTTTACATGCGTTTGGGGCCTGGGCAAAAGGAAAAGGAAATAGTTTCCAGTATTTTTAGTCTTGCTGTTAAATTGTTCAGACAAGAAGCATACATGTAGCAAACTCATCTTACAGTACCAGACCTTCTCCTCCAGCCTCAACAGGAATAATGCAGGTATTCATTGTTGAGCTTTAGCCCTTGTCTCAGTCTGAGTAGGTGCATCACATTTTCATGTGCTGATACAAAATGAATCTCTGCTCTATTTGCAAGCTACTTTTAACTAATGCAATCTTCAGCTCTCAAATATGAACTGCCAAAGGCTACATCTGTCTGCTTCAGGGAACGGCTCTCATCTCAAGTTCCCAGAATCTGCATAAATGAACAGAAGCAGCCTTCGAGCCTCGCAGTGAAAATATACCACTTCTCCCCAGTGCTGCAGATCCTGTTCATCTAAATCATCATCATGCACACTCTGAGGGGCACCAGAAGAATTTCACACAAAATTAGTATCTCACAACAGCATAAAAAATGTGGTGCAGAAACAGTAATGACAGTTTTTTGTGGAAGAGGTATGGGGTCACTGACCTATGTGGGGTACACACAGCCCTGGCCACGCAAGGTGTTCCAGGCAGGTCAAGTTTACTGCAAGGACAGCACCCAAGTATAAGCAAGTATTTGAAATCCATGAAACACCAGTTGCATTTGCCAGCACCAAGGCACCACAAACATACAAAGAACCTACTTAATATCTGTGTTAAACCACATTTTAATTGTCAGCATCACTGTACAATTGTGCCAGGCTCTGAATGAGTACCGCGTCCCCACAGGACTATCGTGCAGCACACGAGGCTACCGCAGAGGCGACGAGCGATACCATGAGGTGTACGTTGCCACCATGCCAGGCTGACTGAGCAGACCATCTAATACGAAAACAAATGACTATTTTAAACAAAGCAACTGAGCTTTAGGGTTTTATGCAATGCAAGACTCATTAAGCCCTATTCAAATCCCTCTGACTGGATGTTCTCAACACGCCCAAGCCCACACATGTGCCTAGTTCACAAGGACACCCGCAGCCACCAGACGACCTCGCAGGCAGGGTAGTGCCTGCAGGCAGGCAGGGAAGGGACCGGAGAGCCCTTTCTCCAGTGAAAGTCAGCCAGGCTTTGCCTTCATTACCTCAGAAACTCAAAGGATGAACCCGAAAAAGATGACCTCATTGGCAGGAACCAGCTGAAACCTGGTGTATTAACTGCTACGGGAAGGAGTATGAATTCCTCCCTGTCCCAGGGAGAGCCGAGGCCTCTTCATTACACCCCGCACCGTGCAGCCGCGAAAGCGAGGGATAAAACAGACGGGGACCCCCACAGACAGCCCCCCCGCCTCAGCCGGGACCTGCGGCCGTTTGCCGCCGAGAAGGGCGGGGCCGGGCCGGGCCCGGCGCACGCGCACGCGCGGGGGCGCGGCCGCGGAAGGCCCGTGGCTGCGCGCGGGGGCCCTGCCCGCCGCCCGGCTTGAGGTGAGGAGGGACGGCGGGAGAGGCGCGGAGCGCCGGCTCCGTTTGAGCCGTGAGGGCCGAGGGAAGTCGAGGACCGTACCAGAACGGGGAGGAGCCGATCCGGGGCGGGGTGAAGCGGGAAGGGCGGCGTCCGGGCAGCCGGTGGCGGGGCGGGGGGGGGAGGGAGGGAGCGGGCTGCCGGGAGCGCGCGCTCCCCACACCCGCCTGAGGGGCCGCGCTAGCGCCTGCCGGGGGGCGGGGCCGCGGAGGGGGCGGGGCGGAGGGCGCCGCCTGGCGGTGGTGGGGAGAAGGGTCCGCCAGGGCTGGACAGGGCCTGGGGTAGGGGAGAGTGGGATATGGGGTTTGGGAGAGTGGGATATGGGAGAGTGGGATATGGGGTTTGGGAGAGTGGGATATAGGGGAGTAGGGTTACGGGATTTGGGGGAGTGGGATATAGGGGAGTAGGGTTACGGGATTTGGGGGAGTGGGATATGGGGGAGTGGGATATGGGGTTTGGGAGAGTGGGATATGGGAGAGTGGGATATGGGGTTTGGGAGAGTGGGATATAGGGGAGTAGGGTTACGGGACTTGGGGGAGTGGGATATGGGGGAGTGGGATATGGGGGAGTGGGATCTGAGATTTGGGAGAGTGGGGTTTAGGAGAGTGGGATTTGGGAGAGTGGGATAGGGATGAGTGGGATGTGGGATTTGGGAGAGTGGGATAGGGAGGAGTGGGATATGGGATTTGGGAGAGTGGGGTTTGGGGGAGTGGGAGAGTAGGATGGGGGAGTGGGATATGAAGGAGTGGGATATGGGGATTGGGGATATGGGGAGTGGGGTTTGGGGAAGTGGGATATGGGGGATTGGAGTTATGGGGATTGGGGATATGGGGGAGTGGGATGTGGGGGAGTGGAGTTTGGAGGAGTGCACGGGGCTGTTGCAGGAACGTCCTTTGGTGCTGGCAGTGCACCAGCCGGTCAGTGGTGCACAGGTTCAGGCAGCCCTGTAGACAGGGCTAGAGCGGTTTGCAATTCAGAGAGTGAAGTGAGTGTCCAGAGGTGGCTGTGCGGTGTCACTTAGGGCCACGGGGTAAAAAACCCAGCCTGGAAGTTGCACTTGGTTGTCTGAGGATCCAAGCAGAGGTGCAGGGATGTGTAGCCTGGGTTGAAGCAGCTGCCATCTGCGAGGGGAGGGCTGCACAGCTTCAGTGGTGTCCCTGCACACAGGACCATGTCTCCTCGTGTGCTGCTCATGTGCCGAAAGAGAAACATGATTTTCAATAAGCAAGAATCCTGAGCCGTTCCCAGCAAAAATACCATGTGAAAGTGAGACATGTTAGAGGTCCCGCAATGGAAAGCAACTCAATTCCCTGATGGTGGACAGCGGTGTAGAACCTCACTGTACAGGTGCTGGGGAATCAGGCCTGTTCAGGGGAGCTGCCACACAGTCAACACTGACATAAGGGTGGTAGATTTTTGCACTGCTGTGTCCATGCCACCTCTAACCTGTTCATTCTCTTCCCGGTGCTTCTTGGAGGTGCAAAACACTTTCTTGCACTGCTCAGCACATACATTTGCACTGAAAGCCTCGGTTCAGGATTGGCTTATATCCCCATCACTTCTCATCTCTTCTTACGCTGTATGCCATCTCTCTGCATTTGATTTCTTCTCATACGCAGAAAACAGACTCTCAGCCATGTCAAATGGTCTCTGTTACAAAGACTGCTGACAGCCCTTTTGCTTTTGTGTTCAGGACACTCTGGGAGGATCTTATCTGCGAGGGCTGTGTGAGAGACATCTGCAGGGAGAGAATACCGGTTTTGGACGTACTGGTTGGGGCAAGGCTTACACTACGGGCTTTTAGGCAAGACAAATTTTACTCAGAGGAGCAAGAACACTGCCAAGGGAAAGGAATGGAGCGCCTGGCCTCCTTCAGTAGTAAGTACCGTAAGATGACATTTGGAAAGTGTTTGCCATTGTTTAAAGACATTAGCAGCCATCTGGGGGAGAGAGATGGAAAACTAGCAATGTTTGGTCCACAGGGTCACTTCTTTGATCAAATTCTCAAGAGCATGAGTACATGAAGGATGCAGTGGGAATTCAGGTCTTTTTTTCTATCTACTTTTTATAGTTGGGCTAGTTCAAATCCATTTTCTTGGAAAAAATGCAGCATGTAACTTGACAGTCTATTTATTTTGACTACTTTGCAATGAACAAAATAAGAAAAACTTGCAGAGCAGTGTTTCATTCCTCGTTCAGCAATCTGAGCAGAGTCTGAGGTTTGGACGGGTTACAGAACAATCTTGTTGATGCCTTTGAAACCACAGCAGTATGCTTTATGAGTCTGCCTTGAGGTAGATGGATGGGAGACTGCAGCTGTCTGTGCAGCATTCTCCACAAATAAGGCCTTGGGTCTGGTCTTCGATGCAGAAGATGAGGGTGGGCACTGGATCAAATCAACCAGCTAGCGCAGCTTGCTGAGTTGTACCAGGAGGCTGCTACAGAGATTTTCCTTTGACTCTGTTGCACAAGTTTAGGTTTAGCCCTCAGTGTATTGGTTCTATTGGAGATGCAGTGCCAACATCTCTCTCACAACTCTAGCTGAACAAGGAACTTTTCACAGCTATTTGGAGAAGCTGCAGTAGGAAAGAGGATTTATACAGTTGAGTTCACTTAAAATTACTTGGCACAAGTGAATTTAGGTGGTTGCAAAACCAGTGCCTTGTTTGTGTTGCATGAGATTTGCTTTTGGCTTCACAGATGACCCTTTTGATAAGCCTCCATGCCGAGGTTGCTCTTCGTACCTCACAGAACCCTACGTTAAGTGTGCTGAGTGCGGGCCTCCTCCCTTCCTTCTGTGTTTGCAGGTGAGTGCAAGGATAAAAGCGAAAGCATTAATTTCTTTGAGAAAGTCATCAAAGGCCTGTCCGGTGCCAAGCTGTTCCATAAACACATTAATAACTGGTGTCTGTAAACTTGTATCAACACACTTATTTGCTTAGGGACAGGGAAATGACAAAGAAAATGTTGGAGGCTGAAGAACTGAGGCAGGAGCAGCTGAAGGAGATCTTTGTGAAGGCAGCCAAAGCTACCTAAAGACATGCAGTCAGCCTGACTGTGTAACGGAGCATGCTGCTGCATGTCTAGAGAGGTATCATTTCTGCCATTTCTTATGGCATGGAGAAGAAAAGCCATCGAGAAACACCCTTTCCCTGTCACCACATGTTGGATTTTTCCTCCCAAATGGAAAAGAAAATTTGGGGAAAGTTTGCAATATTGACAGTAATTGTTTGTGACCGGATACAGTTCTTTAAAAACTATGTGTGTGATCTGATAACCACAGAAAGTAGTGCTAGTTTTAATTATTAAATAAATAAGTTTGCATTATTTATGATTAAAAAATGGCAATAACCTCTAAAACTGAAAAAGGAGCTTAGCCTTGTGCTCAGATATGTACAAAATGCACAAACACATATTTTGTATATTTTTGTTCATTTACCTGTACTGAAAACCCCATAAATTTAACTGTTGAAAATGGCTGCAAACCATGCTGGTGCTTTTTAAACACGATGTAAGGGAACCTGTGTTTTCAATACTTAGGAAATGCTTTGTGCTCTCTTCCTGGAATGATCCACTTTAAAACATGCCACAAAACTTCTTTCACTGGCCTAACTTTGCCATAAATACTTAAAAAAGTATGTCTCTGTTGATTCACAGGAGTTATGTCTTGGTGCAAAAGACAAGTAAGATACAAAGACAGATTTAACACAATTTTAACAAAGATTTTTCTATCATTTTATGGTTTTCGTAAAATGAAATCAGAAAAATCAAATATCTTTTTCAGCATATCAGGTGGTCAGTTTTGGATACTGAGTGGTTAGAGAATACAAGGAAAAAAGGGACCAGTTAAACTGTTTTCAGGGCAGAAGTAAGAGACTAACATAATGCTAATCTTTTGTTCTACAGTGTTTCACACGAGGATTTGAATACAAGAAACATCAAAGTGATCATACTTACGAGATAATGGTAAATATTCCTTTTAGATAACACCTACTCAGTGCTGAGCTTTCATAACTTCCCAGGAGTTAGACCCTTGCTTACTAATGCTACACTGAAAAGTTAAGTGATACAATTCTTTGATTCAGAGGCTTAGAACTATTAAAAAAAGAAGAAGTCTCCTTGAGAGCAAAGAAAAATATCCACCTGGATATTGGAATGGAATAGGGTGTGTATTCCACATAATGGAATAGTGGAGACATTTAAAGCTACATTTTTTTTATTGTGCCTAGATAGCACAGTGCATCCTACTAGACTTCCAATTCTTTAACCAAATTAATCAACTTCTGTTTCTGTATTCTTTTTCTTCCCCAAAATAAATCATTTTAAAAGTCTTCAGTAACTTTTATTGTGTTTCATAGTATAATATTGTTGAATTACAGCTGGTAGATAAAACATGTAACAGTATATTCAGAAGATCTGTAGCAACAAACTAGTTTTTACTGTAGTTGATGACCCAATGGCCTAAATAATTCAACGATTATTTGATCAGGTTTCATGGAACATAGTAAAAATTTAAAACTACCAGTATTATATACTATTGTGCCGTGTAGTTTAGAACTTCTTTGCTCTTCATGTGGTGGATTATAACAGAGGATCACAGCAGTTTGATTTGCTTTTTTCTTTTCTAGACTTCTGATTTCCCTGTTTTGGATCCTAACTGGACAGCTCAAGAGGAAATGGCTCTCCTAGAAGCTGTAATGGACTGTGGATTTGGAAACTGGTGAGAATTTAGTAGATCAGCCAGCTTCAGTGAATGATGGGTGGTTTTTCTTTTCATTTCACTGGATCTTAGTGTTGAATACATCAGTGCACACTGAATGTTCAGTGACTTACTCTGGGTGAGACACTAATTTAGCAGCTGAAGTGGAAGACTGGGGTAGCAGATTCTGTTTTCAAATCTGCTGTTAGATATATGAGGAAATTGTTGAAGGCTTCTTGCGGGATGCAGGGCACCTCCAGTGAAGTACAAAGTTCCCTCAGTTTGCATTAAAGTCACTAGTTTTGAAGGAGCTCAACTATTGCACAAGGTTTTCTGTGCCTCAATTTACTCCTATGTAAAAAACAACTACAGAATTTGTTATCTTGTGTGGTTTCGGTTTGCTTACAGTTGGCTGGCTAGGTATTGTTATTTTTGGAGTTTTCCTGCTTCTCTGTCATATTTAGGATAGAGCAGTGGAAATATTTAATATTTTTATGTTATGTTCTGTTAAGTTAATTTCTGTAGTTGCTACAGGATTTTTATGCATTTGTAAATAAAGGAGATGTGTAGTCATGAGTTACCTCTCCTCTCCTTCATGAAAAAATAGCTGTATTAAAAGTATAGAACTCCAGACTTCACTGAAACAGAACTGTGAGTTCTTACGTGTACATTGCTGTCATAATTAAGACTGAAAACTGTTTGCAGTTATGTTCTGCAAGTATGCTGTCTAGTACACTTTGCCCTACTTAGCAATACAAGTAATCTTAACTTTTTCCTTAAACACTTGGCTTTTTTCAGCCTTTGCCAAATAAAGGAAAAACTGATTTTTCTTCCTGGAATCCCTTGCATCCAGTTTTTAGTTTAACAGAAATTAAAATGATTGCTGCTGGTGGATTTTTTTGTTTGTTTTAAAGTCCTCAACTTACACAGCCATTTTATTAAGACAAAACACTTCATGTTCCTAGTCAACCACTTTTCCAAGAAAGTTTGGCAAAGATTTCTAGAATGTGTTTTGTACAACCATTTTGGTGTTTCAAAAAAAACTGTTTAACATCACTACACGAAAGGGGAAACCACTGTCCAGTTAAAATTGCAAGAGAAACCTGAGAAGCAGAATGCAATTCCGGACTTAGAATTTACCATTACCTGGAGTTAATAAAATGTATAAAAAGCTCTCAAATAACAATACTAAATT
Organism: Buteo buteo; assembly: GCF_964188355.1. Lineage (NCBI taxonomy): Eukaryota > Metazoa > Chordata > Aves > Accipitriformes > Accipitridae > Buteo > Buteo buteo. Next base: position 45,614,884 of record NC_134177.1, read on the forward strand.
TCAAGCATATAAAAGATTCGGTACACTCCATCAGCCAGGGAATTTCTCATGTGAAGACAGTGAATTGCATTACTCATGACCACCAAAAAAGTGCTCCCTAGCACTGTGTCAAAGGTGTAAGTATTGGCTCAGTGTTAGTACACAAAATGTGAATTCAGACATCATCACAGATCAGTTCTCTGCACACAATGCAATCAATCTCTTGTCCAAAATTATCTTTTCCCACCAGAGAAAGAAAAACACCCTTAACATTTCTGTGTTCTTATTAAACCTCCCCCTCTCCCCACTTTAGGCAGGATGTAGCCAACCAGATGTGTACAAAATCCAAGGAGGAGTGTGAGAAACATTATATGAAACACTTTATCAACAATCCCTTGTTTGCATCTACATTACTGAACCTGAAGCAGGCGGAGGAGGCGCAGCACAACGAAACAGCCATCCCTTTCCACCGTGAGTATCCCCTGCCTGCTAGCATGTACAAGGAGCTTCCCCGCAAGGTCTCTGCTCTTCCAAAACTGGAATGAGCAGCCTGTGGAGAAAAACTGCATGTGTGGTGCATGCCTGCTTTCATTCCCAAAAGGAGAGCTTGTTCTGATGGCTAACTTGAATAATGTTAGTAGTAGGGTTTTCTTCACACTGTATTAAATCATTGGTGTATCAAATAAACCAGACTGCCAGTTCAGTGGGAAAAAGGAGGGAACAGAGTGGTCTGAAACAAACATTGGGTTCTCAAAACCAGAAGTTCCTGCGCAGCCAGTGGAAATGGTCACTCACAGACATCACCACAGCAAAAGGCTGGATGTGCATATTTATTTAAAGGACAAGCTACCTCAAAGCTAATTCACATGTGGCACAGTATAACAGCGTGTCCTTCATGGCAAATACCAGTTTGAGTTCTCACCCTGATGCTGGGGCGGTTACGTGTCTTGTCCAGACCCTGCGTAGCAATGTTAACTGAGAAGGGATTTCTACCTTTAAAACATTTCACCTGATTATCCGCTGTGTACTGGGCCTAACTGCTGATGTGACTTGTCATAAAATCATTCCCTTTAAACTATGCTGATTTCACACCTCTCTCTTTAAAACTACCTTTTAAAAAGTGTATGTTAAATTTCAGCAATTTAACAAATTTTCAGTTTTCCTTAAATTTAATATCTTTAGAATTCCCCCAGTCTAGCAGCTGTTCCATTACAAAGCTCCCCAGAATGGCTAGGTAAAAAGATTTCTTGATATCTGGAGGTTTAAATTTCACGATAAAGTGGTTAGAGCTAAAGCAGTAGGAACTGGACAATTTTGGTTCTGTCCCTGGCTGTCATTGATTTTTTTATGTGACCTGGGCCAAGACAAATTCTCTGTGCCTCAGCTTGCTTTATCTGTAGCATGGGACTTATAACGCTTAGCTCCTTCACAAGTGTGTTGTGAGCCTTGGTCCATTATTGTCTGTAAAACACTGAGCTCCTCAGTTGGGAAGCACTGTAAAAATTCAGAGTTGTATAGCTTTAATTGCAGCTCTCTGTAAATGGCACCCAGAAGATGGCAGATTTAACACCCCTGTTGCTATTAACTAAAAGAACCTGCACGCTGAGTCGGAGTGATCTGCAGAGGTTTACCGGGGGGATGCTGAGCTCTGAAATGTAGAGTTTACATTTTATAACCTATTTATTACCTACTTTTGAGAATACTATGAAGATCTCGAATTACTGCATTTTTCTGTGGATGAACTCAGTCTTTTCAGAATATAACGCTGAATAAAAGCCCAATCAGGGTGTTTTTCTTCAACTAATTATTCCCACTTTTCCTGCAAAAGAAACACCTATTTACAGATTGTTTTCTGTTAAAAAAAGGCCCCAAGCCCTACACAGCAACTAAAAACCTTTATTTTTTCAGCTGCCGATGATCCCCCACGGCCTACTTTTGATTCCTTGCTCTCCAGGGATATGGCTGGGTACATGCCAGCGAGAGCTGACTTCGTGGAGGTAAGACTCTCTCTTCTCCCATTATTTTAAATCTACCGAACGCAAGGTCAGCAAACGCACGCTTGTTTGCCCCTGCCTATAGGTCTTTATAGAAAAAACATGAGACGAGAGGACAGGACGGGGTGATTAAACCAGGGATTTAATTAGAGAGGAGGCGCTGCAGGCCCACGAAGCTGCTAGCAGGCGATCTGTGAGTCAGTGGCTGTGTCTGGACGGCAGTACGGCATGCTGCTACCACCAGATGTCCAGCCATGAATGGCTCTTACGTAAGCGGACTGGATGTTGTGAATTAGATGCTCAGCAAAAGGGGTCAGCTTCAGCACGCTTCTGTTTCATTTGCCTCGGAGAAGCACATAGGAGCCTGATCCAAAGATCACTTGAAAGACCTGCATTGTTTTCAGTGTTTTTAGCCGTGGGCCCGGGGCCCCAATTCCTGTGGCAAAACAAGCTCCTGTACATGAAGTAATGAATTCAGCCGTATAGGGGCTTGTTGTTTTTGTACATTTGAGTGGAATTTCCACCACAGCGTGGGAGTCATGGAGATTACCTGATTGATTCTCATTATCCTATCACAGCATCCTGTTCCAGTTCCAGCCATGGGGGTGCATATTATACATCCCTAGTTAAAACTCGCCTGTGATGTATGTTGCTCAAGGATGGAACCTTGTACAACTGCATATGAGTAAATATCTCTGTTTTCCATACTTCTACGTGTACTGAAACTTGATACCAATTTTTTAGTGCCAGTTAGTGACAATTTATTAATCACCTCTGAACAGGAGTTTGACAACTATGCTGAATGGGATTTGAGAGATATTGATTTTGTAGAAGATGATTCAGACATTTTGCATGGTAAGTCCCATATTTTTGTACATTGTCTGAAAACAATGTTTCAGAGTGCCTACAGAGCATTTCATTGGGTCTCTTTTTCTCTACACACTTTTTTAAAAGTGAACATACATTTTTAATAATCTCACTTCTGTGTGCTGGGATTTAAACACTGGCATTTCTATAGGCCTCACTTTCAAATCTCTTCCAAAAGCTCTTAATCAGCTGACGTACAAATGGTACTTATATATAGAATAATGCACTTCACTCATTGCTGAAATGTAGCCAGTTGTAAAGCAGAACATGACTGAAATCGAATAGTCTCCACCAGTAGCAGGCATCTCTTTAGGAAAGACACAAATGATGTTTTATCCAGTATAAACTGTAGAGAAAGTTCAGCTAAGTAGAGAAAGTTCAGCTAAGTAGAGAAGGTTCAGCTAAGTAGAAGCAAATTATCTGAGGTAGCAATTTGTCTGGAAGCAGCTAGCAGTACATCGGTGTCTGAATAAACAGATCTACAGGCCTATTAAAAAACAGAAACATCAACACCTTGATATTACTTCCCCTCCCCTGCTGAAAGGTATTCTTTCCATCTACATAACGTCTGAGAGCATCATAGCAAGGCACAACTTTTGTTCTGATTCAGACAGAGGAACACTTTCTTCTCTGTTGCTAATACCCCTTTCCCCCACTATATCTAGTTTCTTAGAAGATCTGTCACTTATTCTAACCTCTGTTAGTTCAGGAAATCTGATATCAGGATAGGTATTAATGCAGGCAGCAAGGAGTTACATAGCTTAAGACTATGTGCAACTCATTGAAACTGTTCTACTCTTGAAGTTGTGTGGGTTTTCATGCATTAAAACATGCACACTGAGTTATGGTAGCATTAGCTGTGTGTGACAACTTTTTTGTTGCAAAGAGGACAGTTGTTGTATGAGTCCAATTGCTGCTACTGAGTTTCTGCGAACGTAGCTGCCTTAATGATACCAAATAACAGGAGTTATTAAAATTATATTTTAATCCACAGAGAGGATCATACTTTTCCCCACATTTGTAAGTACATAGAGCGTTTAAAAGTACTGTGTTTATGCTTCAGAATTCTCCCATGTATGTCAGGCAGATCTAAGCTAAAGCCTTAGCATTCCTTGTTGACAGACAAATCCTGTTATGTACAGACAGTCTCTCCCAACTTAAAAAATCAGTTTGAAATTTAGTAGTGTACACAGAGCTTTAAGGAATGCAAACTCCCTCAGCTCAAAAAAGGTTATGAGAATCGTATGTCAGTCTCTCTCCCCTTTTAATGTTTATTGAAAAGGGGACTGGCTTGCGGACATGCCACATATTCATCATGCCATCTCTCCACTGTTTCTTTTTATTGCTATTAAAAGATACATTTTCTTGCTTCTCTGTCCTATTCTGAGTCCTGGTAAACTGAAAAAGCAAAATAATCTCCTAGCTCTGTTCATTAATTGATAGCTTAATATTCATTCAAGCTGGTTTACCAGCACTGTCTTCCATACCCCTCACACCTGTCTTCCACTGCACAGTTCAGCCATTTAAGGTATCTCCTACCAGCCTCCTGTTTAAGTTATCAATGTGAATGCAAAAATCAGCTTTCCTCATCTCTTTAGAGTATCATAAAGCTATGCAGGGCCAGACCCCGCGGTCTGTCTAGCTCAGTGTCCTGTTAGTACCCCATAGGAGATGCACAGGAGAAGAAGGTAAGAAAAGGCAAGTATAGGCAGACACTTTTCCTGGCATATCTTCCACATTTCCTGCAGTGGTAAGTTTAGATACTTCTTGTGCCATAAGTTGTGTTCAGACCATTTTGACCAAAGGACCTGTCCTCCATGAACTTAGCTAACTACTGTTAGAACTATATATATTTGTACTTTTGCCCCCCATAACATCCTGTAGCAGTGAGTTCCACAATTGAGTTAGGAGTTCTACAATTTAATTACGTGTTGTGTGAAAAAATACTTCCTTCTGTCTGTCATATCTTTTGCTTGATAATTTCATTGGATGTTCTCTAGTCCATTCTTCAGTTGTCTTCACTATTTAGTATAGGATGTCAGGCATTTGCCCTGTGAAAACTGTTTGGCAGAGGTTATGGAGCGTGACCAACTACATTTTCGATCTCTTAAGCTCAAGAACTCTGGCATCTTCCTTCCCACAGCTGTCCTAGATCTGCCCACGGGAGAGAGACTGCCTCTAAAAAATGAAGTCCCAGGGTCTAGCCAGCTGTTTTTCTTTTACATGAGGCATCTTGGGGAGAGAAAGAATTATTTTCTAAAGAACTTTGGAATTAGATCTTTCCCTTCTCCAAGTTAATACAAAAAAGGGAATGAGCCACATCCTCCCTTTCCTGCAGTTTTAAAGATCTCAGAAGCTGATTTTGCTTGATTGCTTGAGAATATTTTGCAACCTAATTGTAGGATTTCATACTGTAGAAAATGGCTCAACATTTGGATCTGAAGGCAGGGACGGGCATTTGGATGATTTAAGAAACCCTTGTGCTTTCTAGTTAACAGGCAGAGGAGGTTGTGAGGCAGCCCCAGAGGCCCAGGTTCTCATAATCTCTCCCAAGAGTCCCTGTCCCACTACTTCAGGCAGCGGCTCTAACGTGCCTCTCTACCCCAGCCTTGCCCACTGGCAAACTTCTTACACTAGATCTTACAGAAATGTCCTTGAAAAGCAGCCCTGTGGCTGTCTTCCACACCTGCTCAAGACATATTTTTGCTGGCCAAACAGCAAACTTTTTTTTTTTTTTTAAAAGGTAAAGATGCAAAACAGGGTTTTAACACACTTTATAGCCCAGAGAAACACAAATGGGGTCTTGCAGCATAGATTAAGTATCAGGTTTGTGAAAAAATCCTCAGTTTGTTTTCCTGCCATACATTAAACCTCACTGGGTTCAAGATTAATTTTTGAAAATTACTTTTATATTCCATTTTCTGAAAGTTACTCAAGCTACACCCTGAGAACACACCGACCAGAATAATTTCTATGGTCTCTCTTCCTTTCGTTTCACAAGTCACAGATCAGTGCTGCAGTGTCTAGGTTTCACATAACACAGGAATATTTGATGCTTTCATTGGAACAGAATTCCCCCTTCTTCCCTTTCCTCCACATTGCTTTGCTTTTCTTAAAAATTTGTAGAAATCATTTTATTAAAAGTTCTAGATCTAAGCCGCTTGACCTCTGCTTCCTGATATCATTGCATTTTCCCTGTTAAATTTTCCTGTGTCACTCTAAACAAGTTCTCGGTATTCCCACAAGAAAGAAGAGTGCAATTTAATACACAGTGGAAAGACTCCCAGGCAGCCTTTTATGAGGAACACAGAAACCTGTACCTGCTGACTCACCAGCTCCTCCCACCACGCAGGAGGTCACAGACCTTGTTCAGTCATTTCTTGATATTAGTGAGATGGTAGAAATTGTATGAAATCTCTCATATTTCAATTAACTTCTTGAACTGTTCATTTTTGTTCAGTACTTGCAATATAATAAGTGCATGCAAATATATATTGCAGTTAAACAAAAACATAATGGACAGATCAAAAGGAACAACTAGTTACAAATCTAATTCAGGCTGGAGTGCTTGAATATTTCATGAATTACGAGTTTTCATCAGACCGAATTATAACCTTAGTCATTTATCTTTTTTCCTGGCTTTTTCTCCTCTTTCCTCCTCATGTAAATGATTTTTACTTCTAACACTGGAAAGTAATTGCTGAAACCACAAGTTTAGAAGTGAGTGAAAATAGACTGCAACTCTGGCTGTACAGTAGTGAAATTTAATTTTATAAGATACAAGGCAGTCAATGTCCTTCTAAATATTACATGATGTTTATTCTTTTGTGGAAATTCCTGACATGCTCTGAAGGCAGATACTCTGTTTGCCTAGGGTCTTGCTTTCCTCTAGGGAGGATGAATTTGGATTGTAGCCATTAAATTTGTACCAACCAAGGCACACGCTGGATACACAGCCTGTTTACTTTGATTAGTTTGCATTCTTCCCATTATTTGGGCCTTGCATGCCAAACAGGTTAGCTAGCATGAAACAAAGGTCTCACTCATTAGTGTTCAAAAAAGTTTTTGCAGACCAAATGAGGCTGAAGGGGAATGAAAAGCAAAGAAACTGTTTTGGACACAGTCTTGAGAAACCAAAATATTTTGATTTTTTGGAATGAAGAAAGGAGCCTTGAATTTCTGCCTATCACTGGATCCTTCAAAGCTAACTCTGACCATCTCAAAGAACCTTATCATTTCCCAAAATGGACACTCTGAACACGGTCAGCTTGGATTATCTCAAGTTACCAGTACAAACAACTGCTTCCCTAGTATAATCCATGGGGAAAAGCACAGGCAAATCATTTTCATTCGTACAGCATCTCTTTTCTCATTTCAATGCAGCATGTAACCGTATAGTAGTCTGAGTTATTCATGCATTCCAGATTTTGTAATCGGCTGTTCCTGTGTGAATATGTCTATTAAAAACAAAAGCCCCTCCAAAAGTGCATGTGGCAGCAAATACTAATTTTTCTGTAAGCAGAAGCTCCTTTTTTTTCCTTCATTTGTTCTCATGAACGTTCCTTCCCCTCCCCAGTTGATCATAATTTCTTTCAGAATATTGTGCACTCAGGTGAAAGCATCAAAATGCAATGGTTATAGGTGCATAATTACTTGTGATATTTATAGAGGTTCCCCAATGCAATTTCTGCATGTACTTATTAAGTTCTGCCCACACAAACCCCAGAAAATAACATGTTAGCTTAGCTTGCAGAGAGTTTAAAAATACAAAAATTTTTTCCATAACTTGGCACCAATTCCAACACTTGCTAATCTATTTCATTCATGTTTAACTTGCTGCATTTCCCAATTTCTTGTCCCCACATTTAAGCAAGAAGGAGAATTTGCTACCTGTGCTTGTTCTTAAATTAGGAAACTTAAATACATCTTCATGAAAGTACATGACAATTCTTGAACACTCTGGTTTTGCAAGAGATTTGCAAAAAGAAGCAAGACTATTGTAGCCCCCCTCCTATCTTCATATGTAATCTTTTGCTCCTAGATCAAATCAGTTGTGTATAAATTGAAGATTTTTTTTGCTAATACAGGATCAGCAAGTGTAACTCAAAACTGTGGGCTCCTAAGCTAATACACACAGCCTTTGGGCTTTAGCTGTCCCTGTTCATAAGAAATTTTATTACCCAGAGGACTGCACAGATGAATTGCCTAGAGGCTAGGGGCTTCCTGGTGTTTACATATAAATACATATTTTAAAATAGACACATAACCACACTTCTTTTTTAATTGCCTTATTAATTATTTATTGGAGAGTGCAATCAATAAACTGCCAGTATCAGTTTTGCTCTTTTCTTGTAACTACAGAGAAAGGAGTGGATTCTGGATTCTGTCACACTTGGGCCACCCCTGTTTACACAGCACCGTGGGCTGAAAGGGGACGTGCTTTTGCTTAGTTTCAAAGAACTGCATGTTGTCTCTACAGACTGTAAACCCACTGTCAAGTCTTAAGCCTCTTCCTTCCGAGAGCATATTGAAATGATTAACGTAAAGGAAAAAGAGCCAACCAAGAAATCAGCCAACTCTACGCTTATTTAATGACCTAGAATTTTTGCATTAGTTAACCAAATGAGGGAAGGGAAGGTGATAGGAGTCTCCTTATCTTTTCTTCCAAGGATTTACCAAAAAAGTTTATTAACCTAATGGTTACAGGAAAAAGAAGCTAAAGGATCTCCAAGTGGATCAGCCAGACTGCACATAGATTTGATTTTGAAAAGGATATGATTTCTAATGAGCATGGCTTTTTCCTGTGCTTCTTCACTGTTGTGAACTATTCTCTTTGTTCTTCTGGCAGACAGATAAGTTTAGAAGTTAACAAGCTAAAATTTTGTAGATGTTTTTAAGAAGTGTAGCAAAGGCTACTCTGAATCTTCACAGTTCAGAACTGTGTCTATTTTTTTGGAGTTCCTCATTCTGTGCAAAGAAGCCTTTGTCCAAAGATGATACCTCAGATCCTTAAATCTGATAAATTTGCTTTTCAGGAGGAGGAATACTTAACAATTGCATGTATGAAGGAACAAATAAGTGCTAATAGTAAAACAGTCCAAGAAGGAAGAGGAAAAGTGTTGTCAGGATCTACACAGGTTCATATTTACAGGCAGTAGTGTATCTGGAAGGAGTAAGCAAAAGAAAGCTTCTACAGGTAGCATGTATAATCTGCAGAAGGTTAGCCTCTAGTGAGTTTATGGCCCTGTAAAATTACCGCAGGATTTTTAAAACAGCAAAGTAGAGTGACCATTTCAGCCTACCATGAACATAAAGGCTTGAAAATTAGCCTAGTACAGTGATTACTTATGTATTCTGTAATCTTTTTTTTAAATTATTTTGCAGCTCTGAAGATTGCAGTTGTAGATATCTATCATTCCAGGTTAAAGGAAAGACAGAGAAGAAAAAAGTGAGTTTTCAAGCAATAACTGTTTTTCTGTGCTTCTTTACCATGTTTTGGTCCCCAGTGTTGTCCTAATACGAAAACATAATTGATTTCCTATAGCATCCTTCCAGACAATTCCTATGCATGGAGACCTTCTGCTATGACATTTGCATGACAGGCTTCATCTTGAATGTGTGGTTCTCCTTCTGTGCACAGCCTAAGATCAGGCACATGGCTTTAGCAGTGGAACCAGCCCAGAAAACACAGATTACCAGACCCTGATACTTATTTGCACACATGGTTGGACCTCTACACACCATAACTCTCCTTTAAACTCTCAAAACAAGTCATTAATTGTGAAAAGCCTGTTTTCCAGTCCTTTTTAGTGCATGAAAGTTATGTACACAGTGCTCTTCATATTACTATCCCAAATCCAGTTACACATTGGTAACTAAGCTTCTAGCACACCTTATGAGATCACGTAGCCATTTTGCAGAAGGAGAAACAGAAATACTATCTGGGAAATTAGTCACAGGTCCAGGGCTAGTAACCAGAAAAAGAGGCAAATCTCTGTTCTTTTTGTTCCCTCTGTAATGCTGATGGGCTACACATAATTAATTTTCTACTTGGGGAGGAGGGGGGAAGCTGCCAGTCTGTGACTAATTGCTAGACCCCCACTTTCTCCATAGAAATGTTTGCATCATTATTTTTAATTCTTAGTGGTCCATAAGTTAGTTTTCCACAAGGTGTAATGAAGATAACTATATTGCTGACGTGAGTTTGAATAATTTATTCAGTTCATTTGACAGCTTTCTAGAATGACTCAATCTATTCATTAAATTCAATTTTATTATAACTTTCAAATACTTTGTTCAATATTTAAAATTATATCTTGCTGTATTACTCCCTCCTGGAAGAACTGGTAATTTGGAGTAAGACTCCTCCATTCCTTCTCCTCATAATACAGCATAGTTCTGCTGAATGACAGGTGAGAGTTGATACGTGTTGACCTGGTTCTTTATAATTCATAAATAAAAAATATTTATGTGGTATGATTTCCATTACGATAAATCATGTCATACTAAAAGAAAGTGCCATAAGGCTCGGTTACATAAATCAGTGTCAGTTTCTGAAAAGTTTCTACAGCAAGATGGCACAAAAATCTGGAAAATGACATAAAAATGCTGATGTCATTCTCAGAAAGACTTCTCTACGTGGGACAGGAATATTCTTTTGTGCATACTAAAGAAAATGTAATGTATTTTATAGAGCAAATTCCAACCTGACCTTGACAAGCCCAACTTTGTAGTATCTCTTATCATTTGCAAAAGTTGGGTGTTTATCAAATCGCCACATAGCAATGACCACATGACATTTGCTGAAACCTGTGACAAATGTATTTGTCATGCACCTGTAAATATCTTCCCTGCCTTTTTACTCTGCTCATTTCCCTGATCCTGTCAGGAGCATTTCAAACTTACGAGTTACCTAAATCATTTTCCTCTTTTTAAAATCTAAGCTGTCATGGAAAAATTCCTTCATCCTGCTCCCAGTGGTGAAATTTACAGTCCATCTCTCACCCTTGCTCTAGTAGAAGGACATTTGTCTCTCTCTGAAGCTGGAAATCATGCTTCTTGAGACATTCCTTTACCTCCAATTTTGGAAGGACAAGTTGTAAGACACTGTAGATGCGAAATCTGTGGCTAAAGAAGCAATTTCAAACTCTTAAAGTGATTGTAGCTCTCTTTGTGCTTAGTGCTGTCAGAGTTGGACTAATGCACACTGCTATCCAAAATTTACTCTGATTAAAGCCTCACTGCATCACTATATCATGTTTCTCAGCCAGCAAGCTCAAGGTTATGGAAATTTCTTACATGTTTAGTTTTAGACCCCTCTGATGGTCTAAATCAAAGTTTCTTCTGAAGCCTTTTATTTATGAGGTAATACACAAGTTAATGCCTTCTATTAATACCACTTTGCTCTCAATTACAGAATTATAAGAGATCATGGCCTAATCAACCTCAGAAAATTTCAGAGTGAGTATCAGGTGTAACTGCTTAACTTTAGAGTGGCCTCTGCTTGGGAAGAAATCTTCACATGTTCACTGTTAACAGTGCACCAGTGTGGTTTGTTCGTACTGGACCATATTCAGATGGTCTGAATTCCAGCAGATTTCCTGCCCCGACTGTTTCCAATGGGCTGGCTCTAACTACTCCCAGCTCAGTGTTTTAGTTATTGCCTCGGAATTGCTCTTCAGAAGCATTTCGGGCTCCACTGAGTAGGGAGAGCGGTGAAGGTGAAATCTAGGCCTTTCAAGTGCATCTCACTATTCTAAGGAATGATCAAACAACATTTAAATAACATCCTTTATGCTTTTAGAATTTTAAGGGCTGTATGATTTTGTTGCTTTTTACTCAGCAATTTGTAGTTGTGCCACCAAAATGGCCAAGAAGGTAATACCAAATCTGGATCTTTGGGCATTTCACAGAGGCTGGTAGTCACTTCAGGTTCCACTGAATTTATTTTCTTCTCCCAGTAGGAGTGATAAGGTGTGTCACTTTTTTCCCCCTCTAGTTTTGGAAAGGCGATATCCAAAGGAGGTTCAAGACCTTTATGAAACAATGCGACGATTTGCACGAATTCTTGGACCGGTAGAGCATGATAAGTTCATTGAAAGTCATGCATGTAAGTATTTTGAGGATTTTAGCATATATGTTCTTCAATAGGCATAATGAGGGGTTGCATCACCTACAATCTTTCCTAAATATATACCACTCCTGGAGGGCAGGAAGTTATTTTTTCTCTTCCTCCATCTATCTACCTCAGAAAAACAAATACATTTGTGGTTTGATACATTAAATGAGCAGGAAGTGGTTTTTTTCCACTAAACTGTGTCTGAGTTCTTTGTTTGATTTCTCAGTTGACTGAACATTCTGGTCATGTGCTAGAAGGAGGGTTTTCTTATCAAAAGACCACTTTTCTTTTACTGGGACTCTGTATCACTGAAAGAACAAAATCCCTAAAATTTATGTCTGTATTGAGAGATCAGGAGCTGCCAGCAAATTGTGAATTCTTTGAAAGATACATGTTAAACTATTATATGTGTATATAATTGTATAGTACAGCTGTCATTATGTCCCTTACCTTAAAGGAAGAGGCATTGTTCCATCACCGAATCATCTCGAGTCTTTATGCATAATCATAGCATGCATTTAGTCAAATTCCAATGCAAGTCATTACATCCTGCTTAATTCTGTGACTTAAACTGGGAAAATTGTTGTTCATTAGAAGGAACAAAGCATTTAAACAGTTGCAACTAAATTTTCAGGACACGCTGTGTGACATACCAAAAGCATGATCCTGCAAAATCATGAGTCCCACATGTGGGTGCTAGTCCTAGAACCTAGTTTTGTTGTAGTGACAGCAAAGTCCTCAAGTTAACCTGATAGTCAAGTACATGCATTACACAGATGTCCTGACTAGTATGAGTAAACAAATTTGAGACAAGCAAACTTGCTCACTGTAAAACTAAGCAATGCCTGGAAGCCAGCTGATAAAAGCTATAGGCAGTAAATATCTCTGAGCAAAAGAAACATGGGTATTTAATCTTACTGACTGCAGAAAAAGAGTTGTCTGCAAAGAAAAATTTTGGAAGGTCCAGTTATGAAAATCATAGTTCAAAGACAATATTAGATGCTATAAGGAGCCTGGATGGAGTAGTTTTTCAAACCTGTTGAAATGCCTTCCAGAAATCCTATGTTATTGTTACTTGTCTTGCCCAGGGTATGGCAAAGGAACTGTCAAAGCATGAAGATAAAATAACTTTTCTGAGCACACAAATACTAGAAACCAACTTAAATCTGTGATCAAGGAGTATTAGGGCACAGTGAGTTTGAGATCTGATACAGTCTTGTGCAGAGAGGTAAACCTTGTCTGTGGTTCTGTATACTTCATATCCAAACTGTGTAGACAAATAAGAAGTAGCAATGTACCTAATACACCACAGTTCACTGCCACCCCCACTGACCCACATTTGTTTTTTCGGATTTCCCTTCTGCTTACTCTTGGGGTAAAACAGTGGAATTTGAGCTGCGGAGGGAAATAAAGCGACTACAGGAATACAGAGCAGCAGGAATCACCAATTTCTGTAGTAAGTACCTGATGCATTATTCAGGCCATTCCCATTCATCAAGGTGTGGAAGGATAATTTTACAACATTTAGGATGTGTTGAATAAAAAGACACTTATTTTTGAAATGCATTCGCCTAGCTCTTTAACTGAACAAGGCTTTAACAATAATGCTTCGGTCCAGCTGTGCTTTTTTAAAGCTAGTTTGAGCCATCAGCTTGGAGAACACGCTGTCTAGCAGAGCTCTGCTTTAGTCACCACTTTGCAAAAGATTCAGAAAAAAAAATAAAAATGTCATGGCACAGTGGTCTCCAGTACTTTATCTCTGGACACTTTCACTGGCTATCAACAAGTGTGATATCTGGAGAGAGGCCTAAGACCTCTACATAAATGAAATGGCCTGGTTTATCCTGGAATTGGATCATGGAAGCTGTTTTTGTTTGGTTTTGGCCTGAAATTAATGGGGGGAGGGGTGCAGGGTGGAATCTAATACCTTCTGATGCCAAGTAGTTGTCATGAGGGAGAATAGCAGAGTCTGGTCCAGAGCTAGAGAACAGTTTCTCACTTATTTCCTAAAGTAGAAAAACAACAGTCTGAAAACTTTGACCAAGGCAGTGGATGAGAATTTGGTATCTGTCTGCCATAGGTGCCAGAACATATGATCACCTTAAGAAGACGAGAGATGAGGAACGCCTAAAGCGCACTATGCTTTCTGAAGTCCTGCAATACATCCAGGACAGCAGTGCCTGCCAGCAGTGGCTCAGTCGACAAGCTGATATGTACGGTTACAGTAAGACTGTGCATTTTACCTACCTATGCTTTAGTCAGGTGCAGCAAACACATTTTTTCCATGCGATAACAAATGCATTCCCAATTTATTACAGTAGGATCAGTCTGCAAAATTCAGAAGGGCAAGAAACTGTGGGTAACAGCAATAGTGCTTGTTGAAGTGCAGACAAGGAAGCGACTAGTAAGGGCTCAAAATCTCAGTTTTCTGTATTTTATATTTCAGGAACTTAACTGCTGTAAATAAAGTCATGGAGGGAAATGAGGTCATTATGGATATTAATGAGGGCACAGATGGCACTTGAAATGTTTCAGATTATTTTAGATGTAGCAGCATTATTAATGTGTAGTCACCCTGCACAAGCACTTTAAGGAGCAAGCTGCAATGCAAAGGAAGTGCATCCTGTATGCCACATGGCCTGAGAAGATGATTTGTAATCTCCCCAGTCAGTGTCCACTGAATTTTTTATTGTCCACCTCCCCCCCCCCCTTTTTTTTTTTAAACATGTTTCAGACATGGTCTTCAATCTGGGAGTGCTAAATATTTAGAAATCCTTTTGACTTCAGATCAGGTCCTGGGTTATGCAAGTTGAACTGTATAATTATTAGAAGTTGGGGAAAAAGTAGTTTCAGGGCCAATATGTGCAGTTATTCTTTAAAAAATCCATGAAGGCAATTTGAAAATTCCCTTTCTTTTCAGTGATTCCGGCCTGAGTCCTACGGTACCAGTTCCTTCAAATTCAGGTAACTGTTAGATGATGGTCTGTGATAAAAAGCCAGCCATACATCAGTAATACCGTTCTGACAGCCAGTTGGGGAGTGACTCTTTTGCTGGAGTACTAAAGTGTCAGTCCTCAAGCCTCATGGTTAAGCATCGCTTAAGTCAACATTACCTCAATCTGCAACTCATTCCACGTGCAAATCCTGTAGGATTTTTTTGCTGAATTTCTAGATTTTTCTGACTACAGGTGAAAAACCCATCCTAAAGCTACATTAACAAGGCAGGAAAGGAAAGGAAAGAATTTTAACCTGAGAAGAAAATTTTATCTTTAAAAGATAAAGCTAATCCAGTTTTTTAATGAAGCTGTATAGCACATACCATAGCAATACGAAGCTGACAAAAAGCAGATTTGGGAGGGCAGAACACCAAAAACCAGCTGCCTGAGAAGCAGGTAATGGTTGCAGCATCAAGCACTCCAAAGTGACAGAATGAGATGATACAGGTTGCCTATGCAACTTCAGTTTTCTATGAATATGCTTTTATATTCTTTAATTCTGTAATCACAATTATGGGTTTTTTCCACCAAGAGGACCCCTTACTTCAGTGCCCAGTAAGGACAGATTCAGGGGTCAGTCAAGGCCTTCGTGAACAAGACTTCTATAAAATCACATCTCATTTGTTGAGGTCACAGGGTGGCATGCAATGAATAAGAATAGGATAAAGTTTTACTATAAAGCTCTTAAATGTTGCCAGGAAAAACTAGCTTCTAGCTAGCTCTGCCTCTACATCCAGTTTTTATGTGGATGCTAATAAACCACTTGAACCAGACTTCTCAGAGGTGGACACTGAGTCTGTATGTTCTTCCTCATTTCTGCCAGGAGCCTTGGAAATCTGGGTCAGAATACCAAGCAATTAGTCATTGCACTATGTTTTAAACATATTTGGTGATCGCTAAGATCTGGTATTTTGGAGAGAAAATAGCATTGTGTATTTCAGGCTGGTCATCCAGAGTCCATGAAATGGGGACAGTATCCCCCCAGCTGAAGGGCTAGTATGAAGAATTAAATTGTTTGTCAAGTATTCAGTGGCCCATGAAGGAGAAGGGCCCAAAAGAACATGAATTGTTTTGCCTATGGAACTCAGATAGCATGTGGTGTTTACAACCAGTATCACATGTTGAACAAAACCCAAACAAAATACCATATAGTTGCTAATTAAGCAAACATCCTGCATACTGAATAAGGCAAGGATACTGCGGAAAAACTGCCACGTGTCTATATAATTAAAGGCTGCATCATACTGAATATACAAAAGGGCAAATTAATGTTGCTTAACTTTACTTTAGATTCTGAGATCTTGACTTTGCAGCCTTAATAGGTTTTCTTTAATGTAGTTCGTGTGTGTGTGTGTTATTTCCTAGGTTTATAAAAGAGTAAAACCAAATTCTGCCATGTCTCATCATAGGGCGCCCGTTCCAGGCCATAGAAAGAGGGAGCAGCACTGGGAAATAACTTCCTCTGTGCCTACCAGAGACTCACTACTCCAGCTTCTTTCTAGTTCTTGAGTTTTCTCTCTGATCAGGCTCCCCTCACCCAGCCAGACTCCCATCTGTTTCCTACAGATGCACAGGAGAAAGAGGGAGAGACTCCCCAGTCCCAGAGGCAGGACCCAGGCAGGGCAGGGTCTGGAGCAGCAGCCAGCACAGTCCTGGGGAAAATGGAGCTCCAGATTTCCCAAGATCTCATCACTTTGCCAAATTTGGGAAGTCTGTCCCAGGATAAAGAGACCTACCTCTAACAGTGCTACATATGCAACCCACAGCACAGGGGCAGTAGACTTTCTAAAAATGTAAATAAATAACCCTAGCTTTGTTCTGAGCTCTGGAAGTGAAAAAAAAAAATACTATTTAGAAAAAAAAAAACCAAACCAAAACCAAAACCAACAAACCTGCAAGTAGACGGCCCTGGTGAAAGTTTAAGCTGCACCAGTTAAAGTTCAGCAGTTACAATCGCGAAAGTGAGAACTATCAAACTACTTTGTTATAGGTATTTTTCAGTACTGTTTATCATAACAGACAAAAATAAATCCACAAACTGCATTTGCTGTACAGTATCTGCATCATATTTAAAGAAAACTCTGCTTCATGAATTTGTCAGTAATGCCAGAGAAATTCGCTGTTAATCACACCAATAAGTAATCTCAGCATCCTTGCAAGGTACTGGTTTCGCACCTGCTGGGAGTTAGTCCAGCACGCTGTGCACACCCAGGGCACACCCTCCACGCAGCACTGACTTCCCTGACCCCGGCTGGAAGAGTCACTTTATAGTCAGGAGGTACAGCCCAGCTTAACCACGCTCAGTGCCAATTTGACAGAAAGCTGTTGTCTTTCAGTTCCTCCTAAGAGCCAGGGTTAACAGCGTAAGAGTCCTCATGCAAGTACTCACCGTGCTTAACTATGTCAGTTGCAAAATCATACCCTTTATCAAATCGGTGCAGTTTTTATGTTAAGCCCTAAATAACCCTGTCTATAAACACTTGGACCATACTGGGTTAACATCACGGGGATTTAATTGCCTCTGCGATAACACACCTAAGGAACAAACTGCTCGGGGTTCTTCAGTGTTTTCCTTTCTTGTCTCTGCAGGTAGACGGAGTGCCCCACCACTGAACCTCACAGGTCTCCCAGGGACAGAGAAACTTAATGAGAAGGAGAAGGAGGTGAGGAAAGGAATGGAAAGATAATCTTTGTCAAACTTTATCTTCACAGCGCAGGGGTGCTCCCACCATCTGTTTTCAGCTGCTGTGAATATCACCTCAGTTATATGCCCTGACTACTCTTTCCTGCTCACAAAAATCATTCAGATTTTCCAGTGGCTTCTTAATTTCAGTTACTGTACTATAGGTACAGCATAGCTGCAGCAGATTAGCTTATTTAGCAAAGAAAGGCAGAACGTGCTAAGGTGCTATTATGTGCTATTATAACATCCAGAGTATGACATCCTCTCTTCCTCCATTGTGCGACTGGCGTAAGCAGAAGGGTTATTTTTTTCTTAATGAACATTGTTTTTAAAACTGGTGGAGGATTTTGTCAAGGGCTTCACTGGACAGATCACTGAACCTGAATAGCAGAGCTCTTTCTATATTCTAGATATCTCACAGCCCAACCTCAACCAGTTATGGTTGTTTTTTCACTGTAACGCTAATGTGAACCATGAAAGTGGTAACAGTGTATTGTTCTTTTCATGTTTTTTCCATATTTCTGCTTTACAGTGCATAGACCAAGCTTTTTGTATGCACATGTAGCAGGGAATGGCTTTCTCTAAGCCACGGGTTGTCAGCTGGGCCTGGTGTTGAGGTTTGCAGTTCCATATAGAGTGCTCTTGCACAGTCACCTAAAGCAATCAGAGGCACAGGAAAGATCAACAGAGCAGACAGAAGTGGGAATGCAACCCATCCGGCAACCCCCAGGAGAGGTAAACAATGCAGCAAGGGGCCTGCTGTGTATGTATGGCTCAGTTTCTTCTGCAGCCCAGTGTAGGCCTGTCCTCTAATTCAGTGAAAGGCAACACTGGAAAGATATTGAAATAAAAGATGATTATTTTTTTTTTACTAGAAGTCATAATATGTCCTTAGTTTGCCCACAAGGCAGATCTCGGAGTAAGTATGTGAAACGCAGATGTATTTCAGACTTTTCCCTCTGTGTGGAAGCTGTTTCCCCTTCGCTGGAGATGGCAGCATTGAAAATCAGATCACAGATTCACCATGGAACATGGCATTTCTGGCTCCATTCGGCATATAAATAATCGTGACTGGAGCATTAGTGTATATGGGGAATCTGATTTCCTCGTCAGCTGAGACATAAAGTCTGAGATCCTCTGAATTCTGCAATTTCCTATCCATGAGCAACAATCATTAAGCATTTCCTTATTAAAAGGAGGAGACACTATCTCCATTGGGAACAATACAGCGCACCATCTAGAAGGCGGCTGGTATTTGGAAGCTAAATAGCAGCATTGCAACCTAAGAGCAGGGCACAGGGGCTTCTGAAAGCGATTCCTTTTACCAAACTTCCAAATATGTAATGCCCTCCCTGCACCGTTTCCATCCGAGGCTTCCGGAGGGGGCAGGCGTTGTGCGCATAGCTGCTTTTGTAGAAAGGTATTAAAGACTTAGTCTGCAGGGGATTAATAGACAGATGCCCTCCCTGGCTCTCGTCCAGCATGCTGAATTGCTGGTTGCAAGTCTCTTTGGCATGTGTACTTCCCTTGGTTTGTAAAGAACAACGCCCACACAGGACACACTCATAGTTACGCTCCTGTGAGCCGAGAGCTTGCTTTCATCCTCCTAGTTTATTTTTCAGTCAGGAATGTTTTTGAATGCAGCAGCCAGCAAGCTCCTCCCCTCCCTACCTGTGGATCGAAACAGCTCATAATGCAATTACTGTATGCTTCCCCCATACAAAAAAAAAACCAAACCACATTTAAAATGTTTTCAGAAAAATATTCAGTGTTACCCCCCCCAACGGGGATCACAGAATGAAAGAGCATGACAAGCGTTAGTGTTTATTAACTTCACCTTTTGTCTTCCAGCTCTGTCAGATGGTGAGGTTGGTCCCTGGAGCCTATTTAGAATATAAAGCTGCGTTAGTGAATGAGTGTAACAAACAAGGAGGCCTGAGACTAGCGCAGGCTAGAGCACTCATCAAGATCGATGTGAACAAAACCAGGAAAATCTATGACTTCCTTATCAGAGAAGGGTACATCACGAAGGCCTGAGGACAGACATCAGCGCTTTGGCTGGGGCAGACAGATGTGGAGAAGCTTTGAAGTCACTTTGACAGCGCTGAAAGATTTTAACAGTGTTGAATGAAGGACATTTCCTTTTGCTTAAAATCTTTTGGGGCTTTTTTTTTCTGTAAAAACAAGTAGGGAGCTTTGTTAAATTGTATGAGTACTGACATTTCTTTGTCTGGTTTCCTTTTGACTCTGCTGTTTAACACTGCTGTTGTCAGAATTATGCTGCCACGTAGCGCTGGAAAGAATCATATGCCGTATAAGCTAATCTTAAATGTGAATGGGCATTCATTTCTAACACCTCCTCAAACTAAAAAGAGAATCACGGTACTTTTATGCTGACAGTGACACAGAATAAGGACAGAAGAGCAGCACGTAATGAGAGTCACACTTTGACTTTGTGTGAGTACAGGGGTATAGAAATGCAGTCCCCTCCCTTCTTGTACTCCTTCCTGTAACAGTGGCAGCTTTCAAAGGAGATAGCACATGCCTGGGGGTATAAAAATAGAGCTTGCAGTGGTCCAGTCTTTTTAACTTAATTGTGATAAAGGATAGGAAAGGACATTGCAGGGAAGCTCCTCAACAGTTGTTACTTTTATGTGATATTAGCACATATCACAGCATGAGAGCACTGTACAAACCAATAAGCTTCATCTGCTCGCTACTTGATTTGTGATTGTCAAGTTATATATAATCCCTCAGTTTAAGTCTTCATTGCTCCAGCTCGTTGGAAAGGCTGGATATTAGAACCAGAGCAGCCTTTCGGAACGTAAATAAAAACACGCTCAGTGCCCCGACGCTCTCCCACAAAAGATAACAAGCAAAGAGCACGACAGACCGCCCAGAGCACACACTTCAGCCCTTCCTGCCCTCCTGTTCATGGGGCCTTATTCTCTCAGCTTACCGCGTTAGCGGTGACATACCCAGTTGACCAACAAAGCAACGATGAGGTGCAAAAAGTTACTATGCACAAGCTCCCCCCACCCTGTCACATCAGATGATCCATCATACGACTTCAGGACAAAACATTTGTACTTGAAAATATAATTGGGTGAAGAAGATGGTTCTTTTCAGATGCAGCTTGGCATGGTTTACTAGACAGAAAAGTCTTTATCAGCTTCCATTGCTAACGTATAATGCTGAAATAATGTCCCATAACTAACCTAACAGCCAAAGCAGGTGGGATGTTGGGTGCTTTCAAGTTTGGGGTCTCATGTGGAAAAGCTTAACTGAGCTACAACTATGCTTACAGGTATTTAAGGTGTTGAGGTTTTGGATTTTTTTTTCCCCAAGAGTAATTATCCTGTGTACCTGAGGTGCCATTGAACGTGAAGTATTTTGGTTTGTAATAAAATCAAAATTACTTGAAACAGTTTTACATCCGTGTTCCTGGACTCTTGAGTGAGACTGTAAAGGTCATGCAACTGCCTGCATCCTTATCTGTCCGCTTCTTACCATGAGAGAGAAGAGATAAATGCAGAACAGTGGCTGTATGGATGTGACCACTAAATTACCTAGAATATATTGCTATTTAAAGAAAAGCAACAGCAATAGACTACATGTTGAAGATTAAAGTTTGTAGAAATCGAGACTGTATAGAATGGGAATGACAAGGGAAAGTAAGCTGTAAATCTTTGGGAATGTTTTTCCCGGTTGTCTTAATGTTAAACAAACAGCCAAACTACCTCTCCTCTTGCCCCGTCTCCCATGCCATGACTTGTACAAAAAAGCAGTAGGTGAGCCAAATACCCTGGTACCTGCTGTGACCAGCAACATCTCTACTCAGCAAACTTCAGTGACGTTCCTTTGCCCCAAAGGGACCCAAATGGGACCGTGAGCGTGACGTGCTTTGACCAAACACAGAGCTACCCAAATCCGAGCTGTTGCTGAGCCTTGTGCTTTGGGCAGTGCGAAATAATTTGGCCATTTGGAAAACGCTGGGGAGAAAAGGTCTCTGGAAAGGGAAGAACTGCGATCCTTTAGTCGGCCAGGAGGGGAACCAGAAAAGAGACTTTTCCAAGGTAAGTAAGGGAGCGCAAGGCAGTGGGGAAGCGGGGTTGGGATGTTTCCCTCGAACAGCATCACGGTATGCAAGCAACAGGTTTTCCCCTTTCCCAGGGCATCTCCCAAGCAGGGAGATAACAGGCTTCCAGCACGCCTATGCCAGGGTCAGTGCCTCTTCACTGCTCCTCTTACCTTTAATCGCCAGGCTCTAACACAACGTACTGCTGTGCCGCAGAAAGTGAGCCAGAAAATTCACATCGGGAAAAGGCTGTCGGGTTAAAAAGCTCCATCCGTGCCTGTGCCGGGCTCGGGGGTGATGGGGACCAGGGGCTGGGGGAGGCGCGTGGGGGCTGGCCAGCGCCGTGGCCGTGCACAGCCCACCGAGGCACGACCGTCCCGCGGCCGCTCACACCCACGGTCGGAGGACGGGCGAGCGATTGGTCACCAGAGACACGCCGATGGCAGGGTTTTGGGTACAAATCTAACCGCTCGTAAGACCGGCTGGGGTCAGACTGGCCGATGGGCAGGGGGCAGGACGGGGACCTCTTCACCCAAGAGCTTTCAAACCACTTCCAATAAAGCAAAACGCAACGAACGGGCAAGAAAAACCCACCGAACGGTGCCGGCTGAGGCCGAGCTCGGAAGCGAGCTCAGCTGCGCTGGTTTTGAAACAGAGCAGGCTTTCTGCAGGAGGTTCCTCCAGGGCACAAGGGCTCAAGCCAACACCAACAGATCCCTGCCCCTTCAGTGACAAACGCCGCCGGCGCTTCCTCCCCTCCATGCTCGCCATTAAGCAGAGAGGAAAGAAAATCCAGCGCTCGGGCACAGGAACGGCCTCTCTCCCCATCGCTTTTGTCCCCCTCCTCCCAGCCGGCTGCGCGCTGCTACGGCCCCTCTGAACCGTTTCCCGACACTCGGGGAAGGTGGTTTTTGGGAGAAAAGCTGCCCCCGAGCTCCTGGCTGCCTCGCCGGTCCCTCCTCCTTTAAATCCCAGCTCCTCTCCGACTCCTCACAAAATGTCTCCGTCGCTGCCTGCCAGACCCAGCTCCAGCCTCCCAAGAGCTAGCTGTCGCCTCGATGTCATTTGGAGAGGCTTTGTAAGGGGGGAATCTATCTTTATCCGCGCCGGGAAGCGCCATGCGCAGCTCTGGCACTGTGCAAGTAATTAACAATAATGAAAAGTTGGGGTTGCCATGGTTATGCTGTTCTATTTACAACGCACATCTCTCCCATCACCCAGACCCGTGCAGCAACCGAGGGAAATCAGAACCCCATTCACCGCCTTGCTGTGTGGTTTTATTTTTAACCTGGATGCTGGAATAGGAAGGCAGCCAGGCGGGACGTCAGGGGCAGGACAGCGGCTGCTCCTGCCCCTGCCATGGGCCGGCTCCTCCGCCGGCTGCCGGATGCTTGGATTGCGGCTTGGGAAGCAGCACACAGGATTTCCGTGCTGCCCTGCCTTACCCAGACACGAGCTCTCCGGACAGCTGCTGCCAGTGAAAAGAAACCCAATAAAAGCGCTTTTCAGATACCTCAAACTAACCAGTCATGACTTTGCTATAAAAAAAAAAAAAAGAGAGAAAAAAAAAAAACAGACAGTCCCCACACACCTTTTTTTAAGAGCTTTGCTGTTAACGGGCCCTCGCTTCAGACCCTGCTTTGGAACCAGTGTTAGCTCAGGGAGAGGGGGGGGAGAAGAAAGAGAAAACAAAGGAAAAAACATCAGCCTGGGAGTTGTTTTTGGCGGGCTGCTGTGCGGGTCTCGCACGCACAGCGCTCCAGGAACGCCAGACCTCGTTAGTACGCTGCGGGCTCTCGGCTAAGGATTGCAGTTGGCTTAATTAGAGACTCAGGTGAACATGAAAGATTAAATATGGAACAAGGCTGGGGACAGGCGGGAAGACGGCCAGTTTGGGTTAATGTGCCGATACAGGTACCTGCAGAATTAATTACACCAGGACTCGGGCAATGCGGGGAGGCTGTCGCTGCTCCATCCCGGCACGGTCTTAGTCACCACTAATAGCCGTCGCATGAGGCATGCACGGTATGAATCTTCTTCGGGGCTGTGTTATTCGCCTGTCATTAAAAGCGTCGGCGCTGGGGTTTTTTTGGGTCTCACAGCTGCCGTCACACCAGCAGCGAACGCACTCAGCCCGTGGGTGACTCAGCCTCCGGCACAGCACTGGGCTCCCCCGCTCCCCACCGCTGCAGCGGAGCAGATAACGCCGATAACGATAACGAAGGCGCAAGAAGCCCTAGTTTTAGCGCCTGCTCGAATTCCCGTCAGGTGGGGCCGGTGAAACCTAAACCACCTCCTTTTGGAGACAACCACCACCCCGCTGGAACGGCAGCTTTTCAGCTGCGGTTAAAGAAACACCAGAGCCGCCCTCCCGGCTGGTGCGACACGAAAAAGGGAAAAATCCAAACCACTCGGCGATGCCCCGTAGCGATCTCCTCTGCTCTTCCAACAAACAGGTTCAGCGACCTCCCGGGGAAAAACCAGCGCGGATTTATTAGCGAGCATGGAGAGAGGGCATGCAGCGGCACAGGGAAAGCGCAGGCGTTTCCACCCCGCTCCCTTCGACTGGAGCCGATGGAGGGTGCCAGGGAGCGAACCCCCCAGCAGCCTCACGCTATGAACGCCGGCAATCCCCCCCCCATCCCTCCTGGCTGCTCCCCACGGAGCCGTATGTGCTTCCGCAGGGGAACCACAGGCCAGACCGCGTATCCCAGCCGTGTGTTGGCAGCGCTGGGTCAGGACCGTGTCGGAACCCAACGGGCAACGACGGAGTGGGAAAGAGCATGAGAAACCCAGACAGGGAGTCAAGCGCGAGCTTGGAGCGTGCGGGGTGCCCAGCGTTTTGGGTCTTTACGGCACGGGAGCTGTTAGGCAATGCCTGCTGCATCGCAGGCTCCCCACCAGCTCCCAGCAAGGATCACCTTTTGCACCAAAGCAAGCCACCTGGCACCCCTTGAGCCTTCCGTACAATCGCCAACACCTCATTTCTTTTGCAAAGCCTGTCTGGAAAGTCAACGTTTCGTGAACCAGCATCTGCAGGCGCCAGCGCTCCCCAACCCTTCCCATTAAACGCGACGGGGACGTGAGCTCGGAGCATCCCTGCGCAGCGCTGGCGGGGCAAGCTCTGGCAGGAGGACGCTGCAGGCTGGGCTTCCAGGAGACGTCTGAGGTCCCTGCGATGGGGCAGAGACCCCAGCTCGGCTGCCCGGGAGGCAGGCGGCGATGTGCAGGCTGGGATGGGGAGGGAGGGAGCCGCGGTGGGAGAGGTGCAAGGAGCAGCAAGAGCCTTCAGGGAGGCTGAGCTGCCAGGCCACGTCACTCCATCAGCCCTCGCTTCCCCGCCTGGCCGCAGAGCCTTTCCCCCGGGGCACGGGGAGAGGGGTCGGGGAAGGACGCCGAGCATCACCCGCCGGCCAGGCCGGAGGCTCCCACACCGTGACTCAGCGGGTGAGCGCCGGGATGAAGCTCACCCCAGCCTCCGGAGACCAAACGGCACCCCGGCACCCCTCTGCGCCCAGCGTCTTGCCAAAGGAGCTGCCGAAGCGCAGCCCGTACCGCGGGCTGCCTGCGCAACGCGCCCAGGCGCTCTGTCTCTGCTCCCCCGCTGTCTAACGAGGGGCACATCCATGCAACAGGGGTACCCCTCCATGAAACAAACATATGGAGCAGAGCTGCTTCCCCTCATCTTATAGAGTCCACAGTCACCTATAGCCCGTCAGGCAGGGGAGCAGAGGGAAAACCGGCCTTGGGGGATGGTGTTTTTCCCTGTGCAGTGCGGGCAGCCCGGCCAGGCAGCCAGGAGCAGGCAGGGATGCCCGGGATGCCGGGGCAAGGCACGAGGATTGCCCCAGCGGTGACTAAGCCTGTGGCACGCGTGGCTCCCCGCAGCCGAACGCAGCCAGGTGCAACACACCTGGGCTACGGAAACGCTTCTCGCTTCGCCCACCGGCCCCGTGAATCTGAGCACCCGGTGGATTTGGAAACGGTCACGCAGCCTCGTGGCCGACTGCGCCCCAGCCACGTCCCGGGAGCCCCTAAGCCAAAATCTCCCCCTTCCCCAGGGAACTCGGGGTTGGGATGCGCTACCCTCTCTGCTCCTTGTGCCACTGGAAAGCAAACAAAAATCCTGCCGCGTTGCGACATCCCCCTGCGTCCCCAGAGAGGCCTCCGGTGACCCCCATTTGGCCACTTGAATCGCACGCGGTGACCTAAAGCTCGGGTTTTGTTTTCCCCCATTAACAAGCCATAGCCCGAGTGCCTGCTCAGGGATCTCTGCTCCGCGCTGTCACCTCGCATTGAACGAGAGGTGGCCGATGGCTCCGCGGCTGGATTTATCCCCAGAACATGACTCGCTGCCTCCCGCGGGTCCCTGCTGCCGTCAGGGAGGCGAGGAGGAGAAGGCAGCACCCCAAAACCATGCCGCAGCTCTTCCGAACGCCGTGAAGGTGCTGTTCGGCTGGGACACGAGTGCTGCCGGGACGGTCAGTGCCTGTTGCTCCGTGGTTTGACCACCCCGGGATGCAGTTGTTGCTACCAAAAACCAGGAGGTCCCACGTCCCTGGGCTTTTTGGCATCACGTGGGGACCTTTTTTTTGCATCACGCCCGAGCAGGCGGCCGAAGGCGGGGAAAAGTAAACTCTGGCGTAGCCATGGAAACTGGAGAGGATGGATAGATGGATGGCGGCGGATCCCTGCACACGCGTGTGCCACAAGCAGCCTTCTGCTCCCCACTCAGCCGGCCTGCGTGACCCTGCAGCTGCTGCCGATCACAGAGCGTGGCAGGAAAACACCCGGGTGATTAAGCTAATAGCCCTAATGACCAGCTAATAGACTGCGGGCCAGACGCGCCCTTTGGGAACGCGCCCAGGACTGCACCTTGCTGCGCTCACCCCAGCACGCCGGGTGCGTATCTGCCAGGCTGGGCTGTGGTAAGGTGGGTTTGAGCCCCTCCAAAGCCATCGCCCCCAAAGGTGCCACGGGGTGTAATCGAGAGGGTCCGGTCCCGCTTCAAGCATCTTGTCCCTACACGGTCTTCGTAACTCTTCTGCACGGATTCCTATGGGAAGGGGGGGGAACCTGCCCACAAGATGACTTCTGTCTTACAGGAGAGCTGCTGCTGCCCTGCACAACCTGGACCATGCTTCACGGGAGAGCGGGCTGCCTTCCTGGGGCAGGGGACCCTCGTGGTCCCACCCGCCCTTCCGTGCATCCATTCTGGCCGAAACGGCTTTTTGCAGGAGGGCTGGAGGACACCAGCCTTTCAGCAGCACCCAGCCTGCCCACCGAGTGCCCCCGGGTACCCCCTTCCCCACGTTCGCTCCCAGCTGCCCACAAGCAAACCCTGTGCCGGGGCTGAGCGCGGGAAGGAGCCGACATCTCCTTTTTAGCTCCGGTACCTGCTGCGTTTGCTGCGTCCTTGGGTCAAAGGCCTCCCAAGTTTCCCTCTTTGCACCCTCAACCCACACTAAAAACACATAAAGCTCCTGGCAGGATGAAGGTTAAAAGCGCAAGTTACACCAGCATTAAAAACGTACGTCCGCAGTTGGGCGAGTAGTTAAGAACTGTCTGGGATGCGCAGCTAGGGCTGTGCAAGAGCCTATTCCTCATTTAATGACGGTCAAATGAGGGGGAAATGAGGGGTTTAGATGCTTGGGGAGGAAATGCCACAGGTTGCTGAGTCTGCCACCCAAACCCCATCCTCATCGTTCCCTACGCTGCCCGTGGCCGACGTTACCCCAGGCAGCACTGCAAGGGCTCCGAGCCCCCTCGAGCCCAGCTCCCGAGGAGACACCCCCGGAGGTTCAGCCGTCTCTCAGCTTCTCAGTAGACTTGAGATCACCCGAGGGTTCATCTCTGCCCCGAGATGGTGCAGCTCCACGGAAGGCGGCAGAGGAAGAGCAGAGGAGAGCTGATGCAACGTGGAGGCAAAGCAAACCTCGAGCTTGCAGAGCCGAAATCCTTACATTTTCATTTTTTGGCCTTTTGAGGTTTTCTTAATTTGTCTATTTTTGTTCCTCGCCCACCTCCGCGCTGAGTGTGACGAGAGCCTTCGCTGGAGAGGCAGGGTTTTAAGGAAGAGCGCTGGCTGTTACAAAGCAGCGAGGCTCTTGGAAAAACAGCCTCTGGAGCAATAAACAGATTTGGTGCTGAGGGCTGTGAGGGATGGCTCCATCTGGGCTGCTGAGTCATGAAACCTGCTGAAGTGAGATACAAGCCAGAGGGCTCGGGGTAGGGGAAGCTTCCTATTAGGGATTTTTGCTATTTCAGTCTGAACGTGCGACAACAAAACCAGAAATCGGAGAAAAGCGGGCCGGGCTGGTGACGCTTCACTCCAGCAGCCAGGGGGTTAAAGTAGAGGCTGCCTTCCTCCTCCTCCTCCTCCTCCTCTCCCCAGTGCCAGGCAGCCTTGTCCCATCCCTGCCATGGTGGTGAGGTGGGTGGGAGCAGACCCTTCCACCTCAGCCCGACGGTTTCCAGCCGAAGCCAAACTCTCCCCTTTGCCGTGCGGGTCCCCCTGCCCACACCACGCCTCCGTGGGGACCCCAGCCCACCCTCCCGCTGCCAAGGGACCACGGTGCCCACGAGGGGCAACGGGAGCGAGGGGGTCCCCGGGTCACCCTCCTTCCTTCACCCAGGTTCCCAGCACAGGGAGGAGAGAGCAGCAGCTATGGCTTGGGGACATCCCGAGTCCACCAAAACCAGGCTTGGCTCTCTCTTCTAGGGTGTCCCCCTCCCCACTGGGCACCCACCTCGTCCCCACAGGAACTCTGGCACGTCCTCATCCCCAAAGGGACCCCACCATGTCCCCACACACGCTGGCAGGTTCCCCGTGGGGACATGATATGTCCCATCCATCACAGGGACCCCACTATGCCCCTCCATGGACCCTGCCACATCCTTGTCCCCAGAGGAGCCCCACCATGTCCCCACAGGGACCCCACCATGTCCCCAGACACTCTGCCGGGGACCCCATGAGGACACAACATGTCCCATCCCTAACAGGGACCCTGCCACATGCCCGTCCCCACAGGGACTCCACCGTGACCCCACATACGCTGGCAGGCTCCCCACAGGGACATGACGTGTCCCATCCCTAACAGGGACCCCACCATGCCCGCTGCCACATCCCCGTCCCCAGAGGAACCCCACTGTGTCCCCAGACACTCTGCCAGGGACCCTGTGGGGACACAACATGTCCCATCCCTAACAGGGACCCCCTAACAAACAGGGACCCTGCCACATCCCCGTCCCCAGAGGAACACCACCATGTCCCCACAGGGACCCCACCGTGTCCCCACACAGGCTGGCAGGTTCCCCACAGGGACATGACGTGTCCCATCCCTAACAGGGACCCCACCATGCCCCTCCATGGACCCTGCCACATCCCTGTCCCCAAAGGAACCCCACTGTGTCCCCAGAGGGACCCCACCGTGTCCCCACACACGCTGGCAGGGATGCTGTGGGGACACGACATGTCCCATCCCTAACAGGGACCCCACCATGCCCTTCCATGGACCCTGCCACATCCTTGTCCCCAGAGGAACCCCACTGTGTCCCCACAGGGACCCCACCGTGTCCCCACACACGCTGGCAGGCTCCCTGTGGGGACTTGACATGTCCCATCCCTAACAGGGACCCTGCCACATCCCCGTCCCCAGAGGAACCCCACCGTGTCCCCAAAGGGACCCCACCGTGTCGTGTCCCCACACAGGCTGGCAGGGACCCCGTGGGGACGCGACATGTCCCATCCCTAACAGGGACCCCCTAACAAACGCGGACCCTGCCCCACCCCCGTCCCCAGAGGAACCCCACCGTGTCCCCACAGGGACCCGACACCTCCCACCCCTAACACAGACCCCACCATGCCCCTCCACGCCCCCCCCCCTTCCCGGGGGGACCCCCGCTGATCCCCACACCCCCACGGGGTGTCCCCCCCTCACCGAAGACGGTCATCTCCCCCCCCCCCCCCCCCCCGCGGCCCGGTGCGGCGGCGGCGCCTTTAAGGCTGGGCCGGGCGCCAGCTGCCTCCGCCCGGGGGCAGAGCCGGGCGGGCCGGGCCCCGCCGTCGCCTGGTAACCGCCGCTCGGCGGGCGGAGGGCGGCCCCGGCAGCGCCGCGGTCAGGTGGCAGCCCCGCCGGGGGAGACGGAGCCCGGCTGCCGACCGATAAAAGAACAAGTCCTGCCCCGCCGGACCGCGGCCGGGAGGGAAGCGCGGAGCCGCCGCCAGCGCCGAGGAGGAGCCATGGTGAGAGCGGGCCTCGCCGAGGTGGGGACGGGGAGGGGGGGGAGAGGCGCCCGCCCGGGCCTCTGCCGGCAGGGGAGGCGGTGGGCGAGGGAGCCGCGGGGGTTGTCGTGCCCCCCACACCACCCCCCCCGCGGCAGCCGGCCTTCCCCGCCGCCCCGATGCTGCTTGGGTGTTATTTACGGCTCCGTCCTGGGCAACGGAGCTTCAAGTGTCTTTTTCCCGGGAGGGCTTCTGCCTGGGAGACCACCGGACCCCCCCCCCCCCCCAGCCCCTCATCGTGGCCTCGGGTCTGCCCGGGCGGAGGGGGCAGCGCTGCTCCTTCATCCCACGGAGGGGGTGTGGGGGGGGGGATGCCCACCCACCCTTCCACGCCGGGGCTGTACCGCTGGGAGAGCGGATCAGGCCCCCCCCCCACCCCCCAAAACCCGCACAGAGGGGCTGGACGCAAACCCCCGCGGCCTTCGGTCGGTGGTCGTGGCGAGGGTCAGGGTCGGGACAGCGATCCGGTGTCCGGAGAGGGTGCTGGCTGCGGTGGGACGGTGCTGAGCACCCAAGGGGTCTTGGCCAGAAGGTGCCCAAAAGAACAGGACAAGGCAAAAAATAAAAACCCGGTCGCGGGTGGTTAAACGCCGAGCAAAGCTGGCTGGAGAGAGGGACCGACTCGCTTCAGATCCGCACCGCAACAGCCGAGCGCGGAGGTCGGGTGTTTTCCTCGACGTGGAAAACAACCCTCAGCCCGCACCGCGCTCCTGGCAGCGCCGGAGCGGAGCGAGCATCCCTCCCGTCGGGGTGCACCCCCCCGGCTGGCGGAGCACCCCGGTGCCTGCAAACCCCGGCGCGTGCCTGTGGCCGGCCGGCCTCAAAACCGAACCGGTTGCGTGCCGCGGCCCTTGACTCAGCTCCGAAGTAGCTGCTTTGAGCAACACTAGTAATCAATGAGCGGCATTTGGCTGTAGGGAGATTGGGAAGGATTATAACCTGTTCGACTGGGCAGCAAATGAGTCTTTTATTCTGAAGCTCCGAGTATTGACAGATGTCCTAATATCATGTTGCAAGTTCAGTTTATCCCTGATGCCACTGCCACAGGAATGGTGGAGGGATTAGCACCGACAAAACACTGTTTTCCCTTACCATACACCGGATCAGCTGGCCCTGCTCTGGCAGGGAGCAGATTCCTCCCCGAGGCCTCCCCATCCGCCTCGGTGCGTGCCGCGTTCCGGCTGGCTGGGACGGGCTCTGTAGCACTCCAGTTCCCAAGCAAGGAAAAACAAGTGTCCCCAGTTTGGAGAGCGCGTGCCATTCCCCACCGGCAGAGATCTGCTGCCATGACTTGGCTAACGCGACCCTGGTGAACGTCAGGAGGGGAGCAGTAATGCAGCAGGTTTTAATCGATTTACGCCTAGAAGGTATGAACAGGCAGCTCTGCCTGTCCTTCCTGCCCCCGAGGGCTCGCCTGGGTCCCGGACGGGGGCATGCACGTCCCATCCTTCCTCCAGAAGGAAAGGTGAAATCCCAGGGATTTCATCCAAGCCCTCGCTGCTCTGCGATGCCTGCTCTGGGCTCTGGCGCTGCTTCCTTGTTGGTCAGGGCAATATTGACATTTGCATGGCTTAATTCAGTACCTGATCCCAGCTGGAATCTCAGAGCTGGAAAGGCAGAGAACTCACGCTGCTCGAGTGCTAGAAATGTACAGGGTGTGGGGGATAAATCTTCTGTCTAAACCAGACGTTACGGGAGGGAGGAAAGAAATGCAGAAGCCTAAACAAGAAAGTCTCAAACAGACCTCTGTTCTGAGAGTCGGTACCAGCTTTGTCCCAGGGAACCAGCCACGTGGCACATCTGGGCATCCAGGCAGAAGTCAGGGATGAGGAGGGGGAAAAGGCATCCGGGCAAGGCAGCGGGTACCGGGAGCAGCTTTGCTCCTGCTCACCGTGCGCTGGCCCCAGCAGACCCATCCACACAAGGCTGTTCATCAGCACAACCAAAAAGCCTTCCAGGCTTCCTGCCACCGCTGCAGGACCTTCCTTCCAGGGTGGTTTTCCCTAAAAGGTGGGAGTAACGCCTTAAACCAGGCATGGGAGCTTCTCCCAGCCCCTTTCCTCTCCAGGTACGCAACCCTCACCGCACGCATGCTGATTTATCCCTTCAAAAAAGACACGCTGAGCAACTGTAATGCAAGCAGAAATGCGACCATCTAGCAGATAAGGCTCTGGCACTTGGAAATAGCCGAGAAACCTTTGAACAGCAGCCTGGGCTCCCCAGCCGCTTGGGAATAAAGCCTTAAACTGGAAGGCAAACGTGCTGCCCACCCTTCCTCGGGCACCGCAGGGCTGGGGCTGGCTGCCCCGGCGGTGCTGCCTGCAGAGCACTCCCTGGTGCCAGCGCTACAGCTCATGGGCTAGGCTCACACAGCTACTCGCCCACTTTAAAAAAAAAAAAAAAAAAAATCAGGCAGGTTGTAGTTTCCCAGCAGGAGGGCTCAACAGGTGCCGCTGCGCTCATTCCAGCCCTGTGCCCCACAGCCGGCCACGCTGGGGTACCTGGACTGATGAGACTTAGTTTTTCCCTCTGTTGATAATATCCCACCCCACCGTACGCAGGGTGGCTGTGGGTCCCTTCCCCTCACGGGGAGGCTGAGCAGCAGCAGCTCACGGGGGCAGGAGTCCCGGTTCACGAAGGAAACTTGAATTTGGTCCGTGTCCCTTCTGCTGAGCAAAATACAGTTTCACCAAGCCTTGAGCAGACAGAGCTACGTACCAGGAGGCGAGGGGTGCTGTCCCTGTGCTGCTTACACGGGAAGCCTTCACTACCACATGTAAACTTGATTTCCAGCTAATTGATTAAAATTGGCCTCCCTTCCTGTTACCCTAAGCAACCCCATCGATGTGCTCAGAAGGTGACCTCATTCCTTACAGCTGCTGCGGGCGGGTGGCCGGGCACAGCCGACCAGCCCGTTCCCATCCTGCTTTCTCGGTGCTCTCCCTTCAGCTCTAGCTTCTTGCTTTTACTGCCCTGTGCCGAACCACTGCCCGGCCTTGGAAAGCGTGGGCAGCCCCTGCCTGCCTGCCTGCAGGGGATTCCTGCGGCGGGGGCTATGTCACAGTCAGATTTACCAGGAGTGCCAGGCTTTGAGACCCCCCCCCCCCCCATCCAGAGAAGTCAGGCTCCATTCAGAGCGTGCACCCATTGGCAGTGCCCTTGGAAAAGGTCCGGGTGAGTGCCAGCATGGAAGCACCGGACAGTTTCCAGGGCACATTGCAGTGAATTTGCAGCTGCCTTCAGTTTTATGGGTTTTGAGGTGGACCGGCAGGGACAGGGCAGAGCCCAGAGCTGCTGCCCCAGTGCACAGCCCTGCCACATAAGCAAGAGTCACAGACCCGGGTGAGCCCTGCGGCGCGAGCCGAGCAGCCTCGGTCCCGGCAGGGTCACACACGAGCAAACACACCAGGTCCCTGTGTTTTGCTCAGCTAATAAGGAAGAGATTGTGTCCCTCCTGTCAGCTGTGACTGCGCAGGGCACGTCCCCAGGAAAAACAAGGCTCCATCTTGCAGCACCCCGGGAGCCGGAGCCAGGCGTGGGTCTGCTCCCCGAGCATCCCCCCAGGGTCACGCACACTCGGACACAGGGAGCAGGGGATGGAGCAGGGGAGCTTTTCTAAACTCCACCTGCAATCCAGATGCCATCAGCTGGTGCTGAAAAAAAGCTGTAGCGCTTCAGAACAGATGATATCTCCGCTCGGGGTTCAGAACCAGCCCTTGGTGTTCAGCTGAGTACAGAACTGAGGCCGCACGCAACTGTAGGATCCAGTTCGTGCCTCCTCAAGGCTTCATTGTGGTTTTTAGAGAGTGTTTCGTGCACCCTACCAGAGTTTAAGCAAGATGCGGGTGGCCACGCTACTGGCTTGTACTGGGGCCCCGCAGGTGAGCCCGGTGCCACCACCGCTCTCTCCGAGCAACTGGCACCCAGAGCACGGCGCGTTAGAGCCGGCGGCTCCGAAATAACAGACGTTGCTTTAAAAAGAAAGATGGTTTGTTTTTCTTGCATAAAATCCTCTTGCTGGTTGCCGAGGGAAGCTTGTCCCCAGAGCAGAGCAGCTGTATCATGCAGGAATTTATAAATATCAGCGTGCTCTCGGTTGCACCCGCGCCTGCTCCCTGTCTCGCCACACGCCGGCCGGGAGCAATCCCGGTGGCGAGAGGTTTTGCTCACAGCTGGCAGGATCCAGCTGTCGAGAGGAGAAGCAGCAGCCCTGCCTGTTCCCACTCCACGGCGGTGAGGAGGGGGCGGCTGCGCAGCAGGGAAGCGTGTAACGTGCCCGTGGGCAGGCTGCGCTGCCTCGCCAAGGAAATAGTGGTAGCGTGCATAAAGAGTCAGCGGAGCTGCCCCCCCTGCCTGGGAGAGGAACGCGGGCAGCCGGGGACCCTGGCCGATGGGCCAAGAAGCGTCCTCAGATGGATCCTTCCAAAAAACCTCACCACCCTTTTTTTTTTTTTTTTTTCCTGCTCCTTTGGCGCTGGGAGAATAGCACATGAGGGAGCCAGGCTTTGGCTCACAGAGCGAGGAGGGGCTGAAGGTCTGGCAGAGCACTGCTAGACATTTAGGAGCTCATCAGCTGGGCCCGTTGGGCTGATTTAGAAGTCACCAACCATAAGGCATGCCCTGATGGTCTGCAAAGCTACCCACGCATTTTGCAATTGCTCATTAATCCCACATAAATTTGCTCAGCGTATTAACCTCAGCAGCCTGGTCACAGACCGAGGCTTGGCGGTGCGATGCTCCTGCAGCGTGAGCAGAGACTGGCTGCAGGAGCGAGGATGCTGCTCCCGGGCTGTAGGAGGCAGCTGGGTGAGGCTTGCAAAGTCCTGCCCTTACCCAAGCCTGCCCACAGCACCAGGCATCCCATCCGTGCCCACGGAAGGGAGACGAGCCGTGACACAGGAGCGTCTGCTGTCACCCCTCCAAAGGCAGCGTCACAGCAGGCTGGGACAGGCTAATTAGGGTTCGTCAGCCCTGCAGCCTAGAGAGCTGGCTCAGGTCATGGGAGCTGCCTGAATTCCAGGTGTGTGGAGGAGGCAGCGCCATACCAGGGGAAACAAGACTTGGTGCTCATGGACTAAATGTGTTTGGTCTGGGGTCACTGAGCAAGGATAAGCCTGGGACCCTTTGCAGCCGTACCCTGCGAGTTTCTCGTGTAAAGGGGAGTCATGCCTGAAACGCACCACGAAAGCTTGGGGAAGTTACCAGTGTGTTCTTGCAAGTGTGGGAGACCCAGTTTGTGCTGTGTGCTGCAAGAGCAGCCAGGCCTGCTCAGAGCTTCGGGTAGACAGATTATTGTCTTGATTTAACATCTGCCAGCTTCCATCCTCTGCTCGCCTGAGAGGGTAACGCAGGCTGCAAGCAGGAATCAATCAGGGTTCGGTCTAAGCATCCTCTGTCACAGCCCGAATCACTCCACCATCCCCTCCTGCTTCCCCTTCCTTCTTTTCCGCTTGAAAACCAAACTGCTCGTCCCTTCCGTCACGAGGGTGTGCTGATGGCTCTGAACCACGCGCCCGAGAGGAGACTGTAACGGCTTCGGGAGCACATCCACGACAGCCAAAGGCAGGAAAGCAAAAACCCCAGCGGAGCAAACGGTGAGCTGCGGTCGCTGCTGTGATGCCCGGGAGAGGCGGGCCTGCCCACGGCCTCAAGCCCGCTTCAAACTCCCATGGACTCAGCACAAGCAAGACCTGACCCTGAGAACGGCCACAGTTTGTTCTCTCTGCTGAAATTTATTTTAAATGCTGTTCTCCAGTACCGTTTCTGAAGCAATTTGCTGTTCAGCCTGGCTAGGAAGAGCCCTGAGCAGGCTCATTCATTCAGCGCCTGCAGTATTGACTCTTCTCTTTACTGCAGCATTAGAGAGCATTTGTCATCTCTAAAATGAATAACTTTTCCTCTCCTGGGAAGGGGGAGAAGGCTTGCTTCAGTACTGACATTTCACACACCCAGCCCACAAACCTGCTTCGAATCCCAGATGTTGATCTGGGGATAAAACGAGGGGCTTTGGTGTCTTTGCTCTATCAGCAGAGCAGGACCTGCGACTCACCTGGTCCTCCCCACCCACAAAACTTGCCGAGTACCTCTCGGGCCGTGCCCTCCGCACCCCTCCGAGGGCCACCCTGCTCAGCCACAGCCCTCCCAGCAGTGTTAGGGCAAGAGGAGCAGAACGGCTGCCAGAAAGCCAGGGGTACCCAGCAAGCAGCAGCAAAGCTGGGAGCAGGACCAGCCGTCCCTTCCTACCCGGTGAGCTGGCTACCAAGTTGCACATCTGCAGAATTTCACCTGGTCCAGGGGAAAAAGGGCCTAGGAGATGCTCTCACCTCTGCCAGGTACCAGCTACATTGCCATGTTACTGACATACAGTCCAACACCAACTGCAAGGGACTCAAGTCTCTCAGGAACACGTCACAGCCTCCGCTCTCAAGCCAGAGGAGCCCTTAAAAAAAACCACCCAAAATAAAAAAACCCAAACCCCAAAATCAGAGAAAACCACCTAGCAGCACCAGAGTAAGAAACCAGAAGCTCAGACTTGCCACCTCACGGTCTAGAGACCAACAAGCAAGGCTCTCTCCTCCTGTCCTAGAGATCGCAGTGTATTTAACTAGTATCTGCCTCTTTACCTCTGTCTTCTGAGCTTTCAGAGGTGTTTTCAAGCCTTTCTCAGGAGGTCCAGGAAGCAGGAATGCTTTCCTGTGGGGATTTCAGCCTTTGTTAGCAGGACTGCGTTCCCAGGAACGAAAGCAAGAGAAACAAACTCCAGCTATCGCAGGATTTGGAAGAACAGAGCCATAAGCATTGCCAGCAACAACCTTTCCAAGGGACCGGACCACCCACTATGCAAACCATTAGGTCAGTATTGTTGTATTGCTTTTGAAACCCCCTTGCCTGGAGAGAAGCCGCTCTGAAGCCAGGAAATCCAGCCCAGTTGGGATACGACCCGGTGTCAAACTGGTCAACCCCACAAAGGCACACACCACCCGCCTTCCACAGGAGCGGCTACCACGGACAAAGCGCCTGCCCCTTCTCCCAGCAGACCCGACCGCAGGTGAACCACGCAGCTTAGCCTCGAGGTACAGCAGAAACAAGACCAGTGCCCGACACGAGCCAGCCAGACTTAACTGAGTGGTGGGTCTGCGGAGAGCCAGCGGATGCAGGATGAGGTCCCAGTCACGGTGGGTGCTGGAGAAGCGTCCCCTTTCCATAAACCTGCACCCAAGGACAGTGCTGGGCCAGGAGCTGTGCGGAGAGGACCTGGAGGCTTTGAAGACCAGAGTCATCTCCAGGCTGTAATTACCCACTTGCTTCCCCCACCCCTGATTAGGCAGATTAGAGAAATGGCAGAACCCACCAATCTGCCAGGAGGGAGGAGGCTGTGCTGGTCCTGCCCCTGTGTCACTAGGGCCAGGGACCCCCTGCCACCCCGGGGGGTGCCAGCCCTCCCCAGCAGCCCAGCGGGGTGAGCATATAGTGAGAGCTGGTCTTTTTGCACGGGGAAGACGAAGGGAGAGTCTAGAAAGGGATTTGCTGTGGGTCAGGGCTGTTACAAGACTAATTAATCCATTAATTGGGGTCAGCTGAGCAAACGAGGACACGGAGGCAGGAATACCTGGTTGCTACTAGCCCACCACCAGCTGGTTTTTGCCTGAAGGACCACGCTGCACCCTCTGGGAATTTCAGCCCTTTGCGGGAAACCACAACCACATCCCGTCTCCTTTGGAAGGCGCCTTTCAGCCGCTCCTTTAGAGACAGCCCCGGCTCCGACCCTTTGGCGTAAGAGCCCACGCCACCTCCCAGCACCATCTCGCAGCGTGCCGGTGAGCGCCCACGGCCCTTTCACAGGGTGACGCGTGGCGACGAGCCACCCGAGACGGGCTCCAGCACCCCGAGGACACTGACTTCAGGCTTGTGTGACCACCCCAGCCTACGCAACCGCTCAGAAACACAAACCAAGAAGAAATGGGAGGAGATGTGGTGGGTTTTTTTGGTTTGTTTTTTTTTTTTTTCTGCATGAGATGGTGCAAACTGGCTGTATCAGCGCAGCTCTCCCAGCCTCTGTGCAGAGTCTGAATGAGGCACGGCTGGACCCACAGCCAGCACCTCTCCCCGTGCCCGTGCAAGGAGCCTGTTTGCTGCTGTGCTGGCCTGTTCTGCCACTGTCCTTTGCAGGTGGCATGGCCAGGGCTGGGCTGTGTGTGCACCTCATTCAATCTTCAGCTATTTTTCTTTTTTTTTTCGCACGCAGCAACGTCTGGGAAGAGGCTTTTCACTCTTTTCCTCTCTCTCTGTGCCCCAGCACAATGACAGGAACTACCGCATGAAGAGCAACAGTGTTGGATTACAGCAGGGACGCGGCAGGATAAAGCGGGCGCGTTGAGAAAGGCAAATGGAGTTTCACGGGAGCGAAACAGCAGACTTTAGGCGAGCCTTTGTCTGAAGCTGGCTGGGGCCAGGCAGGAGGGTTAGGAGAAGGTGCAGCTATCAGGACAGATAAGGACTCACACCTGCAAGCCTGGTGGTAGCTCCTAATCGTCAGCCAAAGGCACCGCAGCCAGCAGGCAGCCTCTGCCATCCGAGGCAGACGAGGCCCCTTTCATTTTCAGGCTCCCTGCAAGCCGGCAGCTGCTCAGCCTGGTATGTGTGGGCAGGAGGACCGTGGCTTTGTCACATGCCTGAGACAGCATGTCGCAGTCGGTGGCATCCCAGCCAGCTCCTGCTGCGAGAGCCGTGGAACGCGGGAAGGGATGCTGGCATCTGCCCCTCTCCCTTGGTGGCTTTCCCCCCCCCCAGCATCTGCTCCTGCCCCAGCCGGCCGGGCAGCATCCTCGGCTACCGGGCATTTGGTCTGACGAGCACAGCAGTCTTATCTCTCACTTATATAAAGAATTAATCTCCAAAACATTAACTCTTTCTGGAGGAGAGCCGTTCTGGTTCGAGCAGAGGCAGTGCTGCTGGGTGTCAGCCATTTGGAGCCCCGGAGAAGTGGCGTGTAAACTGGGACACGGGACTGTGGGCACCCACCTGCGTTCCCAGCTGGCCCCAAAATCCACCCCGTTCCCCAACTGCTGCGGACAGCGGGCAGAGGTGGGACAGGCAGGCGCCTTCCTTGAGCTGCTCCTCTCTTCCCGGGGGACCAGCGCATCCCATCGGACTGACCGTCCGTCTCGGCTGCCATGCGATGCCGTCTCGGGTGGCTGCTCGGGAGCAGGCTGCACGCAGGCAGCTTGCTGCCAGCCCGCCGGCCTCGGAGTTTGCAGAGCGAGCCCAGCCTGTCACATGCAAACATCCAGATAAGTTGCTGCCTGCAAAGAGGAACCACTTTATGGAAAGCAGCAAAGCCCTTCCCAAACCGCCCCGAGGAGCGCTCCGAGTCCCCCCGCCGGGAAGCAGCTGGATCCCAGGTGCGGCAAGCGTGGACGTGGGGCAGGCGAGCGTGCTTGACCCCAAGCAGCCCCACGGGCCCCCGTGGGGGCAGAGATGTGGGTGCCCCGGTCTGCGGGATCGAAGCCAGGACACTGCTGCCCTGCTCCCAAGAGGTGCGGCAGCAGCACCCCTCGGCCTCTCCCGCCGCGCGTTTGCGGATCGCCCTCTGCTAACGTTTCCCAGCCATCTTCAAGGGCGGCGCGGTGTTTAAAAAAAAAAAAAAAATCCCGTTTGGGTTTGTCGTTTGGCCTCCGGCCGACTTGTCTCAACTCCCCAACGCCTGCCAGAGCCTCCCAGCCCGCCCTGCCTCCCGGCAGCCCTGTGCCGTTGCCGTGCCAGAACCGGCCTCTCCGTGCGAAGCCTCCCCGGCCAGCCGTCGTGCTGCACAGCCCGACCGAAGCGCCGAGACCCACCGGCCACGGCAGCCCTCCCTTCTCTGACCCCCATCTCCAAAGCCAAGCCAGCCCCTTTCCGCCTCAGTCCCCCTCCGGAGCTCAGCAAACGGTTCCTTCGTCGTGGTAAAGCCACGCGCGGGGGAAAGCGAGTCCTTTCCTCATCTCTCCCTCCACATTCCCCTGCCCTGGGGAGGGGGCACAGAGCAGCCACCGGCCCCTCGCTGTCAGCCCCGCTGTGCTGGAAATGGCCCACGGATGAGCTGTGGTAAAGCAGGGAGGGTCTGCCTTGCTCAGAGCCATTTTGGGGGGGGCGCAGACATTACTCTCCCTCTCCCATCGTCCGGCAGCGTTTCCCAACAGGCAGCTGCTTCACTTTGGTGACTTGTCTTATTTCTGGTCTGAGTGGAGAAATAAAAGAAAGGGATGCTGTCCCCATCCTCCGCTTTCCAGGAGCAAGATGCTGTGGCTCATGGCACCAGCTCTGCCCCTTCTCGTTTGCCCCTGTAATTCCAGCAGTGCCTCGGGGAACAGGACCAGGTAGCAGAGCCCCGGCAGAAAGGCTCCCAGGAGTGTGCTTTAGGCACCGTCGGAAGAAACGCAGACCTGCACCAGCTGTCTGGGACTAGGCGAGCGTCTTGGCGGATGCTAAAGGAGATGTTAGAGCAAATTAATTACTTAAACTATTTAATTTTTTTTTTTTGAGTCATGACTTTTGTGCCAGCCTCAGATTCCTCTGGGCCTACCCTGATTTTGAATGCTGTGTTGGCAGCAATTGGTGGCATTACGCTGCCGGCAGCAAGTGCCTTCCGAAGGCCTCCGTCTCTCCCAGGGGAGCGGGCAGGGAAGCCGTAGTCCTCCCTCTCCATTCTTGGACAACCACCTAAATTGGGTGGCTTAAATGTACCTCAGCGGAGGAGGCTGCCTGGTGTCCTGTTTGGGTCCAGCACAGATCCCAGTAAAGCCCATGCTCTCTTCTCTCCCCAGCTCAGCGTTGGACACGCTCTATGAGACATCCCAGCTTCAGCAGCCCACAGCATCCGTGTGCCGGTCGGTGATTTGGAGGAGGACAGTTTGTTACTGAGCGTAAGTGCCTGAATCCTTTGCATTGTCAGTAACGGGTACTGGAGAGCAGAGATTTCCCCTGCTCAAAGGACTTTATTCCTTTGAAAAAAACATGCCTTTCATTGCTGCTCCAGCTGGGTGACTGCAGTGGGGGTGTCCGCAGGGGAAGCCGAGCACTCACAGCTGCAGCAAGAATCTTGTTGGGGCATGAACTCTTGCAGCACCAGCACTTTGGGCCCCTGGTTTCAGGAGCTGCTCAAGTAGCTGCCAGCAGGGAACAAGCCACAGAGGAGACTGTGTTATGCTCATTAAGTTACCGTACTGCAAAGCCATGCCAAAAATCCGCTGCCAGCATTACCAGCCACTGCTGAGACCTGCCGGTGTTTCCCGGAGCGCGGGATGCAGATGGCTGCACTGTCGAGCCAGGGCCAGGGAAGCCACAGTCGGGGTCTCTCAGCCCTTTGAGGACTCTCTGGCCGGGAGAGTTAACTGCTGGAGGGACAGACACCCTCTCACCCAAGGCACTGAGCATTCCCCAGATCCCCTCCCCACGGTGCCCAGTGACACTTTGGTGGGCTCAGACGTACCTGGGCAGAGCAGGGAGTCCCCAGCCCGCGCGGACCGGAGCCTCTCCCGCGGCCCGTCTCTAGTTAGAGAACGCACAGCTAAAAGGGACTGGCAAATTATTAATGTGCCGGGGCTCGTCCTCTTGCTTGCAGCTTCTCCACTGGCTTCAGAGAAGTCCTAAAGAAGTAGGGGAAATAAAAGCAGGGGTCCTTCCCGGGAGCCACAGCGGAGGCAGCCGGGGATGCGTGGTTTACGCAGGCGAAGCCAAGCCTTCGCAGAGCGTGTCATTCTCCAAAGCATTAGTCAGTCATTAAAGCAGCAGGAAAAGAGCCTCCCTTGTCCCAGCCTCTGCTTCGGTTTTACTCCCAGCTTCTGACATAACCAGGTCACTCTTTCCACACTTCCCCTGCCTAGATGAGAGCCGATGACTGATCTGGATGGACATGACTCACTGCCTTTTCTAATGAGCAACCTTCCTCTGTTGATGTACTTTGGCAGGGCCTTTCACATACCTAAAAAAGGAGAAGGGTGGCATTGGGGAGAGGGCAGGGTAATCTAAATTGCTGGCATCTGCATCCAGCCCGAGTGAGCTGTTTCTCACCATCCCTTTGGACTCCGGCCAGTTGTGAAGTTGCTGTTTTTGAGCATGGGAGAGGCATAGCTAATCTTCCACGTGCTAATCCCGGTGAAATGCTGTCCGGGCCCACAGGTAGGCTGCCTAAACCCTCGACAAGTAATTGGAGCTAATTAGGCTGGAAGATTTTTTTTGCTTAATATCTGTCCAGGCAATGCCTAGGGGCCCCGTGGTAATAAGCACTGTGCAAACCCAGAACCACCTTACCCCACGGAGGTTTGCCAGTAGGAGGTTGTCCAGGCCACAGCAGGGTGAGTTGGGTTTTCCTGTTCTCTTGCATAGACACGGTCTCATCGGACAGCTGTCCCACTCATGTGGAGTTGCTTGTGTTTTGCAGTGACTAAGCGGAGGAAGCTCTTGCTGTCCTAGCACCACCGGGCCAGACAATCCTTCCCTTGGCTGAAGATCCCGTTGGATCTCTTCCCATAATGGAAGCGTGAGTGCCAAGATCCTCCATGACCTCCAGAAGCCACAACTCCTTACCGAGAACTCTGATGGCTCCACGAATGCTTTCTGAAGGTGCCCTTGGGGGCATCGCCCAAATCACCCCCTCGCTGTACCTGAGCCGGGGCAGCGTCGCCTCCAACCGGCACCTGCTCCTCTCCCGGGGAATCACCTGCATCATCAATGCGACCATCGAGATTCCCAATTTTAACTGGCCCCAGTTTGAATACGTGAAAGTGCCTTTGGCTGACATGCCCAACGCCCCCATCTCCCTGTACTTCGACAGCGTCGCCGACAAGATAAACAGCGTGGCGCGGAAGCACGGGGCCACCTTAGTCCATTGTGCCGCCGGCGTGAGCAGGTCGGCCACCCTCTGCATCGCCTACCTGATGAAGTACCATAAGGTGTCCCTCTTTGAGGCATACAACTGGGTCAAATCGAGACGCCCTGTTATACGCCCCAACGTGGGCTTCTGGAGGCAACTGATAGACTACGAGAGGAAGCTCTTTGGGAAGACGACGGTTAAAATGGTACAGACACCATATGGCATCATCCCAGACGTTTACGAGAGAGAGAGGAGACCCCTGATGCCTTACTGGGGAATTTAATGTGACTGCAGACAGGAAGCACAACAGAAGGGACGAGCTGTTCTGAGTCGACCAGACTGGAGACATTCCCTTCTCCTTCTACAGCCAACTTTGGTTCTTTACCATACAGCAGAACCTCAACTAATTCTCACCTCACTAACCTGCAAGGCCAACAATTCCCTTCAAAGCATTTCTCTCTACAGGGATTCCCCCATCCGCATTTCTCTGATTTAGCAGAATGAGGTCTCCTTATAAGTTTCTTCCTTTCATAAAGCCTCCCTCCCTTTTTTAGTCAGTTTATTAGTATCCTATGAGGAAAGGCCTAAAAGGCATTTGGCAGAGTTAATGAACAAAGTGCGCTTTGTGATGCGGTAGCCTGGATATTTCGTTAATAGCTTGTTTGCTTCCTTGCAAAATCCTGTAGTGGCTAGGGAGCGGCACTAGCACAGAACGAGCGAGGTCCTACTGTACAGCCCTGGGTTTTTCAAGAGCCAGGAAGGCAGGCGTGCAGGGTTGTGGTGCTAGTGCTGGTGTTTTCTTTAACATCCGTAGTGACTCTCAGTATATAGTGTTTGAGATCTTTAGTCAGCTCTTAATCTGTATTAAAAGTTAAAAAAAAAAAAAAAAAA
This sequence comes from Buteo buteo, assembly GCF_964188355.1. Taxonomy (NCBI): domain Eukaryota; kingdom Metazoa; phylum Chordata; class Aves; order Accipitriformes; family Accipitridae; genus Buteo; species Buteo buteo. The sequence goes on from NC_134177.1 coordinate 45,658,624, forward strand.
AAAAAAAAAAAAAGAGTGAAGTCAGTCCGTGTCGGCCACAAGTAAAATAAAATTTGAATAATTCAAATCAAATAAATACAAGATCCTTTTTCACTCATTCCATGCCAGGGCAATAGTCCTGGAACACACTTACACTACTGAAAAATGCTGGTGTTTTTTGTGGGTGGAAAGTAAACAGAGATCTTGTCCAAATGTGGCTCAAGACCGAAGCGAGAGGTTAACCCTCCCCGCACTGGACAGCCAAAGACATGTTTAGGAAACTTGTGTGTGCATGGCCACCTTCCAAAGGGGCTGGGCTGTGTTTTCTAATATTCAATCAACCAGTAAATTGGAAGTAGGTAAATCCGCTTGATTACTTAGCTCTAAGTATGGTCGTGATCTGCCTTAGCCCATTTCTAAATCACTTCATTATGTCCTTAAGGTTATGCTGCATTCTAGAATTATTCTGCGCAAAATGGCGATCTGTTCAACCTCCCGGACAAGGATGGCTTTAACGGAGAAGGCTTTGCCTTGTTCTGTGTGTGACAAGAACGATTCCAACCGGAGACGTGGGAGAAGCCTTTCTGTGGCGTAGCCACTGCCTCCTGGACGTCGCTCCTCTCCCTGCAGATGGGAAGGGACTGGTTTTGTTGAAGCGTAACTGGACCACCAGGACAGCAAGGCAAGTCCATTCCTCGATGAGACATTTGTGTCCTCTGTTGCATCTCTGAAGGAGGAATACGCAGATTGCTGGATGCCGAGATAGCTATCTGATTTAAATGAGATTCTATACTTGTAAAAAAAAAAAAAAAAATCAATAAAGATTAAACAAGAACATGTGTTGGTTTCCTATTCAGGACTGTGCTAATGTGTCTCAAGTAACTGCGAGAACATGGTGTAATACTGAGCAGTGGCTTTAAACAAATCTGGACCTCAGTCTTGAGAAAAATACTGTGATCTGTTCCCATCACTTGGCTAATCAGTTTACAATCCGTCCAGGTGTCCTGCAATTCCTGGTCCTCATCACAAAAGCCAGGCATTTAATTTGGCTATTTCAAAATTTTTATCTTCTGAAATCCTAGCTGAACAGCTGAGGTTTTAAGGAACAGTAGACGTGGTTAAAGTTTTTCTCCAAGCTGAACCACACTGGTTGAGGATTGCAGCACAAGTAGGTTTCTGGTTTCCCCAGACTAAAAGCCACAAGGGCTGAAATACTGTTATCGCTGATACAAAACTGCACAAATGGCCTCAACCTCATGTGGATCATGAGTAAAACCAGATCTGGTTGGAATAAAAGTCTAGATCAGAGTGAATTTGATACAGAGGCTTTGACCGGCTCTGACCCAGAATTTTCAAATTTACCACAGAGATAGGAGTTTTACCAGACTGGGCAAATGCCACTTTCTTATACTCACCAGGGGAAGGAAACGGTGCTCTGTAATTTCCAGGCTCCAGTTAGAGGTCCACAAGGTCAGCGAGGACTGCTGTAGGAGTTCACAGACTCCAAATTAGGCCCAAGGCCACTTACTGGGGGGGCTTGGTGGCACGCGGGCACAAGAGAGCTCTCTCAACCCCTACGGGCATGGAAGTCACGAGGTTGGCCATAGCTTCGTTAATGCCAAACCTGCGCACGGAGACACCGCTATGAAAGGAGTTACTGCAAATTCCTCAACATTGCAAGGGCATCCAAAGCCCAAAAGTTTCCTGCACGCACATATATATTGCCCCCATTCCCCCTGCAAACCCTTCCTTCATCTGTTATCCAGGATGCACTTAAGACAAAACCGCACATAAAAAACCCCAAATACTTCAACACCAGTTTTTCCAACAATACCAACACATGGGTCTCGGTGTCCTTCAGTATCACCAGTACAAAGTGCAGCCCTGTGCTGGCAGAGCGAGGTCTCCTCCTGCTTTTGCAGATGAGCGAGAACAAAGTTTTGGCCCACTGAAATAAAAATGAATTTTGCCATCAGCTGTGTGCAGTTCAGGTTTCACAGTTGTGTCCCGGTTTCAGTGACAAACAAACAGACATAAGAGACTGACTGTCCATTTTAAAAAAATCCATTCTACTCATCTCTCTATTTTTATCATGAGTTAAATGGCAACCAGGCAAATGGTAAGTAAGAAAAGGAACTAGAGATTAAAAATCAAGACTAATCATTAGGCTGGAGACATTCTGAAAGCATGACATTTCAAAGGGAAAAAAATACTAAAACCTGAAATCTGCTAGCAAAATTAAACTTTACCTAAAAAATGGGCTATGTATAATTTAACAGCATTTTCTATATAAAAACTGGAAGGTAAAGATTCTCCACTTTGAATTATTATATAGACTTTATACATGCACTGCCCTAGTACCGAGGGGAGGGGGAAGATACTAATGTTCAGCCAAGAAAGCATCAAGACTGACTTTTAAACAAAAGGGAAAGTTAGACCTATAAAAAATGTAATTGCCTAATAAAGCACATTAGGAAATAAAGAATTCACCTGAAATACCCATTAGAGATAATATTATGGATAAGTGCAATGGTATTAATACTTGTAGGTATTTCTTTGCAAAATTCCTCTTGTGTTCATTCCAACAAAAGATGTTTTACATGAGTGTTTTTCCCCCCCTCAAAACCCAGTTTTTCATGCATCTTCAAATCTATAGAAACCAAAGAAGAGGGCGAGCCACAGTTTAACTCTGGATTGCTGTAAGCACACCAGCTGGATTTGAGGGGAAGATCATTCTTCCTGCTCCCTACAGGCTCTTCCAAATGGTCGATATCTTAATTGCTTGAAGAATATCTTATATGTTATTTGGTGAGACATCTTTCAAATACTAGCCACAAAGGTGGTTTCACTTACACAGCTTCATTACGTTTAAGGCCCTTTTTGTCAACCTTTCAAGGCTTCTCCCGAGCCACGGGAAGGAAGATGTCACCCTGCCCATGTATTTCTGAGGAGGAGACCCCCCAGGCCAGCGCCTGCGGAGCTCGTACCAGAGATGACAACCTTCGGGTACCAGCAAGCAGCAAAAGCATTTTTTTCTAGCTGCTTCCTGGAACAAGCCACTTCACAGGTTGGTCAGATATGAAATGAGCTCTTTATTGAATACAAGGTTTGAATCTCAACAAAGGATTTATAAATCATTGCAAGAATTAGGGGAGTAAACAGTGTACTAAAGTCCATTAATAACACTTATTCTCATTGGATTTAAAATATCAGCAGTGACTCCAGCATAGCACAAACCGAAACAGTTCCAACTACTAATCACAAAACCACTTCTAGAAACGAAATAACATTCGCCCAGAGGGCAGAATAAAGAATCACAATACAAAGAGAAGTTTTCTGACCACTTTTCTTCATAAAATTATGACATTTATATTTTAATATTCAGAACTGGAATTAAATACAGATCCAGAGAGAAAGGAAAAAAAAAATCTTTCAGAAAAAGTAGTTTGTACAATAGCAGCTTTTATTGAAAAGGCAGGTTTTGTTTCAAGTTTAATTAATCCAACATGTAACTAACTAGAAATCAGAGCATTCCTTGGGTTTTCACAAGCTTCTTCTCAACCTTAGGTTGAACTTACTATCACTTCACGTATACTGCACAAATTTCAAGGAAGGAGCTGCTCAAAACAAACCCAGGTGAAGAGAAGCTGCTGCCAGGGAGGGGAAGTCAGCAGAACGGTCAAGTGCAGAACGTTAACAATTCCCACGCCACAAATAACCTCCAAGCGGCTACAGCCAACACGGGTCAGCAAGCTTGGGGAGATACTCAAACCAAAACACGGCAACGGATGGGCAGGGGAATAGGCTGGAGCGGTCTGTTCGCTCCCCAGCACTCCTGCCACCAAGGAAAAACTGCAACACACGAAGATAGCAAAGAAGCGTCAGGAATACAACTGGGTAAAGCGATATATACATTAAATAACAGAGCGAACAATCTCTTAGAATTCCAAGTATACACAAATATATCGAAAAATCACTTTCCATAGGTAATCCCAAGGCAGCTCCAGAGAACACATACATTTAAAAAAAAAAAAAGAAAATCCCGTTTCTCTTTTCTAGCGAAAGATACATGCAGAAAAAGGAGTTACATTTATGAAATTCAACACAACCAAAGCGAAAGGCAGCGTGTCCATTAGCCTGTATGCAAAGGAAGCAGGGGAACATGGTCTGTCACAACGCACTGTAGAAAATACTGTAACCTTGGATACAGATTGCAAGGACACTGGGCTTTGGCTGGTAACATATCTGAGAAGATGCTGAATGCAACAGTGAGTCATTTTAATGACTAGGATATGTAAGTGAGATGATCCTCATTGTGTAACGCCTTTATCGAGGGTATCTACATGCAAAACATTTGGTGTATTCCCATGACGTAAAGGTGTTCGGTTCAGAAGAACGCTTTCTACTTGCCACAAATGCAGTACTATTGCCTGCTGCTTTCCCTTCTGTAGGGAGCAAGCGAGCAGTAGTGTCATACTTCAGCAAGCTCTGCTGCAATTATAATTGTAAATGTCAATTCCTTATTTTTGTGGGCCAAAAGACACGCTGGATACATCTTAGACAGGGAACTTACTTGCTTAACAAGTACAAGAAAAACATCACTGAAAAATGCTTTTATGACGATGCAGCTGGTACTGTATTTGAAATACCGGCTGCTGTAAGTTTCACATTGTGGCCTCTTTTATTTGTGGCATTCTCTTTTAATTAGGAAAAAAAAAATCCTATCTAGCTAAGTGTTCAGGAACTGTGGTGGAAACCCATGCTAACAATAAACTCCCTTTTCCCAATCTAGCATTTCACAAGCATAAGCCTTTGCATCAGCCAGATACTCAAAACCACTTGAGAAGTCCCCTTGCTAGCAGCAAGACGAGGCATTCGCTTGAAGTCAGACAATGCTTAAGTGCTTCTGTAATTCAGGATGCAAAAGTGAGCGCTGGCTTACTGCGCTGAGTAGACCCCAAACATCAGTGGGAATACTTGCACTGGTGATGTATACAGCAGCCCCTAATTATGACGGAAAACAACCTATGTGGTCAAAAGCTATGGTGCTGACTGCTGTAACTATTTCACACCTAATAAATGAAATAGAGAGCAAGCAATGAGTGACTGGCCTTTTCTTGATAATTACTGGGCAACAGAAGGCAGGCAGTCACTGTCACACTATGGAAAACCTACCACTTGATTAGCTCGAGCTTGCGACTGGAGGCACAAGTTGCTTATTTTATGAATGAACTAATTTCAGGCAGCAAGATTTATTTTAATTCGTGTAAGTAAGGGGCCAGACACCTAGCACTCCTATTAGCCAAGATTCTTTCATGTGGTATAATTAATAGTTTAGTATAACCAAGCCTTTTTTTTTTTTAAACACAAAGCATAATTTTTCCTCATTGTAATTTGTATTTCAGCAAATAACCACTGGTCAGTGTCAGCTACTTATAATGGAGGTAAGATTAGCTTGGAAAAGCTGTTGATATCTTTGGAGAGAAGGGAGATTTTCTAGAGATCTGAGAAATCTAAGTCAAAGAATTAAGAAGCAAGTTGTACCCGATGGGATATACACCCCACTTCATTCACTGCACACTGAGACTGTATAGTGATAAGGCTCTTTATAATAATGCCATGAAGCTCCCACTAGGTTTAAAATTCCATAAATAGCACTACAGCTGACTGCACTGTCGTCTGGATATTGTATCTGAAGAGAGAATCAGGTACTTTAGATGTACGGGTTAACATTTTGTGATAGTCTCTTATACTGACCTCCTTCTGTCCAGATAGGTGTACCTACCATAAGCAACAAAACATCAGGTGTGCAATACCCTGCTTCAAAAAATAGCCTGCTTAAGACCACCAACTTCCACTGCTAAATCACACCCATCTGGGGCAGGAGCTAAGGGCCATCTCGTGCTGCCAGGTCTAAGTCAGAGAAATACATTATTACAGATAGCACTAGACTGCACAAGTAACACGCAGGCATCCCATCACGAAAATCACATTAACGTACAAAAAAGGTAATAGAGAGAGAGGAGCAGACATGCTGTATCAGTGGAGTCCAATTTTCAACAGTGATGCAGCCACACAAGTACCGAAGGGTCAGGTGAAACATAACAAATCATACCTGTAGTTCAGGACAAGTCCAAGGAAGGAGTTTGTCTATATTTACAACAGAGTAGCCAAGACTACAAGTTTTAAAATCCAGCTGCCTATATTAAAGAATCCAGATATGATAGGGAAAATTTAAAAAATTTTTCCAAGTCCTTATCCCCCAGCACTAACCACCTATGCATAGGAATACAGTATAATTTACAATACAGAACAGTGGAAGTATAAATATACAATGACTCTCCACAGTCACATTCCTTCTAAGCCCATAATTCATTTTGCCTTAAAGTTACTGTGACTCGTGCATTGTATGCATTGTAATAGTATAGTAGCAAATATTTAAAGAAAAACATCATGGTCCATATACCAAAAACATTAAAGAAAAGATTTGTTTGCAAATACGTACTTCAAGTATTTAAGTGGTCACTTCTATGCAAATCAGTGTAAGCATTTCAGTTTTTCTTGGAAGCTAGGTACTGTCCTCTCTCAGAGATTTATGCACTTGGTTAGCAGACTGGTTTGTTACAAAGACTAGCCCGCTTTCATCTTGAGAAAGACTGAAATGCCGCATTTTTTGCCACACTACATTTTTTTCTGGTTATTTCTGAAACACTGGCCATTTCAAGTGAAATTCTTCACAAGCAATTTGTATGCAACAGTGGCTTTAACCCGTTATGGTACAAAAATCAAACCGAAACATTGCAAACACTAACCACGCCTCAAGCCCTTCCACTTACCCTACCACACGATTTACCCCAAGTGCCCTGCATTATTAGACCCGATACTCCATCTTCAGTGCAACTGCTTTCAGAGCAGGTCTGGCAAAATGAGACCTGGAGGCTTTGGCTCCACACAGTTGATCCAGAAATTTGCACAGCTTGCATGGTATTGGTGCCCTCCGTAGGCCAGCTTAAAGTTATCCGTTTCCGAATTAAAGGCCTAAAATAACAAGAATTGAAACAAGTGTGACAGTCTCATCTACCCCAGGCTCTAGAAACTAGAGTGTAAAATGGATACTGCACAGGTATTACCCCAGAATGGCACGGCATGGCAGAACCCTCTCACTCTGAACAGAGCACCCAATGAACAATATTTTATTTTAGTCTGCAAAGTGTTTGCAGGTGGACAAAATCTCCAACTCCAACCATCATACCTGATGCATACTTTGCCTGTTACACCCTGTATTAAGGGAGCCATCTGATTAGCAAGCTGTCTGATCTGACACCTGGCAACTAACTCACCTTCTTTTGTGCATCTTCTGCTACATATCCATGCAAGATAAAGGCTTGTTCTGCCAGTCAGTAGATAACTACTGCATTTATTTCACTGGGTCAAATTTTGCTGTGATTTAGGCAGGTGCAATTCTTTATATTAGTGTTGTTTCAGGTTGAATTTGATGTACTTTCTTTTGTTAATTGAATCTGCTTTACAATAGGAGCTTCTGAACAGAGCGTGTGAAGCCACGAACAAGCTTAAAACATCTCGATGTTTGTTGCTAGGAGATACTTTCCAATGCTTCACAGCTACCTATTTAAAAAAAATATTCTAACCCTGTTCCCCACACCCTGGATTTCCTGCCGAGATTTCTAAAAATGCCATTGCCTACTACATATAGCCAAAAGTCAATATTTGTAGCAAAAAACCCCCTACAGTTCCCCCTCTTCTGCAACAGACACACAGGGAGCTACAAATTCAGAAACTCACTGCAGTGAATTTTCTACCACACAACAGAAGTAGCACAAAACCAGAAAGCTATTCACAAGATACAAGCATGCAGACAAGACAAAGGGGAGGCTCCAGAGCATGTTAGTTGATCAGATCAAGTGTTACGGTCACAGAAAATGACTGGAAGAAAAGGATTAATGATTGGTACAATTGAGAATGACAGCTGAAAGCCAGTTAGCAGTTCAGCTTTCCACACTCAACTAAGAATGATTCTATAAAGAATATGTTTTTTACAGATTCATACTTTTCTAGGAAGCTCTTCCACAGGTTTCTCTTCTTTCTGAAATAATGTTGAAACCAAAAAGTCAGCAAAACTGCCGATATATGTTAATGGGTTGGCATCACTTTGTACATATCCTGGGATTCCCTCCCAGCTCTGCTAATCGCAATAGTCCCCTCCTGGTGATCCTCAGAGATGCATTTCATAAAGAAAAGTCATTAGAAGATTTTTATTTTTACATATATATACTTTTAAAGTCTTAGTATCCCAGTTTCTTCCCCATTATGAACAATTTAACTCAACCTTTTATCCACATCTGTGTCATACCCAAAGCCCAATGAATACAGGACACTGATTTTTTGAGTCCCATCTATAGGTCAGATTTTGCCTTTGCCACTTCCAGTTATAAATTATAGCCATGAAAATTTTTTAAATACACCCAAGGCCTAAATGAAAGTTCAAACTGTAATTTAAAAATTAGTTTAACAGTAGAGGCCATTATACTTACTTTACTTCTTGAATCCACGTTTAAGAGGCACACTCCACAGGCAAGATCTTGCGCATTTTTAATCCCTGGACGCAGCATACAAGAAGAGAAATCCAGCGAGTTTTCGTCTGGCTAAAGAAATGAGACAATAAAATTTAGGCATTTGCAGTAACTGAAAAAGTTTCAGACATCAGGATAAAAATTATCGATCTGGTTGCTACCGAGAGCCATGGTATCACACCGGCAACACGGCAGGGATGACATATTACATTTTCTCATAAACTGATGTGTGATTTAATCAGAGCCATTAGTATGTATTTGCAATCCTGCTATGCAATCTCCGTCAGCTTTAATTTATAACACTCAAGCTCTTGAAAAAGGGTTAGACTACAAAGGAACAAATTCTTAAGTTCCATGTTCCCACATCAAAAGGGGAAGAAACTTCTGAGGACAGAGCCCAGGCGGCGGCTGCTACATTTCAACTGCAGCGTATTAAGAACTGGACGAAGATAAACAGTGGTATGCAACAACTATTTGTGCAGCTGCAAGGAAACAAGGCATCGGCCAGCACAGCTTTCACTAGTTAGCATTTGAAGCGGTGTCTGTATCACTGTTTATTGTCCTGAATTCCATAATATTGCCTGGTCAAAAAAAGGCAGTTGTTGTTCTTTCTGAAGGTTTTTCGGAATCTAGAATATGGCACAGCAGTACAAAATGGGATATTAAGGTTAACCAAACCATAGAAGAATTAAGGCACCAGCCATACACAAGCTCAGGTTAAAGAGAGGCAAAGGTTGGGAGAATAAGCCTGCATGTAAGTAATAAATGAATGTAGTCACTTTTCCGGTACATCATCTTACATTTCAGCCACAAGATGAATGGTAATTTAAAACTTTGCATAAAGATGGTATAAAACTGTTGACATTTTGCTTGAAGATAGTAGTGCAAATAAAAACAATAACCAGAAATGCAAGAAGCTTAAAAAAATGGTGTGATCCTAGAACACGTGTACTCTTAATCCACACTCTAGGTATGCTGATCACGCTCTCCCGCTGAATGGCTGGAGAATAATTGGAATCCTGAAAAAAACACCCCTTAATCTTTAAGTAGATCAATCAAATTAATAAAGGCACTCTAATATTTGTTTACCAAATGCATGAGTGAAGCAAATGAGAAGGTCATCCTGTAATTTGCAGTGAAAAACCACAAGGCTGTGCATAAAATTACCTTGTAACAAAATCCTTTAAAAGATAAAATTAACCTTTCCAAGCACATGCCTCTGAGCTAGAATACTTCTCTCTATTTAACTGGCAATTCTGCATCATTTGGGATCGGTGACTGCAATACCAGGGAAAGAAGGTATGAGTTCCACACCTTCCAGTGACCCAGGTGGAGAAGAGAAACAGGAAGGGATGATTCTGAGAGCTGTGGGAGTCTCTGTCTCTTAGATAACTTCAGAGGTACTCTGTGTGCGTATGAGAAGTCATTATTCGCAGCTCCTAGTATATTTAAAATTTATCTGGACCACTGCAGCTCGGAGAACACATGGCCAAGCTTTGGACTTTAAGGTAATCCCTATAATCTTCCAAGGAAAAGCACTTTAAGAACTAAATTTTAATCCACTTGCTTAAATCAGGAGACGATCCCAATAGCTTTTTAGATTGTTACTATCAACAATGCCAGAGTTCAAACAGATGAATCCCAGTCTATCAACTTCATCTTTCAAGCAGTAAAATATTGAAAGTATAAATTTCATATTATGACAGGCTTTGGTGCAATAGAGGACATCACCAAAAATACCTGCTTGCCACCGCTGTTTGTACCGGAGAGGTTTAAAAATGTGTAAAAGGTGTGTAAAAAGGGACTGATCATTTATAATACCTGTTTTGCAGGGAATGACAGTGAGCTAAAGATGGCTATTTCAAGCAGCAACCAAATACTGTGGGCCTTACTTACAAACGAGTCTTTATTGGGAAGCAAAAATCTTTAGTGGCCATAGCTGCATTGCAAGAAGGAAGCCACAAATCAAAATGTTCAGTGAAACCATAACCATGGTAATGATCTGCTTATTGATGCTTGATGCGATGTACTGATACTAAGATTTAAAGACTCCTTAGGTATATACTGGGTTAAAGGGATCCATTATGCAAGATGATGTCAAGCACCCACAGATGGATGATTCCCTAAAAATATGAGTTTTACCATGGTTAAAGAAAGTAATTTTGCACATTGTATTTCCTGCAACATACATACACAAAAAAAGTGCAAGGTATTTAATGACAAAGTGATTTTCTTGCCTTCTAATTGTGTGTATTCTGTACCGGGCCCCAGCGTGCCCCTCTTTTTCCCAGCCCCTTTGCAGACCCTTCCCATGGGGTGCTCCTTCACTTAAAGGCCACCCCTCAGACAGCCCCTCACCATCTCTCCTTGTCACACTTGCCCAGTCACATAGAAAGCTCGCAAGCTCCTACTAGACTGTCTCAGAGCAATTGAGCTTTTTCTGGCAGTTCTATTCAGAGGAGGAAAAGCTATTTAGTCTGTAGCAGGAACCAAAGCAAACTTAGGCATTTCCAAATGCAGAGAGAAGGGAAAACAGTTTAGTTGTTCCTGTGTTGCTACATTGTGTGCTCTTGTATTGTGAACGTTAAAACTAACTGCAGGGGTATTACAAAGACAAGATCTGTCCGCATTATTCTGGCTTCATAAAATGGCTTATTTAAATTTTACTACATTTCCCTTATTGGGGAGGTCCAGAGATACATAGGATCTAAATCATTAAGACACTAAGTAAGATAAAGTCACGTTTGTACATAAATAACAGTTTTCTTACACAGACCTTTAAACTGGATTTCACAAACAAGTGCATTTCCATTTTGCAAGAGAAAAATACAAACTGTAAAGTTAGGACACCCCATGAAGTCACTTTACATGTAATTATGACATTTCTTTTAATAAAGACATAGCTTATTTTTGGTCTTACCGTCAAAGCAGCAAGTGACATGAAGCTTATTAGGTTGTTCCACACTTTATCAATATCCTTCAGCAGCTGCTGGAGTTTCTCACTACAAACAGCAGTTGCTTTGATACCCAGTTCAACTCTCTTTGTTACTCTGTAGACTTCAACAACCCCTGTTGATATAAAACACAGTGGAGGATTCCTGAAACTTTAACTCAGAAATAGCACAAAATAGGCATGGCACATGAAAGGTGGTCATGGACGGTTATTTCAAAGTGGTGGTTACATTTATTTAGCAGAAGAGTTGTTCATTATTTCAGTACAGGCAAAGATTAAGCTAAAAAAGAATACCATTTTGGAAAGAGTGATTATATATTACCATTATTCAGAGGAGAACTTTCAGTGTAAGAGACATGGTAAATTAAAACATACCTAGTAAATATTCCATGCCTTGAGCAGACTGGATAACTTCAGTGCAAACGGATGAACTACTTATTCCATTTAAGGTATCATTTGCTTTCTTTATGACCTGGTGGAAATGAATTTCATAAAATGATGGTGTTCTCTACCTTAAAGTAATTATTATGAACAAGATTGTCCCCAACAGAAACTGTTATATAGAAAAGGAGGCACATTAAATAAGAAATAATTGCCATACTCCATCACATGGTTTTATATATTCATGCCGTAACTGTAAGTAGATCAGGGGAAAAGTATGAACATTTAAAACCTTAACGTATTCCCCCAAATATTTTCATTACCAAAATAATAGTTTTAAGAGTACACATGCATTGCTATCTAGTTTAATAATAAGATTCACAGTTTTGGCTAATGCTCAAATGCAAAGAAGAAATTTTAAGGAAAACTAATTTGGCTGTGAAGCATCTGACACCCGTTACCAGAAAATTAATGGCCCCTCTGCACAGCACATTAAATAAGCCTGTTTCTCAAGAAGTGCTGAAGAGCCAGATGCTGGTATCAATGCCCAGAACAACATACCTTACTGGGCACCCAAAATGCAGGAACACCACATTAACTAGTTAACTTGAAGATTTAGGCAAAAGCCAAACTAGTCACAAATGACAGGGAGATTAGTATAGGATCTTTAACTGAGGACTTAACACTTCTGCTGTGTGACAGCTTTTGGTTTAAAAACTATAATCCACTTGGGCTGATTCCCACCCTTTCTATGCCTATACGATCTTAAACGCTGAGTGAGGTGGCACCTACAGGAAGGAGGAAAAGGGTTTGGATAAGGCTATACACTTACTTGCAGGGCACTCTCCAAGCATCTTTGCCATTCATATGCATACCTCTCACTTTCCTATTTGAAAGAAAAGGACAGTCTGAATCTTGCTCCTACAGGCATTTCCCCTTCACATATCACAATAGATATACAGTAGACAAGTATTTTAAAAGACTATTTGCAGATCAGCTATGTAAACTTTTAACATGACTACTCCTAATTTTCCCCCCATTCTTTAAATGTTCTCTTTGCACCTGAACTTTAAAATTTGATTTCTGGGAGGTAGAACTAGTTTCAAAAGGAAAAACATATATGAATGGGTAAAAAGTTTGCACTGCACATACCTACTCCCAAAACATTTGTTACACGTCTGCTGTTCTAGAAATGGGGACTAGCAGAATTTAATCTGAGTCCTTTTACCAACTATTCTCAAGATGAGCAAGAGAAATAACTACCACACAGCCAAAAAGTTAAGCCATTTCCCAAAGCCAATGGTCTCGGTGCCAAAGCTGGGATTAGATTTAAATCGTAACTAATTTCCAGTTACAAGCTTAGACTGCAAGGTCAAGTGATTCTGACTGACTTTCAGACAACAGCATTTTTTTCCCACTTCACAAGACTTTAAAGACAGGAGAGAAGAAACCTCCTTTATGAGCACTTTCCAGTCCAAACATCTAACCTTACCCAGATTCCATCTTAGAATCATACCCTAAATTCAAATAGCTGAAGTTCCAAAGAGCTGGGATACAGAATACCCTTGATATGACACTGACGAAAATCATTGCCAATTTACTTGTATTCCAGATAATTCCTTACCTCAACTTCCCCAGTCAAGTCTTTGTATTTGTCTCTGATGACAGGCAAAGCAGGCTTCTCACTTAAAGTATTTGAACGATCTCTAAATGGCTGTTCCAAAACTGGTAAAGGTGAAGAGCGACTTATTTCTCGGTCACCTAGGCTTAAGCTCCTTTTATGAGACCCTAAAAAGTTAGGATATAAACAAGTTAGTCTTTTACTCATAAAGGCATAGACTATTTAAAATGAATAAAGTGGTAGCAAGGGTTGCCCTACTACTCCAGAAGAACAAAGTCTTCCATTTACTCGGTGACTGGTGCAAATTTCCCCAGTTCCTCAATACTTACAATTTTTTGGCACAAAAATTTTTTTCTTCTAGAAAGACACCTGCTCCAAACACAACAGAAATCAGTGAGAAGATTCAGCTTGTTTCTAGTAGCCTTCGGAACAATCCCCATTGGCTAATTGATGATTTGATTAGAAAAATTAGCCTTTGATTAGCACATGCATTATGGGCTTCCTCCACCCTGAGCAGGCTTACCTTGAACAGACAGGTCAAAGGTAGCCAGTTCGCTCTTAATCATTTCTTCACTAGATTTCACCTTGCCTTGGGAAGTTGCCACCAAGAAGTCAAACTTGCTGATTTTTGGCTTTTCACTTTGGAATTCTCCAAAGTCATCTGTGGACTCTCTTTGCAGTTCAGAAGAGATACCAGTACCAAGGAAATCTGCCTCTTGGTTTGTGTCAGCTGCTGCTGCTGATGCATCCTGTGCTTCTGATGAAGGTCTTGCAAAATCACCAAAGTCTCCAATGTCATCGTCACTTGGACCGCTGGATATTGGTCCAGAGTCTTTAAAGTTTGCAAAGGCTGCAAAGGAAACATCCTGTAAAGCATCCTCACTAGAAAAGGTTGTCACTTTGGAAACTGTTGTCATGGTAATGTTTTCTGAACTGCCAAACAAGGTCTCCTTCTTCTGAAGAACAGAAGTAGCCGCAGAGGATCCACTTCCTGAAGACTGGACAAAGGAAGAGAGCTTCTTGCCCTGATGAATGTCTTCTTTGTCGGACCAGTCATAGCTTGCCAGGCTGCTGACTGCAGACCCACTGTTATAGCTTCCAAATGGGGCACATTTTAAGTCATCTATATCTGAGAAAAACAAACCCCTACAATTAGAAGCTGAAGTTCAAACGTTAATCTCTCTACACTGTATAAAAACAACAGCAACTTGCTAAGAGTCTTAAAGAACTGCAAGAACAAACACAGTGAATTGTTGTTTCAATGAGGCTTACACTAGAGTTTGCACAAAAATAATCTGAAAAATACCTAAGCATTTAATACAAAAAAAATTCCCCATCTAATAAACGTAAGCCTTAACCTTTGAATATTGCCTTGTATTTTAAGCTGAAAGTCACCACCCCATTATGGGTAGTGAAGAAACTCTAAAAAAATAAATGTTTCTAGACAGTACAGACTGCACAGATCACCAGTTCAGTTTTCTGACGCTGGCTGCAGAATCTACAATCAAAACGTAAACATTAGCAACTCAAACATCTTATCGCATTATTTCATCTTATCAAAACCAACCACACAGAAGACTGGGCTAACTTTTCTATTCCTTCTGATAAAGTATTAATACACTTTAATTTTATATTCATGCTTTGATACAAATAATGTATAAAAATGTGCTGCAAGAATTTTTAAGAAATCGAAATCCTGTTTAAGCTTATCACAGTTACTGCAGTGCCGCACAGCCGATGCTTCCAACTTACAGGTTCCAGGAACGACACGAATATTGCGAAGATCTTGTTTTAGCTTTTACCAGCTATTTATTCAGTTAAGTATAGAGAAAATCCAATTATTTTGCAGAAAGCTCCAAACATTTATACTCACCTGGCAATTATATGGGCCAATAGGTTCTTCTCACTGCCATGAGCAGGTATGAGATATAGCCTGGTTGCTTACATTAGAGCCAGCAAAGGAGCCTGCACAGTGACCAGGGTCTGCTGGGCTTTGTCCGCTACTCGTTCAACTGATCTTTCACGTTTAGACTGAGATTGATCCATAGCGAAGGCACAGAGAGCCAGGGGCTGGGTAGTTTTCATTAAAGCATTAAAAAAAAGCACCCTACTATACTACATTTGGCATTTGTTTTCCAGCATTAACAATTGTCAGTTTGGATTAGACATTCAGCCGCTGCTCAGCGCCTAGGGTCAAATGGTCTCGAGGTAAAGCAAACCCAAACCAGAAAATACATTCTCTTAGCATCATTTTAGCTGAGACTCCTCTGATAAACATTATGGTCTTAACTGGCTGGCACACAGCAGCAGCAACTTGGGTTTAATACAGCCAGGGTGGGAACAAGCTGACTTTCCAGCTGCCCTCTTTATTCAATCTGGCCACACCAGCCTGAGGATTAAGGCATTTCAACAAAACATTTCTGCCTTCATTTATTCATTTTACTGGAAGGGGAGAGCACGCTATGCTTTAGGCTGCTTTCCAGGCACGACCCACATACATGACTAATTAAAAAGCCCAACAAATATACAATATAATGATAGAGTTTAATGGCTACTACAATAAAAGGCCCTTTGCAATGGGTCAGCGAGGCATGGTGTGTCATCTATCAGATTTTCCTAAGGGATAGTCTTCCTGCAGCTGCTGCATTTGCACATGACAGCATCTCAATAATAAACTTTAGCACCTTGCATATATACAGCAGGATTTCAAAGAGCCATTCGAATATTAAATTTGTAGAGCAAGCAGTTTACAGGAGGGTAAACAGGCAAGAGATGAAATCACCTGCTTATGGCAAAACTGAATAGAAAGAAGGCTCCAAGGTGAAAAGAAGCTGACTTGCAAGGGATCAGTAATTTATCACAAGAAACCGCACCTTATGCTCTCAAATACACAGTTTTGTTTAAAGAAGTTAAATGAAAGCTTTGCTAGCATTAAAGAGAGTGCCAGAATAACCTACAAAATGTTAGCCAACTGTAATTAATCCTGGGATCTTGAAAATACCATGGTGTACTAGGCAACCTCTTTTTTTCAATTTGTGTTGACTCCAAAACCCAGCAAAGATTTAAGCACTGCTATTGTTTCGGTGTTCACCAGGAAATGAAAAGAAAGAGTGATGAACCTACTGTGAAGACCTGCACAATCTATTGTGAATGATTTCTTTGATAACTGGTAAGAGTTTGAGCTGAAAACACATCCTAAAGGACCAGGTCAGCGTACTCCTCCTGATCTGATCCTGGCTCAGAGACGGGCAGAATCAGCAGCAGGCTTCAGTGGGAATCCTGAACTCCCCATGCTTCGCCTGCAATCAATAGGTCACGGCAGGGAAGGCAGAACAATATTTTAATTATTCACAAACTAAGATTCGAGATTCTCTGTGTGAATTCATGCAGCCACAAAAGCCATCTGCATAGGTGTAAGAGCGGAGATGAAATGTAATAGTTCAGTTCTGTACGTTTTATTTATTTGGATAGTTACAAAAGGCTTACTCTGGTGAATAAACTTTCCTAAGAGTATTATATTACAGGAAAAATACTGTGTTCAGAGACAAAGTGTTTACAGCTAAAGCACTTCAAAAACAATTTATTGAGAAGTATAGAAAATAAGAATGTATGTGTAACTGTCCATAATCCAAGTTAAACTAGTTTTTATAAGAATTTTTATTCTGTTGCAAAACCCCTAACATTTTGCTGTGCCACACACTGCGTATCATGGAATCATTTGCCACAAGTTAGATGTTTTTGAATAGAGGAAATAACACCATAACCTTTGCTACAGCAAAACTAAAGGCTTATCTGAGCTCTTAGCACATCTGCTGCATAATGAAGAGACGAGTTTTCCCCCCAACAGGTAGCAAAGCAACTTGCCACCAGACTAATAAGCAAAGCAGCAGTTTACATGTGAAAAGTACTTCTTGGCTGAGCCTAGAGAACTCTTCATGATGTGGGTATCTTTATTATTGGCAAAACATTGTTTTATTAAGCAGTGTTAAGAACTGCTCCTCCAAACAGCCTTTTTCTTAAAGACCACAGATATGTGTAATGAATAAAAAGGCTCCAGTTACAATGCTGCAGTTCTAGCCTCTGATGTAATAAAAGCTTCATTTTGCCGGTATGGCAATTCAAAATTTAAAAAGATGCATGTGTATCGGTAATTTTTTTTTCAAAGCAAGAGATGATTAAGTGGGGAAAAAAATGAATTACTTCTAAGCATCACACTTAGTGATGGCAGATGCTACAGAGCTATCGCCATTTCCTCCTGCAGGACACTTTTAGTAAGAACAGAATCTGAACTAATGAGAAGCATCAAATTTTATCCAACAACAACAAAAAAAAGAGCAAAGACTAAATTCATTCCAAATTATATGAAAATGCTTTGTTTTGGGGATACACAATCTTTTTCTGCAAGGTTAAAAGTGATTCCTTAGTTAACATTTTTTGGAGAGCATACAGCAAATTCCCTGTCGAAGCAGGGCAGATCTTGAATTGATCATACATTAGGAGTCCTATAATCCTACCATAAGAGGTATATCAATAGATTTCAGTGAAATATATTGTCATAAAACGGTAGTCCTTAGAAATCTCAGTAGCAATTCTGTGGTGTCTTTCAGAAATGACACAAGAGATTTGAGTTCAGTTTTCTTATAAAAATCCAAAAGCTCTTACTCCCAATAGAGTTAAAGCCACATGTCATTAGCACCGTCAGCTTTGCACTGGTGAGACTACAAAGCACACCCCAGATTAAATACACTGGATATAGATTCTCAAATCACCTATAGATGGGGGCAGGGTGGGACCGGTGCGTGTGTGTCTGTAAAAATCAAAGTCAGATCCGTTAAAATACCATGTAATCACACTTTTTTTTCTTAAAAATATTTTCTAGTGGACCAAGAATGGAAAAAGTGATCTTCACAGTGTCATGCTAGAGCGCAGTAAGCTTCCAAGAGCTTTAGAAACCAAATTCAATTTGTATTTCTTCCAAAGCAAAAGGTTTGAAATATTTACCATTTACTTTCCATCCATTTTGAACTACCAAAACCATAGTCCAGCCTGCCTGATCATCACCTGGGGACAGCTACAGCTATACAAGCCAGCCATGCAGCTGCTGGAGAGAGGCAAAGCAACAGCTGCCAAGGAATGTACAGGAGAATACTGACAGAGGATGAAATACAGTTAAAGCACTGTTTCCCAGTCTTATCTCATCCACAGAAAAACTTGACAACCTTCATTTGAGCCAACTATAACAATTTATTTCAACTACCAAGGATTAAGTTATGGCTGGAGGCAATTTACAAGCTGGAGCCTTCAATGTCAACAGTTTAATCATTTAAGGAAAACCCTTGACAGCATTAGTGATATTCCACAGAAAACTGAAAAAGACAATTCAGAAGATTGTAATGTATTTAGTGATTTTAACCAACATAGGAGACTTTCAAGTTTTTATATTTCAGTTTATATTAAATTCTGATGAATAAATATAACTCTCATTTTTTGGTTGTTAGGGTGATGCAGGTGGTAGCTAGTTCTGTTTCTAGTGGAACAGCATCAAGGCACCAAAACCAGAGCTGTTACACCGGGAACATTGCCAGCAGTCTGAGCAAGAAGCCCAGAGACTGAATGGGGACAGGCACCACCTCCTTACCGCTTCCAGTGGGGCTTTACCTGATAAAGGCGGAGATGAAACTGGAAGAATACAGAGGCTTGTATGTGCCACTGCTACCTGTGTCATGGCTATCAGCAATCAGAAAAATTCAAAGCCCGTTTCTCAGCTGGGCAAGTCTGGAACAGTGTTAATGATAAGGGAGTTACTCCAATTTACTTTTGCTAAAGCATGGCAGTACCTAGCACTGCTAAGGTGGAAACCATCGAGAATGCTGACAATCAGATAAAATTAAGGAAAAAGCAGAGAAAAGCCTTCAAACCTTGTGGAATTAAAGAATTTGCTAATTATTTTTTAATTATCATGACAGACAACATTTCACAGCACAATAAAGACCCCCTGAGCTTGCACTGGAAGCGGAGAGACAGCTCAGCTCAGTCCTGCAGAAGCCCAGGGCAGCCGCTGCGCCCTTTGGCTCAGCTTGGAAGGCATTCAGAAAACACGTATGCACCCTCCGCTGTTAGAGGCCTTCACAGGATAAATAAGTGTTGTTAAGCTCTTCTATTTGCAGAATTATACTAGATGAGTGCAAGTAAGTGACTTTGACTGTCAAGTCTGGACAAAAATGTAATAGAGTCATGAACATTACTCTTCCTCCTCCAAGTATGATTAGCTGAACAAATACTAATAGCACAAGCCCTGCAAAATTAAGTCTCTCAGGTTTATGTTCAAGCCTTCAGTTTAAAAAGCTTTAGGGCTAGGCATAACCTACTGGTTCTCAAGAATGAAAGAGGAGTGTTGTTTTTGTTTGGGTTTTTTTTTGTTTTCATTTGGGTTTTTTTGTTTGTTCGTTGTTTTTTTTTTCTTTTAAAGTCTCTCAAGATTGGTGTAAAGAAGAAAAAAACATATTCTGGTTTTTGATCTTGTGGCAAGGAACTATAAAAACCCAGTTTGTGCTGGTGTAATTCCATATCTCAATTATTTTTAGCTTTTTACCTTGTCTGCTAGTTCAACATTAATCCCAAACTGTTAGTGGCCCAGGATTTGGAGGAATTTGAAGCGACATAATTACAAGACAGAAATTTGCAGCTGTCATTCGTGTTTGAAAGTTTCAATATTTAGTAAGGCAGGACTTCCCAAACAGAAAAAGGAAGCAGGGCCCTTCACTTTGGGGCACCGATTAACTTGCTCTAGATTAGCTAGATAAATATCAGAATATTGTTTAATGGGCTCCTGCTCATAAAGGCCTAGATAGCAACACATTTTCCAGTTGGTCCCCTTCACAAAGGCATATCATAACCTTGGCTGGCAGCAGGGAAATCCAGATGAGGAGACAACGAGACAGAAAAAACAGTATTTGCCTTGAGTCTGAACTACCACCATACCCTCAAAACCAAATCACAGAAACAACGCTGCCATCCACACATTTCCTCTATTTAGTCCCTCTCAAAAACTGCTCTTTTGAAAAATATTATTTTTCCTGATATGTAAAGTTTCAGGAGTGCAGCAGGAGCAAGGTCAAAGCATTGGAAGAGGAGGAAGAAGCTCACCCTCACACTGCTCTGCAAGAGAAAGGCACCTGCCAGCTTAAGGGGATACTATAACTTTAAACTTTGTATTTTTCAGGAAAAAGAGATACATTGCTGGTTTGCAACAAATCACACACATCCCCACATTTTCAAAATATGCCAAGATAATATTTATTAACACAGCAGGACTTACAGATCACAAAAGATAGTGATACATAGGAGCTCGTAAGGGCGTTATCAGAATAAAGCATGCAGGTCAATACTTGCAGAAGAGAGATATCAAAGCAGATCTGAGAAGGCACATTCACACAGGAAATGTTTAGTTGAAATTAGACATTAGAAAAGCAGCAAAAAACCTGAAGTTGATTAAAATATACAGAGATTTCCAGTAATGCCAAAGAAAAAGGTACTTTACAGATTTGTAAGTGCAGCAAATGGATAACCCTTTGAGAATACCCAGGCAAGGGTATGCTCTCGCTGCAACGTTCAGCAGGACGCAGAACAAATTGGGTTCATATAACATGACTAGGTGCTAATTAAAATGCTTTCATCTTGAAGTGAAACGTAAATTTGGTTTAAAAGAAGCAGCCTGGTTGAAACTAACAGCATGCAGCCAGTGCTCAAAGGGTTATACGAAGTAAATGCAAGAGAAATCAGGCAACATTAGTATAATCTACCTTCCACACAAAGAATTATAGCAAAGTTTAAAGAGACAGTATCCCCTTTGGAGAGAGCAAAACTGAAAACCTTTCTTCCCTCAGAGACCAAAGTCCGTCGTATGGGAAGCAACTCAACGATTTCTTTCTGATTCCCAGTGTAAGCAACCTACCTGCCTATACCTGGAAGCTACGCAACATGAAATCTCCATAGCCAAAGGATAAAGACCTCTGTATTAGTATGTCAAAAAAGTCAAATCATTTACCAGCACCTCTGTCCTGCTGCTGTTTCACTGGAGATGTTACACGGTGCTTGCAAACATAGAGTTCCCAATGACTAGTCTCCCATTTCTCAGCAGTGAATATGACAAAGGGATACTGTCCCTTTTTGACATTAGATTTACAGATCAAAGAAAATGAAGAGAAAAAAAAAAATCTGCTTTTTATGTAAACTGAAAAAAAAAAAAAAAAAAAAGGACTTGAACATTAGCAGTTCATAGCTTGAAATGCATCAAACACACATAAAGGAACACATGGGCACAGAAGTTTTCGTAACAGATTATCCAGAGCACGCTCTGCTACGAAATCCAAACAGAGTTAAACGGAGTAAAACTCTCCCTGTGGAAAAACATCTAGCTTGGCACCATAGGAGAATACAGACTTGTTTAAGTTTAATAAAAATAGCTTCTAATTAATACTTCAGAGTTCAAAAGTTTAGCAACAAGCACATGATCGGCTAACCCCTTTAAACAAACCAAAAAAGTCTTTCCTGCCACAAACGGCAATTATTAATCACTGATTTCTGTGGCAAAAGCTCACATCCTGTAGAAGAGCTACGTAAGTCAAACTACCACGAAAAGAGGCTAGAAAAATATTAGGAAAAAGTGCTTTCAAAACCAAAGTAAACATTCAAGAATACACTGTAGATGCTACGTTTCTGACAGCTCACTCAACTTGGAATTTTACCAAGCAGTAATATGAAAATTAAATGTCTTTGCTAATAAATTATTCCTGATATTTTGTACCCTGTTATAGAGTATCTTCCATGTCAAAGTTGCCAACTTAATCCTCTCCCCTACTTAAAAATATCATATAATGCAAAATTACAGTACTGTATATTTTCTCTACCCATATCTGCAAAAATGGAAGAAATATTTCATATGGAAATAACCAATTCTTGCAATAACAGCTTTTACATTTACAGTTTGTATGCTCCCCCCTGTTCAGAAAAGCCTTTGACTGCATAATAGTTGTCGCTAAAACACAGTAATGGTTCCTGTATTATTGAAGGCCACAGAACATTTAACTACATCTTATCTTCCTATGTACACATGAAAAGAAAAAGCAGGACACTTGGGAAATTTGGTTTATGATATGCGATCAGATTGGAGATGGTCAATTCACTCACTCAGGAGTACTTTCATAAAGGGAAATTAAAGAAGGTGAAAACCTGATAAGGATAAAGTAAAAGTCCCATGGTTTTAAATTTAGGTTCCAAGAGTTACCAATCATGAGACTAGCATTTACAGGCCCTTTGCACAATTATTCCAACAAGGGTTTTAACTCTAAGAAGTGTATGCAATACTTCTACTTGCAGTCCTGCAAAATACTGGCTACACAGATTAAGCCCTACTGTAACAGGAATATACTAGTGTTGTTGATTAGACAGCTTTTCATTAACAGCACAAACTAGTGTTCTGCCTACCCTTTTAGAAGCGCAGAGCGGGTTAAGTCCCCAAGCCAAATGCTTTGTTGAAACCAAGAGATTAAAGTGTGACTCTCTGCCATTTATCTTGCTAATATAAATGGAATGACATTGTTTGCATTAGAAAATTTTCCACTCGAATCCCTTAAGTGACAATACCTAACAGGTACCAGTCATCTGATGTTGTCAAATCTCAAAAATAAACTGGCATGGAGTTCAAACTGTTCAACTTATTTATAGTCTTCTAAGACAAAAAATAAACACTGCCCTGCTAAGGGGCTGTTGGCTAGCGGGTGCACAGATTTAGAAGTCTTTCACTACTGAAAGACTAGTGCATAATACTGTAATTTAGCACACAGAAAAACACTGAAATCTCCATCACCTACGTTACCAGAGCAATCTAACCAGTTCCTCACCTGCTGCTGGTGGATGCTGGCCACTAACTGTTGGCAAATCCAAAGAGCTATCAGACATGACATGCTTAAGATCTCCTCCCACATCAGCCAGTTTCATGTCAAACTGAACAGACAACGCATCTTCAGAATCCTCCTTGCCGACACTGCTGCCACCAATAGAAGGGAGATCCAGAGACTTCACCGAAGCAGAGTCTTCTTTGGCCTGCTTGAACGCTGCGACTTTATCCACCAGGGACTTATCCGCGCTGTTGCACGTGGAAGAAAACTTATTAGAGTGAAAGTCCGCAAAATCATCATCGCTCTTCACTGAAGAAAGCATGTTGTCCTTCGCCTCCTCAAAGCCTGCTCCAGAGCCTTCCAGAGAAAGCTGTTTGAAGATATCATATTTGGTGGGCGTAGCAGCGGTGGCAGAACTCTGCCCACTCTTCACCACACTGGCAGACGAGCCAGACTGAGGAACAGGACCGGCCTCTAGCTTAAGTGCATTGTATTTGTCATCTGGTTTTTGTTCGGAAAATCCACTGCTATTGTTGAAAGCCATAAAATCTGCAAAATCATCTTGTCCACTGGCTGATGCGCTATTAGAAAATTCCCCAAAAAGGTTGAACTCTCCAAAGTCATCAGCTAAGCTTGAACTTTTGCTGGGTGCTGGTTGGGCGGTGGTAGATGGAAGAGGTGGTGGAGGAAAAGAGCCTGATTTTGACGTATTAAATGCAGGTGGAAAGGATGGCTGCTTGTTTTCTCCAGTAGAGGAAAAGAGATCCAAGTCTGCTAGATTCAAAGAGGTCTTTGCTTGCGTTTGCTGTTTTGACTGAACGGGCAGAGAAGGGAAGGGTGTAGGGAAAGTTTTGTCTTTCGTAGGTGGCTCTAATGGTGAGATACTGTCAGCGGTTTTAAAATCTGTGAAACCGTCATCGGTTCCTGCAGGCTTGAATTCTGCAAGGTTATCTCCTGAGAATAAAAACAATGAAAAAACAATAAGACGACACTGCAGTGACAACAAATACATCATACTCACACCATGCAAGCAAGCAAATTATTTCATGCAATGTCAGAAGTTTTTATGCAAACTACTTAATTTAAGACCTCAGGATGCACGCAGAACTGCAAACTCAACTTCTATGAACCACACAAGTTTCAAGGTCAGTGATTCTATTATTCATTCCAGCAAACACTTAAGTCTTCCAAATAGCCTCAAAGTCACATTAAATTCCCTTTACACTGAGTTAATATCAAAACACACCATCACCAATAGATTCAAAAGGTGATCAGTACTGTCCTATTCAGCTTCCACATAAGTTCTTTTTCCCACCTCATCCTTCTCAAATTTGCAAAGCAATGAACATAATCTTGAATTTCACTTACACCAATGTAGTATTTGCCTTCCTACAGAAGCAGTTCTCCGCCTCCCTCCCTTCAAAATATTGCCTAAATACAGTTTATTCATGGGGCGTCAGCAGAGGGTTGAGACAAAAGCAACCCTGCTGATAAGCTGAACAGGGAACATAGTGGAGACCAACCAGACTTGCCTGGTGGCCAAAGGTACTTCTGAAAAAAGCTCACTTGAAAGAAGACAGACAGCCAACAAGCCTATCCAACTGGGCATAATGGGGAACCCAACGGGCGGAAGAGACAAAGGCCCAAACAGAAAAGAATGCAAGGTGCTAATCCTAATGTCTTGTTTCAAAACATTTTTAAGCTCTCATTTTAATCTATCATGTTTTCCTTCCATCAGGTTCCCCTAAACATACAAAAGCGTTAAGTGATCAGAACTTCAGTATATGTAATAACTCGGGCATCTTCTAGCTTCTGCTAAGACTGATTACAGTTTTACTAGGAAGCTTGGAGGTGTGCGGATCTCTAGTTCAACTACATATTGAATGCAAGATCGTGCTATGTAAGGATTATAATTTAAATCTGATTAAACATTAGGTAACAATGTTTTCAATGTTTTAATTGAATTTACATTAAATATTTTGGTGTACTGATTTTATAAGTTTCTTCCTGTTCATACACAATTTTTTTTAATAAAGCAATTTCTTTTGAACATGAAAAATGTTGAGTTATTTAACCCATTCACCAGCATGTACGTACTTAGACTCCTTGTAGTTTTAAAGTATTGATGCATATTTTAAGACAAGTGTCCAATAAGCAGATTTTGTTCTATTTTATAAGTACACCATTAACATTTAATTCTTAAGCTAGCACACAGTGTCATACTTCAAATTAGTTTAACCAAGATTTAAAAGAATACTCTTTATAATGGTAGTAAAGGACCATGACTATACCTGACATATTCTTCCATTCTCCCTCCCCTCCAAATCAATTCACTTGGCCCAGCAACAGTACAAATATTCATGAAGTTGCTATTCATTGATCAAAACTAAAACATCACAGCAAACTAAACTTACTGATAAATTGCAAACTTTTCCATTAGAAATGTAAGCTGGTGAAAGGGTTAAGAGTGGTCAGACCTGGATAGCAGGCAAATATATAGTAATTTCCTGTATTTTAGAACATGTACAGAAAGAGATAAAATGTTATTTAATTTCATTGCATGCATTTAATCCTGAAGAGGTACTGAGCACAAAAACCTCACAAAACATTACAGGGGTTTCAGAAACTCAGCATCTGAAAAAAAGAATTCTGTCTTTGACAAATGTGTAGGAGTGAACTCAGGTAAGCAGTTTTATCCTACAGTCTAAAGTTGTCTTCCAATAATGACAAACAAAATGCTGGGTATAACCTGACTTCCACAGAGTTAACTTAGTAATATGTTTATCTTCTGATCTGTCTACTGATAATACACAAAACTTTTTCCCCATCTGATTAAAAAGATGAGATTATCACTTATATTGCATAAATTAATTAGACATAGATGGTTCTAGAAAAGGCTTAGGGAGACTCTGCTTTTGTAACTACACAAGTCTTGCACCTCACATGCCACCTTTTACTTTTCCCAATCAAAACCAGTTAAACACAAATTTCAAAATAAGTGATCAGATTTATTCTTAGAGCACCAGAAACCAGAAAAGTTTAAATTCTGCCCTAACAATAGAGAAAAGTTGCAATTTTGTCTAGAAGCATCTTAATCTGTCTTCTAAGAATACCTGACTCCTTAGTTAAAATGAACAAATTCCAGCAATATTGTTATTTTAAAACAAAATTCAGAAGCATCCAAAAGAGATGCCAATCATTTAGAAATACAATTTGTAGATTGTTCCAGTAGTATATCACAATTATTTTTTTTCAGGATACTTCCTGCTAAGTTGTTTAGAGGAGCAGAAGCACCATTATTATGGAATTCTAGCAATGGAAGTTCTGCAGCTTATAAAAATAATCATAAAAATGTATTAAAACAGCTCCAAAAAACATACTGCTTACCTAAGTATTTGCTCTCTGAGGGTTGTTCTAATTCACGGAAAGCACTATACTTGTCTCCACAATCTAGTGAATACGAGAAGAAATACATTTACATAAAGATATTATGAATTCATATAATAAATTTTATATTGGCATAATTGCTCTGGTTTTAAATATTAATATTTTATCAATGCCAAAAACAAGATACATGAGATATTGCAATAAATTGCTCACAGTGGTTGTATATTTTTCCTTTTACCTCCAAAAGTAGCTGTACTTTCAGAAGGCTTCTCAGCTGCAATTCCTTTAAACACAGCATACTTATCAGTTGATGAGAGTGCCTTATTACCTGGGAGTGGCATTAGTAAAGAAGGAACACTAAAAACAAAAGAGATAAAAGCAAAGTTCCTTAATTTATCCATAAGAAATCTATGTTTCCAGGTTTTATTTAAAGGAGCCTTATTATGACTACACAATTTGTATCACTAAACCTAAGCTTGTACCCCTAAAGAGTTCTTAAATCAAGAACTTGATGTAAACTACCTCAATATCTATTAAGAATAAGAGCACGTACACAGGCAGGTGGGTAGCTGATGGGTGAATTCACACTTTATCTCACCTAATCATATTTCTTTAGGCCAGAAATCAATTTTCACCCTTCTTCATTTTGATTTATACCAAAACATGAAAGAAACACTCCAGAACTTTACACCACAGGAATTCTTAGCCCAGGAGAGAATAAGCACAGAGACATACCCCAGAACCACTGCTGTTTAATTTATTGCTTTGCCCAGGGCAGCGTAAGGACAATTCTCCCTGATAGAACTAGATACAGTAAAGAGTTAAAACTGCACAAGATTTTGCCAGCTCCATACTTTCAGCTTATCTACTTTTGATTATATTTCATTACATATTGCAAAATTAAGAGAATAAAGCGGAACCACAGTTCAAAAGGAAGGAAAGGATAACTTTGAATTTCTGTCAGTGCAAATGAGCGAGTTTAGGTAGCTATCTAATCAGCAAAATAAGGATTAGTGCACAGTGTCACAAGAAAATCTTTTTGCACATAAACACGCTCTACTTTATATAGTAAAACTGCCATAATAACCTAATACCATGTTAGCAACTGCTGTAAGATTTAGAAGATGTTCTGCGAGAGCTTTGCTTGCCCTCCACACAAGCCCCCTTATCAGACCTTGGCAGCTCTACAGAACAACATCCTTTACATATGAATGATGCATTTTACCTCTAGTTTATGTCATTCAATATTATGCACATTGAAAACGTGAATGAATTTCTATGGTGTTCTTTGGCCTGAAGCAAGAATCTTTCCACAGCCATTTAAATCTCCTTATCAGCAGCCTACAAGCAACATACAAACCTAGCACTTGCACACACGTGCTAATGATGGTCTGTGATGCTTGCAGACAGACAGTGCAATGTCAAAAAAATATAGCTTATGGTAATATAATTAAATTTCACATCACTGCAAAACAGGCTATTAGATATGCAATCTTGGCAAATGTAATGGTTAATCATCTGTACTCTGCAGATGGCTTTTTTTAAATAAAGCTCCATAAGCAATTAGATTATAGCTCATTGTAACATTCTGTTCAAAACTGAACGTTTTTACAACTGAATAAAGAGAACTGCTGCAGTGAAAAAGAAACACCATTTAAAAAAAATTTTTTTTTTCTTTATGATCCCCCTACTTCTCATTGCGGAATTTACAAACAATGTTTCCGTTAAAACTTTCAGTAACAGAACAGTTTTAATTGCAAAATGATGTCTAACACAAATTAAGATATACTTAAAATAGAGCATCTTCAGATGCACGTGGCATTGATTGACATCAGCAAAATTTAATTTCTTACATAGAATGCCATTAGGCATGGTGTAACAGAACAATTTGTTTTAGTATCCCCATTTGACGTCACTGTTGAGGAAGCAACCGGTAATCACTGCTTACCTGGAAAACGCTAGTTCTATCTGCAACTAAGAACAGTCAGTTCAATACACAGAAAATTTGTGTGTCTACAATTAGACACCTGGGAGGTACATAAAAGTTTGCCATGTGCAGTGAAAGGAAAGAACACTGAAATTTTGTAATCACAGGACTTTGAAAGATTAATTGTAAACTCTCAAAGGGAGTAAACATGCTTACTTTATTTTGTTATACAAAATTTGCCTGATCCCAAATTACATTTTGGCAGTCTCCCAAATGAAAAGCCAAGACTGCTGAAGTCTGAATGAAATTTCAATTGAGATTTATAGTCAGTTATCGAAAGTTTAAGCACTGGCCAGAGAAATGATAGAAGTAAAAAAAAAAACCCTGTCCACTGGAGTTCTCAGTCATTTAAGAGTATGATGTCATGCTCTTTACATGCATTTTGGTATCCATATTCAGGGCGTGAAGAAAGACCTTGATATCAACAAATGGTTTCTATCAACTCCAACAAACATAGGGTCATACTTTTAATGGAAGCACACAGCACTAAATGCAGACATCCTCTGTCCCAGTGTATTTTTTTCTGAATAGCTTTATGTAAGATTTTTGCCTGAATGCACAGTATGAAGTAACTTTCTATTGCCTGTGCAGTAGTATAAACACTTGAAAACCTATCCCCATACCTTGTAAACACAATTTACCTCAGCATGATGACTAGAATGTTAAAGAACGGCCAACCACCTATGGCACATCAAGTGTCATTTTTGATTCAGAAAGCCTAATTGTAGTTGTAACAACGTTCAAAAGAAACTGCCAGAGTAAAAGTTAGATGACAGCAGAAAATTACAGGCTAGAAAGCTACCCACAAAAGAGGAAAACATTTCATTTCTTAAAAGAGTTCTAAAATACTGAAGAGGTGGAAATCAAAGATGTGCTACCTGCTCCGGTGCTGTGAACTGGCTGCTTTGGAGGAGCCAGCTACATCCCCTTGGAAATCAGCGAAAGAGTCATCTAGTGAGCCAGACTTTGAAGCATCTTGAAACTCCTGGAAGTCATCATCTTCTGGTTTTACTACCTGAATTACAAACAACGTGTAAATTGCTATACTGTTGTCTTTTCAAATTGTCATAATGCATGAAAGCAGTTTAGAGTAGCATGATTGACTTAAGAGTGAAAAAAAACCAAAACAACAAAACCACAAACAAAAGAAGGAAAAAAACCTTTCAACATTAGCACGCAAAATTAGCATGGTCAGTGTTTCCACTTCGCCTGCACTTCACCCAACTCAAAACACACACAAGGTGTACAGATTACAAGTAGCATGTGTGAAGAACAGGTGAATAAGGAACTCGACTCCTTTCACATTAAATGTATTATTGATCATATCCATGTAATCTTTTAATACAGGACAAATATTAATAATTTAAATCAATCAATAATTTAAAATCAATACACACAACAAAAGCATCAGAAAACATATCTCCCAAAGAAGCATGAACCATATTTGCAAACAGCAAAATTTATCTCCCACATGATTTACAGTGTTGTAAACCAGAGGTTTTCATAGTTCCCAGCTTCTCCTGAAAACTCGGACTTATTTTACCAGCTCATAGTGTCTGTTGTGTAGTTTAACCTGGAATTCTATTTTATGTGCATTGCAAAATCCTAACTACAACCCTCTTTCAATGCAATTAGTTTGTAATGGAGAATGCTTCTGTACCTATTCTAATGCCACCAGAAAGAAACAGAAAAAATAACAGAACATCCTTAGTGGCGTGATTTCACGTTTTCAGATGTCACGTGCCAGATTTCAGCTCCATTTTTTGCCGTTTACTTAAAGTCTGTTTTCTGTACATAGCTTCGAAAGAGTCAGGCTAATTCTCTTTCCCGGACAATGGAGATCTGCCATGCACCAAGAGCGAGCTAACCTGGCTGGGTGGGTAGGATGGCACGAACCCTCCCGAAGGCTGTCCTGCAGCTCCGCCCGCTGGTGCCGTGATGCTCATTCCCATCACGCCCGGCCCAATGCTAAGAGGCATGGAGACGGGCGGTGCGGAGGGCATCAGAGGCTGCTGGCTCACTGTGGCAGGCAGTGGCATCGGAAATCCAGTTAAAGTAGGAACGGGGGCAGCTGGAAACTGGTTTAACACATCAGGACTCACCGCAGGTATTCCTCTCTGCAAAGGCAGAAAAGCAAAGACAACCATGCACACATCAACAAAAAGGTATACTGCGTTCCCGCTCTGGTTTCTAGCTTGTATTATTGAAATCATGAAAGAGCCCGGTACTGGTCAAGCTTCAAGTAAACCTTCCAAATCAAAACATGCTATCAAGAGCCTGTATAAGCGAATCCTATTCCACGCCCTGCCTGCTGGCATTACACAGAGAGTAACAATACCTGCCTGGGTGGGTAGAGGCATTTGACAGCATTCTTGTTTGGCTTTTAGTAAACCAATCTAGTAAGTACTGGCAAGCAAAGCTAAGTTGAACCTGGTGTGTGCTATATCATCTTTCCTACACACCACTCCCACAAGGTACCTCAGCTTTGATCTTCATCACTCAAGATACTCTTGCCTTAGTTTTCATACAGGGCTGGTATTTAGAATTAAAATGCTAAGAGATGACACTACGCTGACAAAGAATGGAAGCCTAAAATTAACACTCCACTGGTTCAGGAGAGAGGTAGCAAGCCTAGCTATTTGCAGACTAAGGGATACAGGAACCATACAGTTTGAGGAAAACAGATGTGTATACAACAGAAGAAAAACAGTATTTTATACTAGAAATACATATACATGTGTTTGGTAGGTATATCTAAGAACTATCTTCAACTGACACTAAAGAAAACAGTAACTGAAATGTAAATGCAGGGGATGAAATTATAATCCCACTGAAGTTACAGGGGGAGTTTCTCCTCTGGACTTCAACAGAAGTAGTACTTTACTACAGGTGTGGTATACCAGTCACTTGTGCTAACATGCAACCTATAGCAGATTAGTTAAGTGAACTGGCTTTTTGCACTAATCTCCAAAGTGTTAGTCATACCTGAGTTACTGCTATCATAGCCAGGACAGCGTAGAGCTCTTCTTTTGTGAGTTTCCCAGGGGTAGTACGGTTGGCTAAAGCCCATATCTGTCCAAGGGTCTCTCTGGGCAATCCAGATGACATCAGTATGGGATAGAGCTTAGCTGTATCTATTCCAGCAGGAGTCAAAGTGGTTTCTAAAATTTTCTTATACAATTCTGTTAAGAGGGAGTCAGTATTAGACAGTGACAACTGCTGTTTTCAAGTACATTTAAGATTGCTTCTCTATTTAGTCTCAAACTCAACATTATATCAAATTAGTAACACTCAAAGTGTAAGGTAGGGCAACAGCATTCCGGCATTGTATTGTATCGTCATGTTTCATCTAAATGCATTATTGGATGGTCTTTACAGACAAGTTTAACACAAGCAAAGAATTATTTTATATAAAATACACTTAGCGCTCCATTTCAAAACATGTTTCTTCAAAGAAATTGCAGGATAATCCATACAAAAAGATAGTTATAACAGCTTTATGTATTTAAACTTCAGCGTAATCAATATTTACTACAGCATTTCATTTTCTATTTACCGTGTTATTTGCATATATAACAAATAGCCTTAAGAAATGAGCTTGCTTAATTACAAGACATGCCAAAAACCAGACTACCAATGAAAGTGGTATTATCAGCAACGCAACCTCTACCAGCATAATCTGCTGTCGTCATAAATTCTAGATTAAACATTTAACATGCTTGAATAAAACCCATAGTTCTTCAAATGCAGATAAAGCCACCATAAATATGTAATGTATCAAAGATACAGGATTTATCTGATAACTGAAGAATAATGCTTTGACCAATAATTGGCAACGTAAACACACATACATTCACACCTTACATTGCCCTCTTGGCTAAATGCCCACTTTCTTGTTTACCTGGGACCAAGCTATCGTTGTAAATCCAAGGAGGCATCATTTGCTGAATTGGGTCCTGTGAAGGGAATACTCCAACTCCTAAATGTATTCCATTCAGTAAGAAAAAGACAGACAGCTGTATTAGGATATACAGATTCAGAGTATAAAGATCTTAGAGACTAGATCATAGTTGGTCAGTATCATTTAGCATTTCAGGCAAAGATTTCAGATAGGAATCACTGTGCTCAGAGGAAAAACAGCTACTGCAGGAATATGTATTTCAACATAACTAGAATGATTTGACAGTAACAGCAAGAATACAGTTATATACATAATGAAATAAGGAGCTCCTCATTTGCCTCCCTCTTAATTTCTAGTTGCACAGAAGCTCAAGTCTCATTGTCTCTTAAAATTTGATAGCAGCAGTTCTGTGCCATATCAAATTTAGTCTTCCCATCAACTATATGCTATTAGAGCTACTTGTGGAATAAATAAATTCATACCTACCATAAGAACCACAATGTTCCACCAGAACATCCTTATCAGGGAAATCCACAAACAGCTTATTAGACTGAATCGCAGCAAGATCTTATCCCATGTTCACAAAAATGTATCTATTGCCCCATTGATCATACTCTTCAGATGCAGAAGACATCACAGCCGCCTTCACTACTACAGGCTTTTATAATGTCATCTGCCACACTTTACTCCCTGTGAATTGGTTATTTCCTTCTCCACTGTGTGGACTCTTCCCCTCAGTCTCACGGTTTTACTTCCTATCTAGTCTCCCTGAGCAGATTTTACACTCACCTTGAATGGAGCTCTGACAAAAATCAGAATCATTTCAGATTTCATTGTCTTTCCCAGTGCCCTTGCATCTCCTCATCTTCCACATGGATTCTCTCCTGACTGCAATCTTATTTCAAATCATCTCACAACTCCAAGCACATTTTAATATAAGCATTTCCTTCCATTTCACCAGCCAAGTAAAATAAATTTGCTACTTCCTCCAGTCTCATTATTCTTCAGCTTTACCCACCCTTCCATCCTACCAATTCTTGCGTTTCACCCTTGAATCTCTGATAAAATTCAGCACCTTAAAAATCAAATAATGTGAGGAGTGAAAAGGAATTCTCAGCCATATTTAGTTGGTAGATGGGAGAGTCTTACTCAAAACTTTGTTAATATCCAGGTGACTAAGGGTCTGCCATTTTCCAGCATTGTCACTTAACTACTAAACTTCTACTCCTCACGAAGTACTTCAGCTCATCCTTCAAAGCACCCTTAAAAACATTTGGAACTATTCTTAACTATTGTTGCTCTACATAATCACTTCCACCACCACCTTCACCTGCAGGCTGTATTTAAACTCGCTCTGTCTCACATCTTAAACGAGGGTAGTTTCCTGCTTCCCTCCCTGCTCGCCCCTTCCTTTTTTTTTTTTTAATCAGGTGTCAGATTGCATTGAATTTGTACAAAATGAACAATGCAATTGACTGAACTATGAATAAATGAACAGCTCCTATTTCATGCTGTATATTCTTTAAAGTTAAGCCACTTTTAGCAATTTACTGTGTACTACAAAGCCCCTCCACTTATTAAAAATATCCATTCAGACTACTGCATCCGTTAATGTTTTTTAAATATATTGGATAAGAAAATACTTGAAAGCAACACATCCAACAACTGAGAGGAACACATGAGTTTTTATTAATAAAAAGTTATGGTACTTCTAGGAAAGAAATAACTGCTTGAGAAAGTGCCCGATTCAATTATCTACAGACCAGGAGCTTTCTCCCCCTTCTCTGTCTCCTCTCACCCCCCAGTAAAGTGAGGTTACACAAAGGACTACATGTATTTTTATCATACTTGACTACAGTGCAGCCCATGTTTCATGTAACCCTTGAGTACAACATCAGAGCACTAATCAAGGTGCACCAGAGACCTTGCATCTATTTTGATTGGAAAAAAACAAAACCAAACAGTCAATAGTCAGCTTTAATAAAATCTAAATTGGAACTAAACCTTGCTTAAAGTTTTCATCTAGTCCAGCTTTTGAAATTTTGACCCCTAAAGCACAGATAGTTCTAGACATAATGCATATGAGTGGCAAATCGTCTGGGAAACAAGTATTAACTAGCTAAGACTTTTAACCTAACAAGACTTTATTCCCTCGAAGTTAAAAGATGAAAACCCATCATGACATTGACCAACTTCAGTAATAAGTTTCCTTAAATAATTTAAAAAAAAAAAAAAAAAAATCTTTAGAAAGCACATCTTTTTTTTTTTATCCCAAGAAAGAGGACAGAATATTTTAAAACAGCAAACCCGATTAAACAAACATGTTAAAAGTGATTACAGCAGTAAACTCACATGGAAAAAGTTCAGAGCAAAATCATAGTAGTTATACTTTTAGCAAGGAGCAGGAGGCACTAACG
Source organism: Buteo buteo (assembly GCF_964188355.1). Classification (NCBI taxonomy): domain Eukaryota; kingdom Metazoa; phylum Chordata; class Aves; order Accipitriformes; family Accipitridae; genus Buteo; species Buteo buteo. The sequence goes on from NC_134177.1 coordinate 45,693,740, forward strand.
TATTATTCAAGCAGGCGTTCAGAGCAAAATTATGCAGGATTGGCCTTAGAATTAGTGTACAGAGTGTTAGCGTTCAAGCAGCATCTAATTAGATTCAAATTCTGTCAAATGTTTCATTTGCTCACCACACTCTTCAACTGCTATGTTTTGTTCTGAAGCCTTGTGCACCTCTGCAGCAGTGGTACCACTTTCATGTCCACCTACAACATCCCAGTCACTGATGGTTAGACTGGGATGAACTTGGCTTGCAGCTGAGGCTTTGTGCCCAACTTCGGATGTTTTAAGTTTGGTTTGCTCCTGTTCAGATTCATTTGAGCCATTATCTAAGACTTTCTCCTCCAAGGAAGAGCCTGAATAAACAGCAGGAGGAATTATTTATATTTTGTTATTAACTACCCAGATTGCAATCCCACACTTTCAAAGGAAAAGTATTATTGGTACCACTGATGAGTTATCAAGATGATTATCCGTCCCAGCTCAGACCAATAGCACCACGCTGTTCAAACTTTCATAGCCTGACCCTGCCCTTTACTTACCATGCATACATAACAAATTCAACAGACAAAAAGCAACAAGTAGAAGGAACACATGAAACTATTTTCTGTATTAGGATTACCATTGCATAATCATCTAGGCATCAGTAGCAGGTGTCCAATATCTACTTACATCTGCAAAATTCTTCACACTAATCTCACCAACATCCATTTAGCCTCCAAGAGAGGAAGCACACAAGTGTTCCACATTAGCATAATGGTTATTTTTTTATACCACCATCTCAACTGTATCTTTTTCTACTACACAGACTTATGAAGATGCTAGCACACAAGACTTAATTCACTTAAGATCAGCCATATGCATATTTAGCAATCTTTGGATCCACACATGACTTGCTTTTACAGTGCAATTCTAAGGGAAGGAAGAAGGGGACTTAAATCATCTTTTCCCATGGATCAGCAGGTTTCTACTTAATTGCCTATATATTACTTCTTTCAGCCAGACTGAAAAAAACCCCAACAAAATAAGTAAAGACTCTGTGCAGCTCTATGACAGAAGGTGACATGTAAAAAAAGATACTTTAGAGTTACCTGTTTTACGGATATTGGGTGAAGATGCAGAGGTAGGAAAATAAGGAACCTGCCCAGTTGTACCATGCAGGATGGATAACACTGGAGTCTGGGCTGGAGGGAGAGGTTGGACCACAGCCTTTTCTGAAAGCAGTTGCCCAGCCTCAGTAGCAGAATGGAAAGGCTGAAAAGGCTGAGAGGTGGGTTGAGGCACCAGTTTGGGGATTTCAACAGGCCCTTGTATAAAGTCACTAAATTCTTCATCATCAAGAAAAGCAGAGTGGGAAACAGATACAGCAGAATGGGATGATGTGAGATGATCTGTAAAATGGAATGAACACACAATGCAAAGTGATGAGGAAAAAGGTTCACGGGTGGAAAGGTAGGAAAAGTGGCAAATACTAGGTATACATAGCAAATGGGCAAGGGGAAACAGCAGTGGATGCATTATTTGACAGAGATGTGAAGAGTTACTACTGTCAGTATAACAAACACATAAGGTAAAACTGAGCAGCCACTTCCAACCATGCATCTTCTCTCCCAGATTTTTATCATGTAAACACTTTGAAACTTGGTTCTTAACACTGGCTGTGAAAGTATTCTATTTGTTTTAAACAGACTGGGTCAAAACAAATCAAGAGGTAATATTTTAAGCTGGACATAATGGGGGTCTGCACAGGGGGACGTTTCTCCCTCAAAGGAATGTTTTATCCTTAGAAACTCAATAATATATCATAGGATACAAAAGAAATATCTCTCATTTAGGCAATTTTCTGCTTGATCCCTTCCGTAGTTACCCATTTTAACAAAACTGACATAGGATGGGCAAATCTACAGACAATGGAAAATTGTCAGAAACCACCTGTAACTTCAAAATTATCAAAGAGCAAATCCACAGTACAGACCTATATAGGTAAAAGCCTGTCTAGATAAACTTTTTTCAGGCTAGACACAGAACAAACTATACTACAACTCATAGGAAATCTTTAGCAGTAATTGTTACAAATGTAGTAATTACTGAGAAGAGAATACAGAAGGCTTCGGTTTGACCGTGCCCAGGCAACGGTACACAAGTAAGCTGTTACAGTACACTGAAGTCATTATACAAGGTTTTGATCATTCTTAGCACTTGTACAGCACTTCTCGGCTTCAAAAGCACTCTGCAAAACTTTAATGCTTTGACTAGAAAAGAACAAACGCATTATCAACTTCCATGATATCTCACATTAAGCACAGCACGTTAAGCTTTCTTTTAAAGATTTCAAGTCTTCTAATAAAAGCTGATATCTAATATTTCACCCTCATAACCTGACCAAGCAAACAGTTGCTAGAATGACACTATTTTACAAAACAGTTAATCCACTCCCTTTGTACCACCAAATAAAAAAACTTCTTGGAAGTAGTGCCCCCTGCTGAGGGTTTCAAACATTAGAGTTTTATTTTCAGTTGGAAGAGTAGAAAAATGACAAACCTGGCTTTTTTGGATGTGATGCTGGTGTTGGGTGCATTTTAGCATCTCTAGAAAAACCATCTAAATTTCCTTTAATGGCTTCCAAAGCATCATCCCTGCTTTTTTCACCTGTCTGAAACACCACAGAACACATTTTGAAAAATTCACAGAACAGCTCAGTTTTCTTTCAACATCCACACTTCTTCAGTACAAAACTTAGCAATGCCTGCTGTTAGATTAAATGCTTCTTTCTCCAGCAATGCCTTCCTGAAGTATATCAGCAATAACTCCCATATTTAGAAAGCATTTATTTTGCCAACTACACCATAACAGTGTTTCTCAGTCTTTAGACATAGCTTTATGCACAAGAACAATACATAAACCTTACTCAGCTATTTGTATTCTTGCAGATAAGGGCCTTCAAGCTCATCGAAAGTTAAAAAACAAGCAACCAAACATTCTCTATTCTAGAAACTCAATCTGTTCCCAAACATTACATACCAGGTTGGTTTATTTTTCAAAAGCTGATTTCATTTTCAACACCAGACTTTGTTTGTGTTACACCAAGAGCATGTAAAGGACTGACTATTCCAGGTACTTTTCAAGACATAATCTGATGTCTTATATAAAGTTCCCCACTTAATTGCTTGTTGAAAGAGACCATCCCATTAAAAGCCACTAAAAAAAACCTGAAGAAATAAACACCCCACTTACTATTTAGGACATACCTTAGGTTTCACACTACTTAGGAGTCTTAGCTTTTGTTTCTGCTCTTCAAACTGGCGCCGTTTTCTTTCTTCTTCTAAGAACTTCTGCTGGTGCTCAAACCTCTTCCTGAAGAAAAATGATTTTAAAAAAATCTAAAAATAATTTTTCATTACAATTTCCATGGCAAGCTTCTGCTTGATTTTTCCATTTCTTCTGTCTCAAATTCAGACGGCTTGGTGCATACATTTCTGTCTCTTCTCAGAGCTGTATGACAGCCACAACTAACTTCATAGATGGCCTTCAGATGCAATGGAATGATCTCAACAATATTCTACAGCCCTAAATGGACTACTTTTCTAGAGAAACTATCAATATTTTTACCGCCCTTCCAGACTACATCTCCCCCTTAAAAAAGAATTTCCCAAGAGTCAGTAAAGTGTCACTTACTGTTGTTCCTCTGCAAACTGCTTCTGCATGTCAGGGGTGTACTGCGGAGCTGCTGGACGCATTCCCAAGAAAGAAGCCTGTCCCATGTAAGGCATTCCAGTCGCTGGCATCGGCCCTAAGGGCATGCCACCCTAGAACAAAATAAATAATACAACTCCAAGATTCTTTTTTGTCTATAGAAAAAGCCAAACCACCGGCAATTACACCTTGCCAAATTGCAAACTAGGTAGATCTCATAAAATGAAGAGCGTTAAGAATAGTTGGATTATCGGTGTTTGAGCACAGACGAGCTGCTACAGAACAAAGCACTGGTCATTCAGTAGATGGCACTCTTCCCTCTCAATAACGAGTTACAATTCTTAAAGGATTTTAGAAGACAGGATGGTCTTCTGGTCAAACGCAAAAATCAGGACTTAAATCCATACAACCTACCTCAAGAGCAGGAATGTTACAGGCATCCTATAGTGCTTACATATGGTTCAGTACCATGCTTTTGGGTTTTCTTGGGGTTTTTGTTTCTACGTACTCTATGTGATTGCATAATACTTTTAAATTCCCTGCTGGACATGCACACTCCTAACCAACAACGGATGCTGGCAAAATGTGGTCTAGTCATTTTGCAAACATAGCTTATCCAGGGGTCAATGGAGGGAGACAGTATATGACAACAGCCTAGAGGAGACTTATCTGAATAAACTGCATCAGTATCAGAAACATTTGCTGATAAATATATTCTGGTACAGTTATAGCAGCAAAGCTTGCCTAATATAGAAGGGGCCAGAAAATAATTTACTTTTCTTACCATTCATTTTGTATTTGGTATCAGAATACGTAGGAAGAGAACAAAAGTTGTTTATTATTTTTAGACCAGCTCTCATAAAAACATCTTCCTACTATAAATTTTACAAAATTAATCTAATAAATTCCGGGTGGGAAGGGAAGGGATTGCAAGGAGATGGCAAGATACAATAAATTCAGTTTGTCACATAGCAATTTGGCTATGAAGCCATGCCAAAACATTAAATTTCAGCAAAGTGCAAATTTGTACATAAGCACATATGGTGCTAAATAGAAAACAAAAGATTAAAAGAAAGAAAACATAATATTAGCTGCTCATATTTCATTTTTATTCCTCAATTAGCAACAGCAGAGTTAAAGACAATGTTACTTTAGCAAGAAATGAAACACAGGAAGTAGGACAAATGGAAAAACCGGTCACGTGAGAAAATACAGCACATATAAGAGATTCCTTGCTCCCTAGAACAAGGTGTTTAAAAAGAAAGTTTATGAATTGCCACCTACACTAAGGAAACTTAATTCTATTAACTCCAGCATTTGAGTTACAAAGGGATATAACAATTCAGTGAATTGGTCATCATCAATCAGACTGTGTACACAGTCACTTCTTACCAGCTTATAAAGGTCTCATTTAAAATACTACACAATACAGCCACCTTAGCAGTAAGTACATTAAACCAAAGCAAAAGAAGAAAAAGCACAAAGCAAAATTAAAAATACAGAAGAGGTATGTTGTGGGAGTTTTGAATTATAGTTAATTAACAATTCAATACTATTACTAACAACACTTTGGAGCAGGTGGCATCTGGTAGCTTTTCAACACCTCGCTGGTGCTTTTGTTTCCTTTCCTGTTCAGAGATCACTCTCATTACACTTTGGTGTCATAACACATATAATGAAATGGAAGTTCAGATTCTGACATCTTTGAGTGGGCTATAACATCCAAGTTACTTTAAATAGTACTGAGGCTGTCCTTGCACTACACCCTCATTTCTCTCTACTCTACAACAGTGAGTAATGTATGCCAAACTCGCCCACTCTCTCTATCCAGATCCCAACAAAACTTGGAGAATTCTTTAAATTATCAGAAATATCTTCAAAGAGAATACTACAAAACATGATGTCCCCCTACGGACTAATACCAACACTTCAGTTTCTAGCCAAATTCCACCCTCTTACCCCACTGCAGTTGTGAGAGGACTATGGCATCAGCTATCACCTTTCAGACAAGCACCAAGGCATCTCATTTTAGTCCACATTTCATTGCCACGCACCTGCATGGTCATGGGTCCAGGGGGCATCTGAGAACCATAATTCATTCCCATCATGCCTGGCATATTGGACTGCATGACAGGAACCATTGGAAATCCTTGTTGTTGCATAGGAATCATCCCTAAAATTAAACATTAAACAAGGTAAGCTTCCAGTTAATGTTAAAGCTTTTTTTTTTTCCTTTTTTCTTTTTTTTTTTTTTTTTTAAAACTAAACCAGCAAAGGAAAGGAAAAAAACTCTCAATCTTGCTGGACTGTTTAAAAAATAAAAAAATATGTTACACTGTAGGCAGCCACAGAATTTCCTTAGTTTAGATATTGGTCAGTCTAAAGGAAGAAACGTTACAGGGCTTTCCCAGTAACTAAGCTGATGAATCCTCCCACCATCCTAAGGATTCCCTGTGGGTTTCTTCCCATATGATTTTTTGAAAGGGTCATCTACAATTAACGAGATTTGATGTACCAGGTTGACTGGTGCTGATAACCGTCCATTTCTCTTGAAAGGGAAACCTTACAAACTGGCAGCTTTTGAAGATCAGTCTTGGGAAATAAACTCATCATTTTCACAACATAAATTCATACTCTGATCTAGCTGGATAACTTGTCTGTAGGTTAATCAGCCCACTACATATATTAGAATGGTTACAATATTTGTCAGTAAAAGCTAAACTTCAATAAAATTGGACAAATCAAGTTGGAATGCATTAATTCACTGAATAAAGGCAAGTGGATTCTGTTTCAGTATTTTCATCTCTCATATATTGCTATCTTGGGAGACACACACTAATACATTTGTTACCAGCACACCGTGAGATAATTGTAACTGTGCATAACTGAACATCACACACAAAAACACTCCAGGAGGGACGCAACACTCTCAGGAATAATCCATAAGTCAGTCCCTGAGAGTTTTTATGAGAAAACTCTCCACTTCCCCTACAAGTTCTCTCTGTATTTTCCATTAATTAAACAGCACTGCAACAGGAATGAGAACAAAGGTAATTTAAGGCTGAGGCTCTCCTATTGTATTAATACTTTCCACACAGGTTGTGACTCTTGTCCCAGGGTCTTGCTGTGCTTTGTAAATATTTACCAGGTCTTGCAACACCCACACAATATGGGTATGCACAGCTGGTAGATGAAGCATAAAGAGGTTAAATACCACACTCAAAATAACACAAAAATCTTAAAGGCAAATTCAGGTTAAAAATGGAGATACAGTTTTCCTAGATCTTTAATCTAGCATTCTGGTAATACTGCTTCTTTGACATCGCATAGGAAGTTTTATAAATATAGTTGTGAGAGCCAGCTTACCAGTATTGCATTAAAGGGGAAAACCAGCCATGGACTTCAATTCATAATCATGCTTCTAAGCATCAGTGCAGAACTATTTTGTTTAATGTATCTAAACAAAGTAAAGAACTTAAAAATGTTAATTTTATACATACCTTGAGGGGGGCCCAAACCACCAGCAACAGGAAACATGAAGCTGGAGGAAGAAAAAAGGGTACACAAGAGTCTACCATTTTAGTGCAAATATAAATGATTGAAAAAGCTACCTCGACTTGCATGTCAGCACCACCACCCAAAGCCTCCCACCTTCTGGTCAGTGTATTGATCTGCTCCTGCAGGTCTCGTGGAACCCAAACCCACCGCAGGGAAAAGGCCACCCCTCCTAGGGATCCCCCAAAGCACCAGAGAGTCCCACCAGCACCGTCAGCACTTTCACAGGCTGCAAAGCTAGGAAGAAATAGATCTTATCCTCCACAGCAGCACTAAAATGGCTTTGACTCATCGACATCACCCACAAGAGAGTTTCAGCACCTACGCAGGTTGGTAACAGGTCAGTTTGTTAGTGTAGGCTAGGCCTTCAAGCACCGCAGAATGAATAAGCATCTCCTGTTGGAAGTATCTGATTCAGTAAGACCATTAACTGCACCAGACAATAGTTCTCAGCTGCTTAGTAACAGTTTTCTGCAGAGAAAGAAACTATCCACGAAACCTCACCACTTCTGCACTCTCCCCCCCCCCCCCGCTTTGAAACACTAAGTATCACAAAATAGAAGAGTTTCTATTTTCTCAATTACATCTAATTACAAGAAAAATGGCGCCTTGGAAAAAATATTCATTGAAGTATCAAGGGCCAAGTGCACCTGGAGGAAGAACTGTTAAAATTTCAACTGAAATCATAACGGAAATTGCTACCCCTCACTTTCAAGCAGAAGCACGTGCTGTGCTGCCAAACAGCAAAAAAGGACTTAGTTTAAAAGTCTCATTTGCAAGCAACTCTCAGAAACCCATGTCAGCAGTAATTTACCAAACAAGAACCTCACTCAATGTCCCAGGCAGCTATTGGATCAAAACGCCATGAAAAAGAAACACTTACAGATATTCAATATCCCTCAGCACAAGGGTGGATGTAAAAGAAACTGCCTAAGAGTAAAGGAGAAAATGCTATCATAAATGACTGCAGACAGTTTTTCAAAACGTGCCGGAAGTTCCAAAAGCCAACCTGGTTTATAAATATAAAAGAGCTGCGTAATATGAGTATTAAGATAAAATAAGGAATTTAAATTATACATTTATCCAGGAGCAAATTGTACCTACCCACCCACTATACAGTCAGCAGGTTACACTGTCACCAAGACAACCCATATTACTCTTCATTTCATCCTCTAACTCAGAATCTTCTTAATACTAAAGCTGCTTCTTTTACCCTGACCACTATGTGCTGATTTCTCCTTCCACAACACACACCTACACTTTCCACTGGGTCCAAGTCTTACCATCCTAAATCACCATAATTTTTGGTTTCTCTCTTTGAAGCACTGTGCAGATACACACTACCTTATCCCAAAAGAAGTGTTGGGCTTCTCTGGATTGGGATCAGTTCAAACCGCAGCTAAGGTCTATTCAACTGACTGGTGTTCAATTTGGTCATTTTTAATCCACTTCTTAGCATACAAATATTAACATCATGAAGACAAACAGCTGACTGAAAGTCTCAGAGCAACTCATGACTGAACTCCGGTGCTGGTCAGAAAAGCCGTTTTCTCCACTCAGGGGCTGAAGCCCAGTGAATTAACCAGATTTTGCCTGCGTTTCATTCCACCTATGGAAATAGTTGTCAGTACAGAGCGCCTCCGCTGCAATATACCCCCTTAAAACGTGTGCAAGTTCAGATGTGTGGAGCTTCTGTTGTAAGCCAGATCTGCAAGTGCAGCAATTTTAGGCATCATAAAAATACACCGTTCTTAGTTTAGTCATAACGATGAAATACTAAAAGTAATTTTTTAAAAGCTCACAAGTATGGAAAAGTGTTCGTAGCTTCATGTTTTCCCTTCTTGTTGGGGAATCCAGTCAACAAGAATTCTTCCAAATCAGCAAACATAATGTAAACTGAACAAGCATGGCAAGGTACCACTGCTTGTTGGAAGCAAATAAAGGCCAGACTATTAAATATTTATCCCTTTCTACAGAGCTCCTGATTAATTTATAAGTCTCTGTTGAAAAAAAACCACAACCAATCAACAAAAAAACCTGCAGCTAATTAGAGGGCACTGGAAGAAGAGCTAGTTAAAAGTAGCAAAGCAAGCTCCTACAGCACAGCACTCTGTACGTGCAGCTCAGATTCATCATGGACCTTGCTCCAAGATTTAGCTGTGCAACTGCCAACATCAGCCACACATGCACATACATAAACCCCATCAACTTCTTTAGTCAAGCAATAGGAATTTTATTTCTAAACTACTTTTTGGAGATGTGTTGTGGTTTAACTCCAGCCGGTAACTAACACCACGCAGCCGCTCGCTCACTCACTCCCCTCCACCCAGTGGGATGGGGGAGAGAATTGGAAAAAAAAAAAGTAAAACTCACGGGTTGAGATAAGAACAGTTTAATAGGACAGAAAGGAAGAAAATAATAATGATAATAATAATAAAAGAATTGGAATATACAAAACAAGTGATGCACAATGCAACTGCTCACCACTCGCCAACCAATGCCCAGTTAGCTCCCGAGCGGCAATCTAGCCCCCCCCCCCCCCAGTTTATATACTGGGCATGACCTCACATGGTATGGAATACCCCTTTGGCCAGTTTGGGACAGCTGCCCTGGCTGTGTCCCCTCCCAATTTCTTGTGCCCCTCCAGCCTTCTTGCTGGCTGGGCATGAGAAGCTGAAAAACCCTTGACTTAGTATAAACACTACTTAGCAACAACTAAAAACATTGGTGTGTTATCAACATTCTTCTCATACTGAACCCAAAACACAACACCATACCAGCTACTAGAAAGAAAATTAACTCTATCCCAGCTGAAACCAGGACAAGATGCAAAAGAAATGCCCACACACATCTAGTTAAAACAGCTGATTCTCATTGCTGAGAAAGCAAGCTGAGGCAGTCATTTGTGAGATTAACTGAAGCACTACAGAAAACCATTGAACTTGGTAACCATATAGCAATAGGAGCAACATCAGAAGTAGCTTTCTTTTAAAGAGAACATTTTAATTCCAGTTATCTCAAAATAACAACATTGACAGGAGAATTAAGAACAAACAGGCAATATTAGAACAGCATGTTGTTCCCCCCACCGTGCCTTTTTTTTTTTTTTTTAAGATAGGCATGATAAATTAAGCAGCTGTAAGGTCCAATATACTATTTGGGGGCTGAAAGAACATTTATAGCTAGCTGACTGCATGCTCTAAAATGACCAAACGCACTTTCTAGACAATGGAAACCTTTCTGACCCCAGATGTTTAAAATATATAATTAGTTGACTATTATCAAGCATGTTATTTTAATATAATTTTTTCTCCTTGTTATTTCCACAATGGTTTAAATGCATCTGCAGACATTTCTGTAGTTCTCAACAGTAGAAGCACTTGACCACCTAGGTTCATGCAGCTAGCCATAACACTTAGGGTAACACAGTAAGAAAGCGTAATATATGTGATACATTGCACAAAATAAAATAAGGGAACAGAGCAATTATGCTACAACAGAACTCTTAAAGCAGTAATATAAATCTGTAAATTCCTATCAGATAAGTATTTTAAATACAGATCTTCAAAACAAACCTAAACAAACCAACAGCTTCAGTCAAAATGCAGGAGTGTGGGGAGAAGCAACTCCTTCTCTGTACACATACTTCACTATAAAAGCTCCAAACTACACATAACATTTTCCTATCTACAAGTGGATTTTTAAGCCCCTTAATTCTCTACCAACACAACTCTATCAACACAATATAGACTGTCATCGTATTTTTGAATGGCAGAAATCCATAAAAATTAAAGTGAAACAAGGCAAAGAACCCACACAGACACAGAGAATGGAACCTTTCCTCTACCTCCAGACTTCATTCTCAAAGAACCCAAAATACTAACAATGGGAAACAATTATTTTTAAATCCTTTTATTTTTCAAAACCTATAGTCCGCTGATAACATTTTTGTTATTTTCCTGTTAAATTGCTGAGCAGGCAGCATTGCTCTAAGAGGTTAGACTGTTTATCCAGTCCCTCTCAAGAACTGTTCCAGATTTATATACGTGGGGAAACACAAAGACAGCCTCCCATTCCTTTCACAGCATGCACAGGCAGACATACACGCTTCAGCTTTTCTCTTCCCAAGTATTCCAGACCCCTTGGATGCCTCTTCCCCAACACAGAGCAACAACCCGGCTCAGAGAGCTGATGGGGAAACCCCAGACCCGTGTCTTGTGTGTGAAAGTTGCCCCAATGTGGATCCCCCCCTCTTCACATTCTCAATAACACTGACAAAACCACAGGCTTCAGATGTCCAAGAAGACTCAATGAACTTAAATTCCCTTTGTCAAATGCAAAATTTACCCAACCTCTCTAGAAGTAGGGCAACAGATAAAGAGCACGCAAGAGCCTATGTTAAAAAAAAATTTAAAAATCCCTAAATCATCAAAGGCGGCAAAATACAGCTTTCTATCCTTTCCAAAACCACAATGACATGTTCACACATCTCTTTTACCACCGCTTCTTTTTCCCCAACACCATTCCTCAGTCCTCCCCCTTCGATGAAGTGCCTTTTGTGGGGGAAAAGAACCCCCCCCTCCAGCAGCAGCAGCAGGCAAGCAGAGGGTCCGTCCTGCAGCAGCCACACACCTGCCCGGTGGCGATAAGCAACGTTATCGCTGCTGACACCAGTGGCACCCGAGCAGGGCTGGCAAAAACCAAAAATCCCTTTCTGCCCCAATATTTGAGATTGCAGCTGCAGAGCTTGATGGCAAGTGGGCTACGACTGCCCAAGCCCAGACAAGCTGGGGGATAAGGTGGGCTCCCAAAAGACAAATACATCCCAGCAAACCGCGGAGCCACCATGGCTGCATTCCCTACACCTCGCCTAGGACCCCCACACCCTACCCAGGACACCACAGACCCCACCTGGGACCCCCACACCCCACCCAGGACACCACAAATCCCATCTGTGTCCTCACACACCCCACCCAGGACACCACAGACCCCATCTGTGTCCTCACACACCCCACCCAGGACACCACAGACCCCATCTGGGTCCCCACACACCCCACCCAGGATGCCACAGACCCCGCCTGGGACCCCCCCCCCCCACACCCCACCGAGGACCCCACACACCCCACCAGGCCCCTGACCCCTCTCCCTCCCATCCCACCTGTACCCCGAGCCCCCACCCCACGAGTCTCCCCCCTTACCTCTGCCCCCTCACCGCCCACCAGCTCCCCCATACCTACCGCCCTCCCCATGTCCCCCATCTATCCTCCTTCTCCCCTCCACAGCCCCCCCCTCACCCCACTCCCCCCCCCACCCTCCCCGTGGCCGCAGCCCTCCGGCCCCGCTCGGCCCGGTGTCGTGTTCGTGTCGTCCCCCCGACCACCGACCTGGCGGCTCCCGCTCCGCCGCCGCCTCCGCCCGCGCCGCCCGCCGCCCCGCCGGCACCCCCCGCGCCGGGTCCCGGCCGCAGCGCCATCTTCCCGCTCCGGCCCCGGCTGTCAGCTGAACGGCGGCGGCTTCGGCTTCCGGGGCCGGGCCACAGTCGCAGCCCGCCCACGGCGGGAACACGCACCCGGGCGGGGGGGGGGAACGCCGTCCTGACAGGGGGAGAAGAGGCCCTGGCTTCTCTTGAAGAACGCTTTTAAAAATCATCAACTTCGGGCACCTAAAACCTCTTTCCTGTGAGAAAAGTGCCGCCCTCGCGGCCCGAACGGCGAGGGGACGCGGGGATACGCAGCCCAGCTCTCCCTCACAGCCGCTGCTGAGCGTGCCCCCGCGGAGGGCACTGGAAAGAGTACTTCACCACACGGGAGCTGTGCCCGCCAAAAACCTCAGGAGAGCTGTCAAACGGGCGCTGCCTATGAGGTGCGGGGTGAGGTACCGGAGTCTCGCAGTTGCGCTCCTCTCTCTTCGCAAGGTCAGCCAAGGCTTGCTGAAATACCTGGCAAAAACTGTGGAGTTGCTCTTCAGCCTCGGGCAAAGAGGGTGTTCAGTGGGACAGCTTTCCAGCACCTCACACGGGAGTAAATCCTGGGAAAGGCCGCTGCTTAAACTTCTCGATAAGCTACTGATCCGTGTCAGAAATCGCATTAAAATCAAACCCAGCCTCAGAGAAAGAAGCTAGATGAAATTTAAGCTCTCGTTTTAAAACTAAGTCCCTCAGAAACAGAACTGTGGCACCTTCTTCTGCAGAACTAGAATTGCACAAAGCTGCTCGTGATCAAAAGCGGTTTTCTCTCCTGCTACCACTACTGGAAGAAGCACATCTATTCTGTGTATTAGCACTGCCTTTAAAGGTGAGTTGGTAATTTCTCACTCAAATTGTGGAACTGATGCCACATCGTATCTGTCATCAGTATCTTGCAGCAGGCAACTTGGTATTTATCAAAATACACAACTTCATTTTTATTAAAATATACAGGCAAATTTGTTCATAGATGTCAAAATGAAGACGTTATTTCCTATATAACCCAAGTGTAATTCTGCAGTCAGTCAGTCTAGCTTATGAATAAGCAAAACAGGATGCAGAGCGTCTTAGATCAGTTTCTCAAAAAACTTCACAGTTGCAAACTGGGCAGAGCCATTAACACTGCTCTGCTGTAAATGAGTTATACAGACCTGGGAATCCATTTCCAAACTGGATTAAGTATGACAAAGCAAGAAGACAATCCTGTACAGGAATTCTTGCTTAAAGAAGGATTACAGTTGCGAAGGAGAAGCCATTCCTGCATTACCGGAATTCTCACACAACTACAGTGGACCGAGAACACAATCAGGAGGTGGAAAATGTGGGGTACCTGGCCTTTTTGTGTAACAGACTAAGGAATAATGCCTGCAGACTTGTTCCATCAAGGCTGTATAGACAGGCAGGTCTCTGTATTAGAATCTTTTATGACCTTGTTTATTCTGCTTTGAGGCTTAAATATGAAACAGTATAAAATTACTAGTTTACAGACATGTCAAGTATCATTTACTTCAAAATGATTTTATAGAAGCAAAAAAGTAGGAGGAGCAAGACTTTACTTTCACTTACAATATAAGTGGGTTTGGTTTGGGTTTTTTAGAGTGTCCAGGGAAGTCTTTGACAGCTGCATTTATCAAGCCTAACAGTAAGTGTTTTCTGCCACTGAATCTTCTGGAAGTCTGACAAACATATTAGGGGTGATCTGAACACAGAACTGACAGCATTTCCAAGGAGTAATACAAAACTGCATAAGAGTAACACAATCAGATGCTATTTTTGAACTACTGTTCAGAAACACAAGGCATTTACTGCAAGAACACCCTCTTCAGCTTCTATGAGAAGCACTCAGAAATCCCCTACTAGTATTTCAGTGGAGACTTTCTTGCATGTAAGCATCCATCCTCACCCAGTAGGAAACGTAAGAAATACTTTTCTCTCTTCCCCTTTGCCACTATCTTCATTCTTCTGTTTTTCAGTATGGACATAAGTGTCAGCCCCAGCTCATGAGTAGTCTGTTGCTATTCAGCTTTTTGAAACAGTCTGTAATTTACTGCCATTTTTATCTTCTTTAACTTTCTTTTTTTCCTTAATATTTTCCTTTGTAGTTTTCCTACAGAAACACATTGAAGACCAAGACAGGTGAACATAACATACGAAGTATATAGCAGTGACACAGACATGAGTTGTTTTACATCATGTTAGTGCAGCTGAACATAAATCCTTCAGTAGCAACACTCCAAAGCGTGGGTAATGCTGTTCTTTGTGACCACTTCTGCTACACCGAACTGCTACACACCAGTCTTCTGTGAGCTCTAGTCATTACAACTTAAGACCTGCTTCTTGTATTAATACTCCATGCATTAAAATCAAAGCCAGCCCTTTGCCAGAAGAGGAGGAGATAGGTTCTGTCAAGTGATAGCTAGTCTGAAGTCTGGCTTTAAGGCCAGTGGTTTAAACTCAGCTTGCTACCACCTGATACATGGCACCTAAAACCATTATGACTGGGTGGTCCCTCCAAACAAGTTATTGGTTATTTTAGAGGAAGTTTGCTGGCCCTTTTCTGGATAAACGGCGTCTCTTACCTCCTCTTGAGAAAAACCTACTTACGTTTTTCTTTTGCCTTTTTTTAAGAAGCACTGAGGGGTGGTACAAATGGATTCTCTTGTCAATGGTTTCTTAATGAATTTCTTCTTTTGTATGCTGAGAATGACATTTAGTGAAGGATTAAATTACTTTAAAGGGCAAAAATTAATATCCAAAGTAAATAAAACAGATCATGAAAACCTTTACTGGTTATTAGGGATTTATGGGTCTGAATATATTTTCAGTGTTGTTTATTCCAAGATTAGTTCAGCCACGTTATCTCTGAGAGATTCAAACAAACTTTATTTTAATATATGTCTAATTTATATATATATATATATATATGGATTTCTAGTTTTAGAAACTATTAGAAGTTATGAAAAAGCATGAAAAGAAACACTAACTAAAAAACTATTTATCTGTATGCATACACCCCTACACCAATTTTTCTAAAGGCAACTCAAAAGAATAAAGGACTTTCTTTCATTTATCAGAAGCCCAATTCATGAGTGTGGGCCTAGGAAGTCTAAAGCAGATTTCAAGGAAATCATTAAAAAAAATAGTTAATTCCAGGGAAACCACAAGTTGAGAATTCTTTTTGTTTCAATTTTTGTCTGGGTAAAAAACCGCCACCCCCACCCCATCTAAAATTCCTTTTGCAGCTGAACTACAACTATATTGCAAACAACTGGATCTTTTGTAACCCTTATACCCCCAGTACCACTCGTGCAGGTGTTAAAATGGGAAATGATAAACTATTCAAATGAACATACCTTTGCAGTTTGGGAAAGTGTTTTATGTAGTCTGGCACAGGACAGCCAGCTCGCTGAATAACATTGGCTATACTGGAAAGGAGAGGAGGGAATAGATCAACTCCAGCATTGAGCGCTTAGACAACAGATAAGCGTCTTATGTGGAAAATAGCAATTCATAACAACTGGCTGTTTTGTTGTTGGTTTTTTGTAGCAAGAAATAAAGACACAAAAGCAAGTTTGAAGTAAGGTGAGGAAGAAACAAAAAGACGTAAAAGGCTTAAATGAAACTAGTGACTCCATTTGGATAGTTTAAACAAATTGAAACTCTAGGTGAGTGCAGTCTTCAAGGAGATGAAGAAAAAGCAGTAAGCCAAAACAGAGAATCATACCAAGTAGTTTTGGACACAAGGAAGTTAAAGAACTGGATTAAAGAACATAAAGCACAGCATGAGGTAGTCATACTTTCTACACAGCAAATGATTCAGGAAAACCAGAACAAGAGCAAAGTTAGTTGTAAAGACAGTTGAACCTGCCCTTTAGTGAGGTTCAAGTCAGAATAACTGACTTTCACTGAAAGGTGCTATTAAGTAAGCCATCACTTTGTCATTACTGGCAACAAGACTGAAAGAAGTGAAAGGCTGCTAGTTTCTCTCTTGCTGCATTAGTGAAAGGCTTCAAAAAGAAACCTTAAAATGTAAATGTTCTCAGTCTTCCCCATACTGCGGTACCACCTTGTAGTTCCACCATGCTGATACACAGCTCTCTCTCTCTCTAGTTTTAAGAGCTTTTTACAGCAATGTGGGGCTTCCAGAGCATGGCAATACTGTGCTTATGAGACATGTGGTACCAGACACAACCATATGGTTCAGCAATACACTATATAAAACAAAAAACATTTTTCCTATATCATGTTTCCAATTTACCTCCGTAATAAAGGTTTATCATCTTCTGTAAAGAAAGTGACTGCTTTCCCTGCGTGGCCTGCTCTTCCAGTACGACCTGTCAAACACAAATTTTGCAATGAGTAGAGATTTTACTTTAAATATCTCCCTTTATTCTATTCCTCTTCACAGCCCCAGCTTCCTGACATGTATTGTATACTAAGCATACTACCAAGCAGCTGATCCCCAAAGATTGTTTCTATTGAATGAAAGCACAGGTATGTCTGAAGTGTCTAAATATTTAAGGTTCATAAAAGACTGACAAAAAGTAATGCAGTTTTACTGGAAGTTGAGCCCAGTATACTCTGGCTCAAGTGATGTAGAAGCTAGTACTGCAGCAACAGAGGCAGCTTGGTTTCAGGATTTTTGCTAATGCACAGGAGCATCTATGTTAAAGATCTAGGAAATGAGAAAAAGGACATAATTTGTGAACAATCACTCACCTATCCTGTGGATGTACTCCACCGCACTTGTCGGCAAATCATAATTGATGACCATGTTCACTCCTTTGAAGTCAATCCCTCGAGCTAGCAAGGCTGAGCAGATGAGCACCCAGATCTTCCCAGCTCTGAAACTGTGTACTACATTATCTCTCTAGGAAAAGAGAAGAAAGGTACTTGGAAAAAACCTAATTAGCAATTTGAGAAAGGAGGTGAACTTGGCATGATGTTAACGAATAAAACTAAACCTCTAAACCAAAACCTGCAGTAATTTACTGTCAAAGTTACTTGAAGTTACATTCCAACACTCTTGCTTTTACCTTTCTCTCTAATGTGTTTCTTGGAAAGAAATTACATCCTCCTACCTGTTGCTGAGTTTTGTCTGCATGGATGACATCCACATTGATGCCTTCGTAAATAAGTTCATGGAAAAGCTCTTTAGCCCTCTCAATAGACTGTACAAAAACAAGGACTGGAGGAGCAAAACCCTGCAAAAGAATAAGCTTGTCTAAGGTTCAAGTCCTTTTCCTACCACTACTGATTGCAGATACTGAGCTACTCAAGAGACTTAGCCACTCCCAGTATTTTACATCTCAGAGGACTTTTTTTTTTTTTGACTAGCCAAATCTTTGGGAGTCAGAACTAAGCAAGTTCAGCTCCATTGCCTTTGATGGAATTGTTCCTAATTTAAGCATCAGTGTGTATTTTAATCCACAGAAACGGACAAATTTTTTTTCTTCCAACCAATGCAAAGAACCCACTCACACTGCCAAGTGAAATTAAACAGACTGTTAATACAAAGTGCTCCTAAGCAAGACTCAAATATATAACCAAGAATGGGGAACATCCTCAGTTTTCATAGGTAGGGTACTTACTCTTTCTCTGGTAGAGCAGATTTGGACAATGGTTTAACATGTGTCACAGAGAAGCCTTTGCCCTAGGAAATTACGAGTCTGACAGAACACACAGCTCAGTTCAGTAGTAAGCAGGATGTACTCAGCCTTTCCAAAATACCTTTTTAATAAGGTCTCTCATTGCTGTTAGTTTTCCTGTCTCAGATCCAACAAACAACAGCTCTTGTTCCACTGTCTCTGCTGCAGAGTTTCTGAAACCAGAAATCCAACAGAAGTGTGCTACCATTAGAGTTTATTTATAGATTTATAAACACTAAAAAACATAACATATTACCTGATGAATGAGAAATATTGCACAACAAACTTATTTCACCAGTGCATGCTTCTAAGATTAATGTTTACTTGATGATAAAGTAATGGGTAAAAGAAAACAACGCTTTCCCCAATAGGTGAGAAAGATCCATATGCCTACACAATTTTTTCTGGAGACAAACAACCTGCCATACTAAGACTAACAGAGACATACAACCAAGCAGACTGATGATGCAAAGAAAGCAAATAATTTGCCCAGGAAAGGAAAAAAAAACATGAGAGAGTTGGAGTACAACTGCACACCTACCTTGCTCCAACGGACACCAGAACAACGCTGTCAAGGTTGAGTTTACACCACTCCTCTACATCACGTGCAAAGGTTGCGCTGAACAAGGCTCTTCTCACCACGTGGGACGTGCATGCCAGGAAGATGGAGGCCAGCTGGTCTCGGAACCCTGACTTCCCATCTTCAAACAGTTTGTCTGACTCATCCACCACCAGCCACTCCACACTAGGAACAGAGAGGTTTGCTTTTCAGTAAAAATCACTTGTGGAGAAGGCAGAAGTTCTAACACACCATCACAGATGCAAGGACTATGCACACATCTGCTTTTCAGTGGCCAAGCTGGTCGCAAAGCCAGGTTTGATAAAGACCCTTGGTACCTGGTCAAGTCTATTGCTGGAGGATCTTGTTTCAGCAAATAAATGAGTCTGTTCGGAGTCGTAACTAGTATATCTAAAGAAAGAAAGAGAAAAAAAAAAAAGCAAGATGTTGAAAAAGACACAAAATAAACCAGAATGACAGTGGCCTGAGACACCCAAGTTCCAATCCAGTCTGCCAGAGGTACCATTTAACAGGGTCCACTGTCAGGCTCAGTTCCTATTTCTTCCATACCAGCTACTTTTTTAGTGTTGAGCAATAGATTGCACATCCTGAGTGGTATTAACCAATCTCTTTAAAACCACGCAGGCCAGAAAAGAAAGGTCAGTGACATTTTTTTTAATTTTTAGAAGCACTTCAGTAGTTAAAACAATTACCAAATTTCTTAGAAGACTTGGGCCCAAACTTCTTTGCTGCTTCAGCTGCCTTGTGGATCATATGTATTCTGAAGCCTGTCCCCTCAGCCAACTTCACCAGCTCCCGATGTGTCTGAAAAGGCAGCAACAGAGATTAAATTTACAAACTGAGCTGATTGGCTTTTCTAAACAGAAAAACTGCAGACAATCCTGAAGATACAGCTTCAGACAACACCCTGATTTCAGTGCTAGGAGAGAGCTGTCTAGTTTTCTTAGCATAACAAAACACAGCTTTCTAACACGTATTATTCACTTGAAAGTTCTCACGGGTCTGACTACCACATTTTGACTCTAACGATGTAGCTCCCACAAGCCCCCTCTCCCATTTAAATAAAAATGGAACTCTGCCAAAGCTGTGATTTTTATTTCAGTTTCATAACAAAGCTTCAATGTCAAGTTAGTCATTGAAATTCTGTGTTTGGGACAAACAGATAAGTCTCCTGTAGCAATCTCAAATATGAAAGTACGTATAAAGAGCACCTAAGCATTGGGCAGTTTAAAATATGATCAAAGAATCCTGAGCCTCTAATCTAATCATTTAGATTGGACTGAGATACTAGATATGTAGCTATTTCACAGAAGACAAAAGACTTAAAAGAAATGTTTAAATTAGCTTTTTCTAATATCTGAGGGTAATAAAGGAAAAAAATATTTACTGAGCTGCTATTTTAGTGATTCAGAGTGAAAACTTTTAAGTACATCACTATGACAACCCCTTTGCCCTCAAGACACACCTGGCTAGCAAGTTCTCGGGTAGGTGATATGATCAGAGCTCTGAATCCTTTGTTCCTAGGTTGCTTCAGATGTGTTAAGAGAGGAATACAAAATGCCAGTGTTTTTCCAGACCCAGTAGGAGCTGAAGCTAGAAGTTCCCGACCCTGTAATAAAAACAAGAAGGGTGTTATATTTTACTAGAAAAAAAGAAGAAAAAAACCCCACATTTACGTAAATATTAACGCTACAAAGCCAAAATACATTAGCAAAAGCACAGACCAAGAATACTGCAATGGCTAAGTTTTGATCTCTGATGCAGTTGATATATCTCTAAAGCTGTGCAACTAACCGCTGCCGTGACCCTAAAGAGAGAGGCCACTCTCCAAATTTTGCCATACTCCCTGTAATAAAATGCAGTGCCAGAAAACCTACATGAAGCATGACAGGAATAGCCTGCATCTGGATAGGTGTTGGGACCTGGAAGCCAGCAGCTTGAATATTCTCCATGATTTTAGGGTGGATTTTGTATTCCTTTTGAAGTTGCTCAAACGTGGCAATTGGGTCAGGAAGATCTGTTCCTTGAATATTAATCTTGTGTTGATTTCTGAAGCGGTTTATCTAAAAGACAAAACACAAAACTCTTTCTTTCTTTCTCTGACAGCATAAAACTAAACATGTATGGATTCCTCTCCTGGTTACATTTCCCATACTCAGTCACCCTCCTCCCAAGAGAAATTACCATAAATAAACCTCAATTTTCAGATCGAACACCCACAGAAACCAAGTAATCTGTTGCTACATTAGAATTCCGTGGCCCCACCTTTTCTCTTCTCAAGCGTTCAAGTTTTTCTGCAGTAGGCTTTTTGTCTTTTGCATCTTCAAATTTTGCTTCCAGAGAGGACATCCACTTTATTCCATTACTTTCTGACAACTCCGGCATTGATGCTGCTTCTGGAAGTTTCAAAAAATTGAAGTTTCCATTAGTAAAATCCAGTCCAAAATTATTTGGTAAAAAAGAACACCTCAAAACCCTTTTTCTTTCATTCTCACTAAAGTTAATGAAAACTCCAGAAGGATGGCAATCACATCCCCATGCCTTAACACCAAATCTCGGCCCAATTATTTTATCAGCTCTGACACAGGGCAGCTGAAGAACACAGAAGCCTCTTTTTTTTTTCTGGTAAAATGACCTACAGTACCTGCAGATTCAAAGTAAACTGAAACATGCCACGCAAACTTCATCAGCGCATTCTGCCAAGGACACGCATACATGTACATAAATACCTCGTGCCTTTTTCTTTTTTCTTTTCCCTTCACTGCTTTCTGCAGTTCTTTTTCTCTTTCCCGCCACCTCTCCGCCATTTTTCCCAGCTCCGTCCTCCTTCTGCTGCTCTCCACCCTTCACCTCCTCTCCAGCCCCTGCGACCCTCCAGCCCTCCTCGGCAGACCCCAGGGGGGCTTCCTCTTTGCACCCGAAGAAGTCAAGGCTCTCCGGCGAGACGCCGCCGCTCCCCTTTACCACCTGGACGGAAAAAAAACCCAGGGAAAACTGTGAGACACCCTGCCCGGATCCCAGCACCTCCCCGACCGCTACCACAGAGCCGCAGGTAGGCCCGGGGGCCCGCCGCAGGGAACGGACGGGGCCCTGCGGCCGATGTCACGGGAGGGAACGTGACCCAAACCCGTCCCAGCTTCCCCCCCTCCCCCGGTGCGCTCCGCACCCCGAATCGCCGCGCATCGATCCCGAAACGCCGCACGTCAAAGCGGGCACCGGCACCCAACCGCCGAAACAGCTCCTGCGCCTCCATGCCGCTTCCTTCCCAACGCTCCCCGCGGCGCCCCCGGAAGTAGCGAGTACATCCGGGGGACGCGGAGGCGGAGCCGATGACGTGCCTGGCCGGGTATCATAGCAACCACCCCGCGGGGGTGTCATGGCGCCGCGTTGCCGTGGCAACCGCGGGGTTAGGCTCCGCCGGGCCACTCTCCGTGCTAGGCCGCACCAGGCCCGGTGTACCGGGAGATGCAACCCCGAGGCGGGCACGGCTGTCCCGATAGCGGAAAGCAGCCATCCCTTCCGTGCTGTAGGGCCGGCATCAGCCTTGGGGGGCTCCGGGACGGCTGTGGGTCCCTCCCGTCCGGCCCCTTCCAGACCCCGTTACTGAGCTGCAGTAACGGGGTCTGGAAGGGGCCAGACGGGAGAGACCCACAGCAGGGTGGTGTTTGTTGATGCCCTGTTTCTTTTTTTAAAAAAAATTTATAATCACCTGCTTGAGGTCTAAACGAATCAGAAATATCAAAATCCAGCATATGAGCCATAAAACTGTACTACATCTTTATAGGCCGATCGCAGCGTTTTGTCCTTTTGTGTATTCCTGATGGCCAGTTAATTGCGCTGACTGCTTCAGCTATTTTTAAGGAACGGTTCAGCTGAATAAGAGGACAAAAGCTTTTGTGGGAAGTTTTTGTTCGGACGTGTCTGGGCTTTGGTGATTTACAGTATCATTAGCTGGTCTCAAAGGACTGACCTCTCTTCTATCCATCACCGTGTCGGCAAGTAGAGATTATCAGCTCCACTGGACACAACCACTCCGCCTCTTAGAGATGTAAACTTAGGTCCTACATATTTCTGAGGAGGCAAAACAGCGGTTTATAGCACTTTTCATTGCCTGGATCATCCCTTGTTTTATATTCTCTTCCTGGATTGACAGGGAAGTCCCGCCATGACCTGCAACAAGTGTCTCTGCCTTTTCCTGTGAAAGCAGAGGAATGTTCTCTCTTGGTTTGATTCAAACCCATTTTGTTAAAAAATACTTGGGGCTCAATCCTGCACTACCCTCCTGATTTTAAGACCCACACTAACAGAACATTTCAGTGTGCGTTTTGTGAAGCCAGTTAGCAGTCCCAGCGACACCTAAATTAAAGTCAGGAATGTGCCCAGTTAATTTATTTAATCCTTGATTTCCATTGATACAATCCGGCCTCACAACTGTGCTTGAATAAAGAAATGCTGGAGGCAATGGCAGGAGCGACACAGCAACTGGCTCAGCTGCTCAGGACAATCAAGAAACTTTGCATAGATTAAGATCAGAATTTATTTAATTCATGTATTTATTCATTATGATAAACTGTGAGACCCAATAGTACAGGTAAGTCTCCTAGTACTCTGTATCAGATCAAACAATACAGATATTTTTCCTGGTGTTCTTGAAGTAAAACAAACAGAAATCCAATTAAGCAACAACAGCATTACAAAAACTATTTTATGTAATAAAAGTCTCAGGGGCTAAACGTTTACATTGCCAAAATCCAAGAGCTCTAAGAGATACAGGCAATGGCTGTTCCTCCTGTAACTTTCACTACTTTAATTATAAACTTTGAGATGAAAAATTGCATAAACGCGATCCTCCCCGCAGCCCCTATCTGCCTGATTTATAGTGCTTTCTCTTTGCCAACCTTTTGACTTCCCGGCAGACGGGGGGAAGCAGCCACGCGGAGACCCGGGTGGGTGCAGAGCACCATGATGCTGACGCTTCCCTCGTTTGTGTCCCTGAGCCGAGCCATTGCCGATGTTGTATTTACAGCAAATAAAGCCAGTGCGGGAGAGACTCTACGCCACGTCCTTCAGGCCGTTCCCGGGCTGAGGCTCTTGCTTTTCCGCTGGGAGAAGTGACTAATGGTTGCTGTGAGAGGATGGGGAAGAATGTGGAGGCATTTGTGTAACAAAGAACTATAAATCATCTCCAATATCCATCACTCACCAAGAGGTGCTGTCAGCAGATTCAAGAGTGAGGAAACGGGAAATACTCTCTTCATCAGTTGACTGGGAAATCCCTTTGTGTAAGGAGTAAGGAGCTCTGCTTCCGAGGCGGCAGCGCTGGGCACCAGGCGGGCAGAAAGCCGTGTACAAGGAGCGAGGGACCCCCCGGCAGGAGCAGTCCCCAGCAGTACGCTCCCATCTTCCAGTACAGGCGGCCCCAGGGCCAAGCCACCTTACGCTGAAGTTGATCTGCCCTGGAGTGGTCGGAGGGGCCAGCGCCGGGACTTGGGCTGCGAGGGGTCATGTCGTGTGTTGGGGGTGAAAGCGAGAAGTCGTTGAAATACAAAAACGGAGCAACTTAAGTTAATGCAAAGCAAAACCGCTCTTGTCACGGCATCTGTCACGCTTAGCTTTGCTTCCCCGGTGCTGTTCTATCAATTACTCAGCGCTAATTGCCAAGTCAGCGCTGAAACCAGATGACCAGCGAGGCCTTTGCAGGGTGCGTGTGGTGCAGGAGCACGGGCCGTTCAGCTCAGCCCAGCCACGGACGCAGTGATTAATGCCCCAACAGCCTGGTGTAACCTGGGCAATCCTGTTTTATCAGCAGTGCTCACCGGGCTGGATCTTGATTCCACAAAAGTCAGCTCAAAACTGCGCCTGACTTCAAAACTGATCCCACATCTGGGACTGGAGCAGATTTCACTCTTTTTCTATGTTACTCCTGCTTTGCTGAGGAAGGTGACCTAAAGCCTCTCAGAGAAGACCCCTCTCAGGTGCACACTGCAGAAACCCCACAAGGCAAAGGATGACTTGCTTTGTTCCTTATAATTGATCCAAACCAATAAAGAGAAAGCACAGTGCCTCCTGCCAGGGAGTTCTCGCTCCATCTGCACCACAGCAAACAAGAGACAGCCACCTGTGCCAGCGAAGTGGGGCATCGACACCCCCAGCCACAGCCACAGCCACACTCGGGAGGGGCGAACGCAGTATTTATTAGACCAGCTCGTGGTCTTTATATTAACCCCCCTGCACCTGCTTGTACGTGCCAGGGAACACAGTGCTTCCGACACACCGGAACTACTAACATAAAATTATAGCAGAGGAGGGTAAGCGCTAGCCTGTTCTGCCTGGAACTGCTGGCAGGACGCCCACGGACTGGACTGGGGTGCGGAGGAGAGCCCAGGCTGTATGGTTTTCCCCTTTCATTTGTTATTCTTGCAGACAGTCCCTGGGACCGCAGCAGGTACAGGCAGGTGGTTAATAGCAGGGTACAATCCTGACCACGAAGCAGCCCCCCTTCCCACAGGGGTGCTCAGGGGACCTGGTGTAGAAGCAGCCCAGGTGAGATGCGTTGGTCAGATCATCGGGCCTTGCCCAACACCTAGCACTGAAGTAAAACCCCCAAAGATTGCAAAGCAAATCTGGTGAGCAAGTTTATTTCATCACGTGCGCTGTCAGGTCAGAGATGCTTACGTGTAGCCATGGGCTCCCCTCCTGAAGAAAGCCAGCTAAGGCCAGTCTCTTCTGTGTGTCTGTGCATTTGTTTAGCAGGTGTAAGACAGGAATTACAGGACAGCGCTTGTCAGTGGAACTTTTGCATATCTGCTTCCCACATCCCACTATCCTACTACATTATCATCACTAATATGCACATAACAGTCAATTAGCCTAGCTGAGTGCACTCATGACCTCTGATCCCTGCTGTGTCCCCCAATCCATTAACAGGCCCTCATCCTTTAGCTCTCAGTATGAATTGATGTAGCATCCATTCTCTTTCAGCAAAGAAACATGCTTCCTCATTCATCTGTCCATTTCCACTTTCTGTTCCTTTGTCCTCCCCTTCTGTTCCCTGTGTTGCTAACCTGGTCACAACTTCTTGACCCCACGTCCTTGTCCCTCCCAAGGGTATCGTAATCCCAACCACTACCAAAAAACTTTTACTTTTCTTTCCTTTGCCCACATCTTATTTAGCAAAAATGGTTTCCAGCAGTGTGGGAGCTTTGATCCCCTATTCAAGAAATCCTTGCAATGTTTTTTTAAAGACTTTCTTTCTAAGGCAAATGAATTCTTCATAAAGGGGGAAATGGTGTGCTAGTTGGTCTCTGTTCATCTGAGGAAGACAAATGATCTCTTTTATTACTTGAAAAGCATAACAGTTGAGTGTGTAGATTTGTGATTTATCTGTAATTAAGAATCCATTTGAGCAGCATATTAATTACAGAGAGGAGAATTAGTTTTGCTGAATATAAAAGTAAAATCAAAGTAGAAGATAATACAAAACGTCTGAGGTTCAGGTTTTGTGTGGCTCTGTATTACACGTGTACTGGGATGGGACAACTCTTTAGTGCACGTTTGAGTTTTTTGACTTTTAAGTTTTATCCCTGGGTTAGAGAAATAAAGTCCAGGGGGGTCAGACACCTCTTCCCCCCGATGCTGGTGGCTCCCACAGCACTCCCATCGCTGGCCCCACTGGGCCCTTCATGGCAGCACGTACTGCTCCTTTGCCCTGGTGCTGCCGCGGGACCCATTGGCCTTCCACCATCTGCATCGGGGTAAATTACCCTTCAGAATTAAACAAAGGTGCACCCTGCAACCGCCGAGGGGAGCCGGGGTCCCTGTGCCGGCTAAGCAGCTGAGACCTGGAGCTTCCCATGGGGCTCTGCCTCTGGGAACATTGAGCTTTTATTTAGCTGTTTACCTGTCTGCACTGAGGAGTAGCTACCCCAGCTCCCCGGCCCGCGTAATACAGTCCGTGGCTCAGTCTATCACACCAGATGTTTAACCTGACCACATGCAGCAAAACCAGACTGCCTCCACAAAATGTCCATCCTTTGTGCCCGGAGGACCCAGGGCGGTGTCTTGCCCATCTCATCTGTGCAGGAGATCTCATAGCACCCAGTGAGAAGGCAAGCGAGCGACTTGAGCACCTGCAAAGGACCTTCACAGAGCAAATGGTGCGGAGCAGCTCACGAGGTTTGCTGGCTGGACTCTGCTGCGATGGGTGTGCAGGGATGGACCCGCCGGTGCTTGCAGCTGGAGAGGCAGCTCCAGTTCCTCCGCCGTGGGATGCGGAGCATTGCACGCATTGGCCTGTCATGGTAGGAGGATGGTGGGATATCAAGGCTCCCCGAGATCTTTGCAGACCGTGGAGCCCCCAGATTTGCAGGTCCCTTGGCTGTTGGGGGGAGGCCGGCGCGGGGCAGTGCAGCAGCAGGTGTGGAGGTCACAGCACCGGGAGCTGTGGGAGCAATCGGAGATGCACTGGAGCAGAGAGTGAGGTTTTCTCTGGCCACTGAGAGCATTTTAATGTGCTTGGCAGACAGTAAACTGTTACAGTGCTATTGTCGGCTGCTGATGGTCTTTATGACTCACATCTCTCCTCCCATCAAACCTTTTCACATTTTCACAGACTTGCGAAGACCTCCTGTAAACCCATCGTGGAAACCCCATGTCAGCAGGAGATGGGATCAATCCACGCTGCCCGAAGCTGCCACCCACCCGGCGCAGGGAATCCACCGACTCTGTATACCTGCTCCCGTGGCCAGACCGCAGCGCAGTGGGGAGCTGGCAACGTCTGCAAACAGCCCGGCCTCCCAACGCAAGCACTTTCTGCATTCCTCTCTGTGTACTCCTCAAACTCTGCCACCAGCCCAGCCAAATCCGCTCAAAGGCTTCAAAGGGCAGAGGGTGTTTGCTGTCCGCAGGGGACTGACAATGCTTTCCCTTTTGACCTGTCGTGCAGGAAGGCAGCACTGGGACCGCCGGGCAACGGTGTGTGGGGTGCAGGCTGCACCGGTGGGGAGCACAGCCCCAGCAGAGCCAAGGCTCTGCACAGCCCCACACTGCTGCTGCTGGTTTTCCTGCCCAAATTTCCAGCAGATCAGGTCATCTGGCTGGACTGGCAGAACAAGTCTGGAAAGACCCACATGTTTGGAGCTGGGTGCTGTTGTGCAACTGCGCATTACGTTTACGTGAGCGCTAAACAACATTTTTAAAGTTGCTGAAATAGCTCGTCTGTATTTCGGTATCCCTGGAGAGGCCGTTGCCTTCACGGCCGACGGGACGTCTGACCCTCCACAGGGATGACCTGGAACTTCCTTAGTAATCCGCATGCTCGACTCTAGCCGACGTGAGCTGGACTGGCTGCAGCAGGGCCAGAGCTCGGCCAGCACAGGAGCACTGGGGATGGTGGCCGAGCCCTGGCACTGCTCCAGCCGCGGCACTGCTCTGGCAGCGAGGTCTGAACCACCACTGGGCTGCCATCAGGCACCTGGGGACGGGGACCCCAGCACCAGGGTGCCCCAGCCCTCCGGCCAGCAGCCGGTACACAGGGTTTTGGCCCTGGACAGGGTTTCCCTAGCTCTGTTCCTCCCCACAATTACGGAGGCGATAAGCACCGAGGACCCCTGCTCCCCAGGGATGGCCGCAGCCCCACGCCGAGGGCTCGTGCTCATGGGCTGATAAAGCCCTATCACGGCTCCGGGGCAGGCGGCGAGGGCGGCACTAACCTGCTTTTGACCCAGTGACTCCGCTGGCAGCTTTGCCGGTGCTGCAGCACAAACAGGAGGCAGTCGGGGCACGGGATTTACCCGTCCGGGCAGGTGTCACGGGGCTGTGCTCTCCTCTGGAAGTAAAGGAGAGGTCACGCTCCTGCCCAGCCCTCCCGCATCCCACCTCCGCACCTCTTGGGGCTTCCCCGTGCCCATCCGTGCCCTTCCTCTGCCCTGCAGCCTGCGCATCCCGGTCAGAGAAGGAGCACTGAAACACAGTGAACTTTGGGGGATACCTCCCTGGGGAGAGTGAGTCCTCACATCAGAGAGCCACGACAACTTTCACCCTGGGTCTTACCCCCCTGACCTCGGTAATTCTGGGATTTGGGGGATTTTTCCTTTGCATCCACACCTGCACTTCAAATTAAATGCAGCTGTATCCCTGTGCTCTGCTGTGAAGGAGGCTGCAGTTTGTTATCAACAAGAAGAGTGACCGAGAAAGCCTCATAGCAGCCTGTGGATCCTCATGTGCAAGGAATCCCCTTGTGAACAGCTTTGAACAGTAACATAATCACTCAGCCCTGTAAAACTGTATTGGTCACAAATGAACTTTGTCATGTTTCTGCTTGTTTCTTTGCTCTGTAACAACTGCATCATAGGCAAACATGACGTGCCCAACAGCAACAGGAATGAAAAGAAGTGTCTTCCAGGAGCCTCGTTTGACATTACATCCTATTTTCCAACAACTTAATGAGGCAGCCAGGGCCTCTGCAGCAGCAAACACCCCCACCCAGTGCTTCTCCAGCGCAAGGTGAGGTCTGGGCAGGAGCAGCCTCAGCCCCAGCCCCAGGCCAGCTGCTGCAGAGGCTGCTCGGGGAAGCAGTTTTGGATGGTATTTCCCTGGGCAGAAAGGTTTCCTCAGCCAGAGGTTAAATTCAAGTCAGGGGAACCTTTTTCTCCCTGAAGGCATTGGTATGTGTAGCATCCACAGCATCCTCTAGCAACCTGTCATGCTTTCTACCTTCCCGTCTCCTGCTACCCAGGGGTGGGTGACAGCACACAACAAGCTGTTTGGCAACTTCGTAAATTCACACCTCTTGGGTAAATACCATCTGTTCCTGATCATTTGTTCTATTCATATTATTGACTTTATCCTGCCTGCTTTATCACACACTCTTTGCTCCACGGTAGTCAACTTTTCCATCTGTGTGTTTGGATGTGTCCTATGCCCTTTTTCCCAGTTTTCTTTTGGCTCAGTCCCCCCTTCCCTCACCAGGTACCTCTCCAGTGAGGGTGTATCTCAGAGTCTCCTTTCCCCAAGGTTTTCACTTACCTTCTCTGCAGGGCTTTCTGGAGAGCAGCACTGATACTGGACCACTTACCAAAGGGTGCTCCACACATAGTTTTCACGCCCCATACCTCTCAGTCTGTGTCTATCTTAAAGCTGGTGCAGAAGTCAAGCCCCCAAATGTATTGCCCTCCTCCTCCTTGGAGCATCACCTCAGCTGCAGCAGGTTATCTAGTGCCTCTTTCTCCCCCCTGCTTCCCACTGGATTGCCCATTCCACTGCAGGACCAGTTCAACCTGATGCTGGATACGCATCAGCTGGGGAAAGCTTACCCCCCCTTAGCTTCACAAGCCACTCACAGAGCAAAATGTAATTGGCATAAGTAGAAAAATCCAAGTCATTTCCACCCTGACTGGTGGGAATGCAATAGTTAGGAGCAGAATTTGAAAAGGGCTCAGCCTGGCATTCAGGTGTGTTGAAAAGGACTTGCTGAGCAGGAAGGTGCAAATGGGTGGTCTTGGAATAAAACCTGCATCTTTTCTCTCCAACTTTTGCTAAAAGGGTGCATCACTTCCGAGTCTGCACGAAAGGGACCAAGCAGTCTTCATGCCTCCCATGCTTTTCCAGCTTTGCACTTCCAGTTTTTGTCTGGGGTAGCTAAAATTCACAGAAACAAAGAAAGTCTGTGGGAAGGTTTTTATCAGGATGCCCTGCTCAGGCTATAAAGGTGAGCACCAGACTGCTGCTCTGAAAGCCTTTCCCGCAGCAGGCCATGCCTAACTTATGAAAAAAAAAATGGGTGCCAAACCAAACCCAGGCATTTTTGAAGGTGATTAAAACCACAGCCCTGCACTGCATCTTCAGAAGGGCCACCCTTTCCTACCGATGTGCTCCGAGTCACTCAGCTATGTTAGCTCTTCACCATCAAAGATCTTCAAAAGCTTTACAGCGACCGCAGCACACCCTCCCGCCTCCCCCTCGTGCTTTACTGACCCACGGGCTCAGTATCCAAAACGGATGGGGTTTGGCTTTGTCTGGCAGTCGGCTCCTAATTGGTTTGCTTAACACTCGGCTGCTAAAGTTAGCGGAGGATGAGGAATAAACTCTGCTGGACTAAGGGCCATATCATTAGTGCATCATTAGGAGGGTGAGGACACAGGTCTCCGGACCTCCTGGAGCCTCTTGCTGGTTTTGGCTGATACTTGGGGCTTCATAAGAAACACTTGACTCACCACATTCAGGCAGGTAGAAACTTAGATTAGCACTGCAAGGGACAGCAGGAGGGACATGTCCCTGCCACCAGCCTGCGTCCCTGCCGGACCGACGTCTGCCAAACCACAGCAGAAGATGAGTGCGGAATTTACAGACCACACGCAGCAATGATTCAGAAGAAATGGTATTTAATTATGGTATACATTAAATTAAATGTCATTCTGAATATTGATCTCCAATTCGTGATGACTTATTCACTGTAGGGCAACTCCTATCTGTCCCAGCAAGGGTTAGGGTCCCACTGCACTAGACTTTGTACAAACACAGAGCAAAAGAGCCTTTCTTGCCCCAAAGAAAGCATCCAGTGTTCTTCTTTTTAGCAGCGGTCATCTGTCCATGGGCACCTCTACTGCTCTCCAAAACACTCAGCAGCTGGCACATGCTGCAAAGTTCAAGAAAAATTTGCAAAACTGGAGAGCATTAGATCCATTTACAAAGGGGAGCAGGTATGGAGGAGCTTGTGTCTCACAGGAGGGGAGACGATGACTTTTACAGCTTCTGCAGCTTTGGGAGGTAGGACTCGGGCACCTAAACCCCTTCGGGGCTCTAGAGGTCGTGGAGCCCGGTGTCCTCAGCAGATGCCCAGCTGGGACCGCAGAAGTGGGCTCATTCACAAGCTGGAGATCTCGCTGCAAAGCTTTTCTTCCAAGAGCCGCTGCCAGGCGAGACAAGGCAGGCAGCCGGCGGGGACTGTAGACTGGTGCGTTCACATCGCAGCCCAGCGCCCGTCCGTCCAGCTGCAGCTTGGAGGTGACGCTATGAGGACGAGAACACCGTGTTTATTGATAAAGGTGGAGCCAACAAGGCTCATCATCAACCTCCTAATGGCGGAAAATAACCCACCGGTACTGGCTGTTTACTGGGCAGGAGCAAGGCAGTAACTGGGCACTCGGTCCCTCCCGTGCCCCAGGGAGGGGAGAAAAGGGAGACAGCCTCTGAACCCCGTTTGAGGAAGATCCCACCAGAACTTCTTGCAGCCTCATTCACCTCTGTAGCAGCAAATGCTACAGGCTCACCTGAAAACTACCGATACCGAACGCTTCCCAGCGGTCTGGATGTGTTGACCGGGCTGCTGAGCACTTCCCCACCCCACCCCAGTCCACCTCAGAGTCCCCAAAAGCAGAAGAGTCCCTTGAGATCTCCGTAGCGGCAGCTGTCCCCACGCAGACTGTCCGGGTCCTGCCAGGGCTCTGCTCGACTTGCCCCATGCCCTTCCTTCACATGGGACATCACCCTGCAGAGGACACGCGTGTGCCTGTCCTCCCGCAGCGCAGAGTCGGGTGCTGCCTGACCGGCATCCTTGCCTAGGCCCAGGTCTTTGAATTAACTCATTTAAAGGAAGAAGAGAAATACAAAACCAAAACCATCCTCAACTCTGACCTTTACCAAAAAAAAAAAAAAAAGAAAAAAAAAAAGGGGGAGAGAGAGAAGACTTGGGAACAATATATACAGATGGGGGAATTGCACTTAATTACAGTAGTTTACATCCATTGAACAAAATTTACTTATTTTATATAAATCTCTATGTATAAGAGTGGGGAAGGGTGAGGATGAGACTGCACCTATATTTACAGTTTAATTGGCTCAGTTCAACAGCACATGCGATTCCTCCTTCCAAACACCAAGTAACAGACCCAAGTCCCTCTCAGTCCGTGGGGTGGAGGAGTATAACTTAAATATTATCCATCTTCCCCTTCTGCCAGTTCCCAGTACAGCTTGTTCCCAGTTCTTCAGGAGAGCCAATGGCCTCTTGGAAGGCAAATACTTAAGAAAAAAATCCCCAAGACACGTCTTGGAAATACTGCGTGGAGGGAAGGAGAGGCACGGTCCCGGGTGGGCACCCCACGAATCCGGGCTCGTCCCCGGCGGGGCGCGGAAGGGCGACGGGGAGTCTCGAGCCTCCGGCTCTGTTTCGGGTTGATGGGCTCCTCGCTGCGGCACTGGGCTTCACTCTGGCGATTCCCCGGGCTCGGCGTGCGGATCACCGGCGGGATGTTGTGGAAAATAAGATCCCGTTGCTATGTGCAAAAGCGGCGAGGTGTGGAGCATCACCAGGCTTGCAGGGGACACTGGGGAGGGAGAGAGCAGCACAGTGACCGGCAGGCAGGCAGGAGGCGAAGGCAGCGCTGCGGGGGACCCTCTGGGGGGATCGCAAAGTATTTGGAGGCATCACCTCCCCCTGGGACCTTGATGGTGCCGCACAAGCCCTGCTTGGCCCCAAGCCCTCCCCAGCACCGCCGAGGGGGAGGCAGTGGGAAAATACTTTCCGAGCCAGATATTGCCACCCCCTCCCAAAAATAATAATAATAATAATAAAAAGGGCCTGTTTGTGCCCAGGCTGGCAGTGCTGCCAAGAGCAGCCAGGCGTGAGGCTGAGCGCGGGAGCTTGTGCTCCGGTGGGAGCGGGGCCGGGGGCTGCGCTCATCCCCGTCTCCCAGCGTCGCTGTCCCCTCCGGGGAAGGAGCTGAGCAGCCCCCAACGCCGCATCCATCCCACCGCAGCGGTCCCTTCTCCATCCCTCGGGGCGGGACCCCCACCCGGGGTCCCCCCGGTCACCGGTGGGGTGGGGGGCCGGGAGCCGTGGGTGACCTTGTGGGCTGGAGCGCACAGCAAACATCGTAACGTGGAGATAAGGAGACGCCAGGAGCCTCCTGTGACATGTCATTAGGGACAGGCCGTGGCTATCAGGTGTTTGCTAACGTAATAAAAATGGTGGCTCGGCCTCAAGCGTCGTCAAAGGAACCGGGAGGTATTTGCCCCTTCCAGGTCTAAATAACAACATCTGATAAGCGATCCGCAGCATTGGGCTGCGAGGGGAGAGCCGGTGGGGGGGACCAGCCTCCATCCCTCCAGCCTCCGTCCCACCGGCAGGACCGGGAGCAGCCGGGCTTCGCCACTGAGCGGATTTGCAGGATCTGGCATGGGGGCTGCGGGGTGCAGAAGAGCCGCCGAGGAATGACGGAGGCTTTGTTTTGCACGGGAATGCCTCTCCTCTTGCAAAGACGGGGCTGCTCAGGGAGCAGCAGGGTGTCTTTCCCCCCCAGATTTGGGGTTTCGTGTGGGCTGTGCACCCCGTAGCTTTAGCCATGTGCTCCCACCAGCAGTGCCCAGCCCTCGCCCAGAAAACTTTGCTCCAAAAACTGCAACTCCCCCGGGGATCCCAGTGACCCTCCTGCCCTTTTTGGCCACCTCAGAGGAGCCCATCGCTGCCGGGCATCCTTGTGCCCAGCAGCGCCAGCCTCATGCCAAGGCAAACCATGGAGGAGCCAAGGGATGGCCCCTGTTAGCCCCAGTCAGTGACAGAAACCCAAATCACCAAAAATATTTAGGCATTGGAGCCATTTGGGGGGTCAGCAGCATTTACGGCCCCCCCGTGCTGCCTCTGTAGCACTTCATTCACCCCTTGCAAACGAAATGGGTGACCACTGAGAAAAAAAAACAATCCATGTTCCAAGATAAATTTTTCCAGCTTTAGCTTGAACATCGAATGGTTGGTCGGAAAAGAGGGTCCAGGGGCTGGGATGCTGCACTGGGGGGGGACACACGACCCCAGTGCCTGCTCCAGCACCCGCTCCGGCCCCAGGTCAGGGGCCAGGGGCCAGATCCTGTTCCTGATGCTCGCAAGACCAGCCCGTGCTTGTTCATCATGTACGGCGGGGAGGCTAACAAGGTGGGTCCGTGCCCCTTTGGCATTTTGCACCCATCCGCTGCAGCGGATGTCCCCCCCTCCTCCTGAGCTGCAAGACCTCCTCCTGCTTTAATTAAAGCGCAAAAGCGTGATGGAGGGAGAAACCCGAGGGAGCCCCCCGTCACCCCGGGCAGCGCCGCGTCAAGGTAGGCTGATCGCGGCGCCCGGCCGGGCAGCGGGGATGGCCGGGTGCTATCTTTTTTGCCAGGGATATTTCCTGTATGCCCAGGGCTCCTTTCGGCCAGCCCGGCATCAAAGGCAGCCCGTGGCGGGAGAGCACAATTAATCAGGGGGAGTTCGGGCTGAGCGCACACCAGATGGGCCGATAAAGCCGCGCGGAGGAAATGGTGCTCCCGAGGAACGCGGCCGTGCCTGACCGCCTCCCGGACCGAGATGAGCGGGCGCAGATAAATGGTCACCCCCAGCGCTACAAAGCGCGGGAGCCCGACCCGAGCCGGGGGCGATGGCGTTCGTCACCCCTTCCCGGGCACCCCAAACCCCCCCCGGGGCAGCCCTTCTCCTGACTTCTCGTCTTTGCAGCCCCAGCTCCTTCCTTCGACCCCTGCCGGGCATCCACGGGGGGGGTCTCCCAGCAATCCCATGCCGTATTTACTCTGTGGTCATTGCAGACATTTTTTTCCTCTCCCCTGTCAAACCTTGGTAAGAAAGTTTATCTGAATGCAAGTTCAAGGCTCTCTTATTTATCTAGCAATCAATAAGGGCCACATATTTCCCACAGTCCCCAGAGCTGGCTTTTAGAAAAGGACTATTGTCTGAGTAAGGCCTCGCACACCTGATTTGAACCAGGATAAGTCCTGCCTTACACCTGCACCGGCACTGGGCAGATGATAAAGATTTACTGGCTGGGGGAAGTCGGGGTGCATCGGAGCCCGGCTCCTCCGCTCGACTCCAACCAGGGTCGATACACCCTGGACACAAAGGCAGCAGAGCCCGCTTGGTCCCGACCTTCTCAGCCCAATTTGTACCCCAGTAGGATGCTCCCACGCTGATGGAGTTGCCCCAGGGATGAGCACGGCCCCGATAGTACCACCGGGAATTAGACAGGTCTTCATCCAGCACAGTCAGAGCATCGCCCAAATCCCCATCACGCTTGCCATCTGCAAGCAGGATTTTCGGAGCCCGTGAAGGGGCTGGGCTGGGGTTCTCGGCGCCCTGAGGCTCACCCTCCGCTGCCCATGTGGATGCAGGGTCTCTGCGAAACCCTCCTCCGGCCCCGTCTCCAGCGGAGAAACAGCCCCGCTCCATCCCCGCACACCCACCCCAGCGCACCCTCGGCCGTTACCTGCTTACTGGAAGACATATTGGTCAGCGTGCTGATGCTGCTGGTATCCGTCACCACCATCGCCGAGGGGAAGCGGGAGGTGTGGGAATACTGGGGAGGCTCCTGCTTGTGCGCATACACTGCGGAGAGGAGGGAGACAAGCGGCCGTCACGGAAAAGCCACCCCGAGCCCTCGCGCCGGGGCAAAGCGGCCGAGCGCTGCCTTACGGCAGGTCGCGGGGGTGCTGCGCGGGAACGAGCGTTGCGGAGACATCAAAGAGATAAAACGAGCCACGGAAAGAAACCACTGCCTGCCTCTCAGCCACCACTTTCTCAGCTCCCAGTTTGCCCAGGGAAATCAGTGGGGACTGAAGGGCTCAGATGCCGGAGCTCTGCAACCCCTCTGCAGCAGAGAGGGGTGCTGGAGCAGGGCTGGGGCCAGGATGATGGATGAGCTGGGGGGGAGCAAAGCCAGATCCCTTCAGGGCACAGCAGGGAAGCGTTTGCTTTGCAGGGAGCGCAAAACGCTTGGACACCTCCTTTGGCAAAGCAGGTGTTTTAGCAATAAGGACATGGAAGGAAAAATAAAGTTTGTACAAAATGCTGGAGCGGGGGTGCCGCATCCCACCCGCGGGGCAGCAGCGGAGCCGTACGGGAGATGCAGCACGGCGGATGGCACGGGGAAAGGAAAGGATGGGGCAGGATGGGGCAGGATGCGGCCACCCCGCATCGCCGTGCATCCCGCTTGCATCACCGCACCAGCTGGTACCCGCGGGAGAAAGGCGGCAGCCAAGGGCACAAGCTTGGGCAGGGGAGAGCAGGAAGAGAGCGAAAGCTTCTTTTCCACCTAAAGTCATTTTCTGGGCCCTTCCCTTCGCAGCTACCACCCGGACCCTTACTGTGCGAGTTCTGCAGCTGAGTCACGGTAGCCATAAAAGGCTGCTGCGTCATATGGCTGGGTGACTGCTGCATCAGCGGCTGCTGGTGCGGGCTGTGGAGCTGCTGGGAGAACTGGACCGGCTGTAGGGCTGCCAAGCTGCCGGCAACGCTGTTGATAACGGGTACGCTCTGCGCCTGCGAGGTGTTCAGACCTGGGAGGAGGGAGAGAGCAGAACAGGGACGTCGGCGCTGGCGCGAGCGGGCAGGGCATCCCCCCTTCCCCGTCGCGGGGGGTCCACGCGGAGGTGAGCTCGGGGCGCGCGCTTACTCTGTGCGATGGCCATGACTCCCGAGAGCGGCGTCATGATGAGGTTCTGGGACTGCTGCGGGTTGTGGTGCGACAAGCTGTGGATGTTGGTCAGGGTGCTCACCGGGGGCAGCCCGCCCCCCGAAACGGAGATCTGCCAAGGAGCAAGGTGGGATGACCGCCGTCAGTGGCACAGCCAAGGGGGGCTGCCCCCAGCCCCTTCCCCTGCCGCCCACCCGCTTCAGCCGGGAGATTGGGGGGGGTATCAGCAAAGCCCCCTCCTCGCTGGGGCACCTTCGGTTTGGCGCACCCAGCTCCCACCACCCCCAGGGCTGCAGACCCCGGCTGGGATGCCCAAACGTCGTGTTAACGAATAGCGAAGCAGCAGCGGTGAAGGACCTTGCTGGCACTGGCTTCAGCTCCGCCGCAGCACGGTGCCAGGACACGGCACGTCCCGAGCCTTTGCCATTTCGTCCCCCAAGTCCAAGTTCCTGCTGTCGGGGACAGCTGAGGACTCCCAACACTCATTAACTTCTAACCGTGGTTGTAGAAGGAAGTGGGAAATACAAACTCGGGAAGTTAAAAAAAAAAAAAAGACAGAAAGCAGATAAAAAGGGCCTCACGGTGATGATCTCAGTCACCGCTTTTGTAGACGGGCGGGATACTGGTGAGGTGAGCTGGGTGCGCTCAGCCAGAGCCAGCTCCCGGGATTGCAGGTCGGCGTTTAGGGATCAGACACACAAAGGCACTTGGGGTGTGCCAAGAGGACTGGAGCTGGTCCCCAGGACAAACAGGGGCTAACTGCCCAATTTCTTTAATCCCTGCACATTCTCCTAATCCCTCCAACTAGACCTCTTGCACTGAACAACCCCGATCCTGATTCAGAGCCATCCTCGCGGCTTTAGGTGTGATACTTCTGGACGCAAGTCCGAGCACCTTGTTTATTTTGCACATGTGAGTTGGAGATAGCCCCGCTGCAACTGAAACAAATCCATCAATAAATTCCAAAGCCTGGGAGTGACCCATATTTCCTGATCCGGTATTTTCCACTTTCAAAGTCTCTTCAAGGCCAGGTTACGCCACACTTGGGTGCACAAGTCAAACAGCTCACGGCAAGTGCACGCCGCTCGCCTGCAGCCCAGGCTTGTTTCATGAGGGGCTTAGACCCAAAGCCCTGCACCCAAAAGAAATCCTCTGGAGACTGCACGACTGGAAAAGAACCTCCAGACACCGGGCCCTCGGGGGATACCTGCTGGCACTACCGTGGCTAAGGGCAACACCGGAGCACGACAGAGTGAACCACCAAAGCTTTCTGCAGCCTCAGTAACGCTCCGCCCTGAAAAAAATCGATTGCCTTCAGATGCAGCAACTTCCTTGGCAGCTTTTAGTTTCATGTGGGGTATTAAAGGCACATGTTTACTTACTAGAAACCACAGCCTACAGCATATTTTTATTAAATCACTTGCAAGCACTAGCTAGCCCTGCTTAAAGATCAGAGATAAGCTGGCAGAGCCACACGCTGCTGAGGGCCGAAGTGGTCCCAGTCGGCGCTGTGCAACGCCCGTGCAGCAGGGATAATTCAGCAGGGCTTTTGCTGCCGCACGCCTCTGCCTACTGCGTTTCAACGGGTCGCTTTTCCCAGTCTAATCTGCTGCATTTTGGCTTTCTCCCGTGCTGCCCGGCCGCTGTGAGCTCCCTCTGCCCCATCCGAGGGTCCTTTCCTGCGCTCCGGCAAACCCACCCCTCAGACATGGCCCCTGCAAAAGGAGCTGGCGGGGGGGTTGCTGGCAGCCCCCGCCACCGAACTCTGCGTCGCTTCATCCTGGCGGACCCCCGCCCCGGGCGCTCGGTGCTTGCTGTTGCTGCTGCCTTTAGTCCTGACTCATTTTATGACTTTGAGGCTCAGGGTTACAAGGCTCAACACACCCCTGCGGAGATACGGGTGCGTTCAGGGCAGAGGGAACGTGCTGGGAGGGTCGGGGTTTTGCTCTGCAATATCCCCCCTGCTTGGCAGGGGATGCTCGGTTTTGCAGGGTCAGCGTCCGAGCGCGAGGGGCTGCGGGGAGACCCTCACAAACCAGAGCCAGACAGCAGCAGAAGGAAAGGCGAAACTAAACGGGGCCAGAGCTGAGGGAGGGGATGCCGAGCCCCTCTGCAGCCACCCAGCTTTGCGAGGACACCGACGCAACGGCCCAGGAGGGCCAACCCTCCGAAAATGGAAGTGAAAACCGGGGACGAGCCGGGCTTGGCCGCCCAGTGCCATGTTTGACTTTCGCTTTCATCGGGAAAAAAAAAAACCTCCTCCCGGAAGAGCGGCGGCCACACGCAAACCTCCGCCAGCCTGCTCCGGGAAAGGGCTGCGCTCTCCTATCCCACCTTTGCCCCGTTCCCCTGCCACCCCCTCCTCGCCCCGCTCCTTCGTGCCCTCCTCCAAAGGGGCTTCGCGCCATCCAGGCGCCCACGGAAAGGAGCAGCCCAAGCGTTCGGGCATCGGAAACCCAGCCCCAGCCCTGCATTCACGACCCCCTTTTTCGCAGCGGGCGTGCGGCACCCAGCACGGGGAAAGTCATCGGGCACCCAGCAGGGATGCTGATGTCCCATCTCCATTGCCTGCCACCGGTGGCATTTGCAGCTTCTGCCCAGCAAAGCCCTGGCAGCAGAGCCCCCGGCGAGCGGGGAAGGGGACGGGGAGAGGCAGGAATGCCGGGGACGGAGCCGGCACTAGTGGGTTGGATGCCCTGGGCGATGCCTTGGGACAAGGAGGTCCCTGCTCGCAACTCCCCAGCAACTCCCCAAACTTGGGAGGGCTTAGGGTAAAAATACCGAACGCGCGCTTTATCGACACCCGTGCCGTCGGCAGGAGAAAACAAACAGCGATCCGCCCAGCGCGCGTTCCATCTGCAAGGCACGCAATCGATAAAAACTCAGAGCGGGGCTCCGTCAGATTTATGGGCCGCGCTCGGAAAACACGCCACGGCCCGCCGGGGAGCCGAAACGCCGCCTTTGAGGCGGGTGACGGGGACGGTCGCCCGCCCGCGCCGCGGCCCCGGCCCCACAATGCCCCATTGTTCGGCGCGGGCCGCGTGTGAAACCCCGGGGGAAAGCGTGTTTGCTTTGCCCGCTTGGACCCTCTTATCTTATCAGCGCCGCCGCCACAATAGGCCAGGTGTACTCACCATTTTACCGTCGGGCGAGAGCAAACCGTGGCCCGGGTCCAAGCTGGCCGGGGAGACCTGCTGCAGGACCGCCTGGCCGCTGGTGACCATGGCACCGCTGCCGTGGTGGCTGATGGTGCCGGAGGATGCCGCCTCTCCGCTTGCCGCCTGGCTGTACCGAACCCCTGCAAAACACCGCCAGGCGTTGGCATCAACCACGGGCACCCCAACGAGAGTGCCCCGGCCGTGCCAACCCCCTCCGAAAGTGGTCCTGAAAAGGGGAAACCCCCCCACACCACCACCCCCCCCCCCTCGCCGGCTCCCTCGGCGTGCGCGGCACAAGGATGCAAACAGGCGTGCGAGCTCCTAAACGACACCCTCGAACGAGAAATGGGAGGGACAGCACCGAACGATATTTCCCTTCCTCCAGTGCCGCTTCCCAGCTTCTCCCCAAGCCCGGCTGCTGAAATTATTAGCAAGAAGTTTACGGTGAGGGATGCTGAGCACCCACTGGGGCCGCAGCCCCCACGCTGCCCGTGGACCCCAATGCTGTGGGGCAGAAAGAGCTGCTCCCGAGGGAGCCCAACCCGGGCCGACAGCCTGGACGCCCCTCTGCATCCCTTCTGCTTTAATTTTCACAGTTTGCACCCATCGTGCAAATTCCTGACATGTCCCCGTGGCTCTCGGGCACCGGCCTGAGGGTCCTGAGCCGCCGGGGAGCAACTCTGCGTCCTCCAGCTCTTCCCCCTGCGAGGCTCACCCGGCTCCTCGCAGCCCCCGGCCAGCCCAACGCTGCCCACCTCTTAACAGCGATGGCTCTGGCTTTTTTCTCAGGCCCTTCTGCATCCGATTTCCCTCTCGACTTCCTCTCAACAAGTGTATGATTAACAGATTAGCGCAGGAAGACCGAGGGACCAGACACACACAAACCTCCAAGTCGGACCGCAGCCCACCAACCGCCAAGGAGGGAAATCTGGCTCGAGCACGGATCTTCTATATAAATATATTTAATTTGGCTAAAACACCCTGCACTGATAACCATATGATCAGCCATGTGTCATGGAAAGGCATCCACAGATCACAAATAATTAACTGAGGAAAACCCACGGGAAACAAAAGCGTCTTTTACGAGGCTGCCTCGACGACTACGGCAAAAAGCCATTTATTACGAGGAGTCCGGCACCGTGCTCCCGGCCAGGTTCACTGAACTGTGCTGGGATCGAAGCGGGGGACGGACGGACAGACAGCCCACAGCTCTCCTGGGAAAGAAAACCACAGTGGCAAAGGCCACCCTCCCAACCGAGACCACCAAGAGCATCGTCCACCCGTGACCCCCGGCCACTGCACAGGGGTGTTGGGCATGGTCCCCCAAAATGACCGCCAGCCGGAGAGGTTCAGCCTGAAGAGGTTACCAGCGGCTTCTGGGCTGTCCTGGCACAGCACAGACACCCCCAGCTACAAAACCCACCCAGGTAAAGGATTTTCCTCCTGGGATTTCGGGATCTCCTTCTCCCAGGTGCCCAAGGGGAAGAGCTGATGCAGGCTGGCTCTGCGAAGGATGCTCTAAGGGCTACTCTAAAAATCTCTGAATCGAGGAAAGGGAAAGAAATGATAACTAGAGTCTGGGAGATGTCTACAACCTCCAAAAGCATCTACCAAAGCACAGACGGCGACCTGCGCCCTCCACCAAAACCACGTCAAAGTCACTCTTCAATTACCTCCGAATTTTCCCCATCAGCTGGTTAAACACATCCCACAGATAGGAATCTCCCCACGATGTCTGGTTCCTGATCATTTCCCAGCAAACCCCTTTTATCCCTGATAATAAAAGAATGTCCTCTGGCAGGTGGATATTTGCCGGTCCGAGTGGACGTCC
Organism: Buteo buteo; assembly: GCF_964188355.1. Lineage (NCBI taxonomy): Eukaryota > Metazoa > Chordata > Aves > Accipitriformes > Accipitridae > Buteo > Buteo buteo. The sequence goes on from NC_134177.1 coordinate 45,736,112, forward strand.
CTGCCATGAACAGGGTAAACATTACTCAACCAGGGCACTGTCACACACATTCTTCCCCGCGGTCCCGGCCTCGTGCAGAGTGTGCTTCAGCCGCTGCCGGTCTGAGATCCTGCAGCGCTGGTTAAACAATGGGAGGGGAGATAAAATAAAGCCCTTTCTTCTGAGCGTGATCTTAAAGATAGACGAGGAGCACAGGCGGCTCCTATTGGAAAGAAAGTCAGAGTTTCTGCTCAATCTTCAGTCTCTTTTGGGTTTGGTGAGGCTTTCAGTATGAAAAAAAAAAAACCAAACAACATTTTAATCCCCCAAATCAGGCTTTACCCAGCTGAGGATGCTTGTAACGTATGAGCCAAGACGCTCAGAATTATGAAGTTGTCTTTAAAAACACACGAGATGTTAAAAGCTGATTTTTAAGCTTTTCCTTGCAATCCTAAGGACAAGACTATTGTTTGAGAAACAATAACCAACGCTGAGATTTTCAGATAGTCTGGTGACCGAGATTTTGGGTCTCTAGATAAAACCGCTGAAGACTCTGAGTCTTGACGAAGATTAACTCTCCCAAGGAGCGCGAGGTCGGGCTCCGGGGATGGCGGCAGCGGTGCTACTGTCCAGCCCCACAGAAGACCCCCCGCTCCTGCAGAGGCAGGGACTGCGCTGGTGGGGGGGGGTCCTGTATCCCCAAACCTGTGGGCATCTGGGTCTGCCCAGAAACCGCTCGCTGGGCAGGGGAAAAGTCTTCTGCCACGGCTACCTTGCAGACATTTAGGAAGCCACCAACTATCCTGGCTTGGGTTTTTCCCATTCCGAGAACGGGATGGGTATTATTGTTATTTGTATGCCCTCAGGGTTGGGTTGGATTTGGGCAGATTAGCTAATTAATATTGGGAAACCACCACAAGGCATTATTGCTGTTGCTGTCGCCACTGCTATAACAAACAGAGCTCCACGATGATGGCGGGTACCTCTCCTCCCAGCTCCCCGTTCCCAGCGAACCCGGCGAGCTCCAGCCCAGCCTAGCCTAAAGCATCTCCCTGGGAAATAGCCACTTCCAGGCTATCCCCAAGCACACCCAGCCACCTTGCTGCCCCCCCTTCCCCTGCTTTTGGGCTTTATCTCTTACAGCAGCAGGACCCTGTTCTGCACAACGCCAGGACGTGGCGTGCTGCCGCAGGGCAGGTAACTCCTGCCCCGGCTTTCCCGGCTCCCCGGCAAACCCTCGCCGGGATCTGCCATCGCCGGGAGTGCCAAGCCCCAGCAGCCAGCCGTCCCCCGGCAGCGCAACCACTCACCCCCGCCGTGGGACCCCCCCACGAGACCCCACCAGCCAGCAGGAATGCACGGGGACGGCTCCGGCGATTTACGCCGGGATATGAAGGTTTTCTCCCGGAGTGAGCCGGGGGGTCTGTGGTCCAGGGCTCACGAGCAGGGGCTCAGACAGCCACTGAAGCCTGATGCCACTGTTCTCCCATCGCTCCGTGCCTCCGCAGCTGGAAGCAGCCCCCGTGCAAAGAGATTTATTCCTCCTCGGCCTCTCCCCGCAGCCGCCCAAGAGCGGAGCCTGGATGGGGATCACCGGGAAGGGACCTGGCCGCGGAGCCTGCCCTCGTTAAGGCTCTTTTTTTTTTTCAACTGGAGCTACAGCCATAATATAAAAGTCTGTTTATGGGACCCGGCTATTGTGTGGCCCCTGAGCTGCACTGCCCGTGAAATGTTTTACTGCTTTCCCATGTTTCCAGACAAGCCGCGGGGTCCGGCTCCCAGAGCCTTAACCCTGTGTTTCAGCCGATGGGGACGGGCAGCGTGACAGCCCCCAGGACACGGGGGGTCCTGTGCACCCACGGCTTTCCGCAGCGAGCCCCCCCCGGCTTCTCAGGGGTGCCAGACCCATTCTCCCAACCTGGCTTTTGGGGTGGGGAGAGCAATGGGGGGGTTTAGGGCAGCAATCTGCATCCTTGTTATTTTCATCGCAGGCTTGTGTCATTTTCTAGGTACACATCAGCCTTGAGTCTAGTGAAGCAGCTTGGTTCTCCCCTGCTTCAAGTCATATTGTTATGATTAAATTGTACTGTTTTTAAAAAAAAAAAAAAAATCACTGTACTTTTAAATGTATTTCCCACGCTGCCACCACATGGCACATCCTGACCTCCTCCGGCAGCAGCGCCCGCCGCTCGCCCAGCACCAGGCTGCGGTTTTGCCTGGAGCTTCGCAAACATCCTGCAAATCGCCGGCAATGCCCAACCCCAAAACGGACCCGGCCACGCTACGCGCTTGGTCACCGATGACTCAGGCGGCGGCAGGGATTCAGCCCCGGCTCTGCCCGACCCACGGCGATGCAACCGCCGGCGTGGACCGGGAGCCCGGCACGGGGCGAGAAAGGCAAAGTGTCGTTTTTGGGGTCGCGCTGGACTCGGTGATGCTGCACCTATTGACATTACGGAAGCAGCCGGGGCGGCGATGGGATCGTTTCACCCTCTCAAAGATGGGTCCAGGCAGCGCCGAGGGCAGCTCCGATTTTTGGGCTGCCACTCAAATTGTCCCTAAAGTGTTAATCTTGCTAAGTTACCGAGGTGCATAGTTTATATCCATTATAAACCTGTTTATGGGGACTAGACCCTCCCATTTCGCTGCTGTCATAAAGTTCTAATTACCCCCCATAAAACCGGGAAAAGCTCCTAACAGCGCACTGTACCTACCGAGCCCCACAATGCGCCCAACAGTAAAATATTACAACCGCTGGCACCGGGTCCTCACTCAGAATCAGCACATATCCCAAGGAACAACACGTAGGATCCAGATATAAACTGAAGAACCTCTGGACTGCGGGTTTATTGACGGGCTCTTCTTTAAGAAAAAGTTAAAACACTTAAACTGCCCTTTGGGTTTAGGAAGAATCTCAGGGGTTGTACTGGGTTATTTTCATGTTTGTTATCTGCATCTATAGAGATATCTAAAAATATATATAAATAACGTACTTTTTTATATATATCTGTGTGTGTGTATATATATGATTGCTCAGATATTGCTCCGATACTCCGATACTGCAGCGTAGCTACTGCTGGACAGACGGAGGGATGCCTCGACCACCTTTCGGTGCAGGACCCCCCGGGACGGGCTGGAGGCGATGCTGTGACCCCCAGCCACCGGGACGGGGCTTTGCAGGGTCCGACGGACGCCGGCCGGCCCTTTGTATGCAGGGTGGGAGGCGGGGGGCGGCTGGCGAGCGGGGCGGTGCGTCACCTAATCTCATCAATGCGCTGATTGTCTTCGGGGCTCTTGAAGATAAAAATGGCATAAGCCAGAGTCTACGGCATGGCACCGAGATAAAGCCCCGAGTGACCTTCAAATCAAACAGGGAACCAAGATCGCTGATAATACCCCAGAGGAAGGGAAAAGTCCAGAGTCTGAGAGAAGCCTCTGAGATAGATAGGCTTTAAGTATTTACCTCCAAATAGTTAAAAACTACAGCTTTAGGCTTGACAGATGGGTCCCCAAGAGGAGGCCGGGAGGATGTTTGACTTTTACAGCTCTTATCCCTGCCCGGCCGTCATTACGCCCTTTCGCAAGACCCCATCGACGTCCCGAGGAGCAGGCGGTCCCTCTTTGTCTGCGGGCACGGGAGGGATTTTGCAGCTGCCCCGCGCCGCCAGCCCCATCGTTTCCTGACGGGGGATGTCACGGGGAGGGGGGGGAACGGGGCCGCGCAGGGGTGGGATGCGGGCAGCGTCCCAGCGCCGTCATTAAGCTGTTAAAGGCATTGAGGGCTCCGGCCGCCGCCGCCGCCACGCGGTGCAAGGGCAGTTCAAATCCCAGCATGGCCAACCCCAGGTGGGGTCAGCCAGGCAGCGGGGGCCGGCCCCGCGCCCCGCTGAGGCAGCGGGTCCCCAAACATCTCTTGGAAGAGGTTTAAGCGGCGAGGGACCCGGCGACGGTTTTGGGAGCTGCAAGCCTGCCGGACCCGGCTTTGGTCCGAGCGACCCCAAAGCGATCGTGGCCGAGCTCCGCATCCTTGCGTCAGCCCCAAACCAGCCTCAGGACCTCACGGCGGTCCTCGCCGTGACCGTCTCCTCGGCAAGGCCGATGGATACGACCGCCGGCCGCCAACAAATTCCCGCGGCCGAGCCCTCCTGACCCCTCCGGAGGGGCCCTTCGCCGCGGCCATCACTCCTGCCCTGCTCAAAAGCCCCTCCGAATGGGCTGTCATCGGCCCTATAGCCGCGGCCGGCTCCTGCTGGCCACTGCTCCGCCGGGAAAATAAAGGTTGGGGCTTAACGGCCCTCCAGCCCCCAGATAAATGCCCGCGGTTACAGTAATTGCCGTCCCCTAATAGAAGAAAACAAAGGCTCTCGTGGGGTGCCTGCATGCGCGCTGGCAGGACCGGGGCACATCAAAGGCAGCGGGGTTCGTTCAAAGCCCCGGCTTAATTGTCAATTAAGCATGCACGGGGAGGACAACGCCATGACAACGCGGGGCTGCATGCTGGTGGGGTATTGTAAAGCCCGCCGGCCCGACACTGAAAACAGCTGATTTTGCTGACAATGTGCTTGTAGGGCACCTTGTAAGCAATCAGCCGGTGACAGGAGGGCAAACGTCCTCCCTGTCCCCGCCATTGTGCGGGGCATTCCTGGGGCAGGGTCACATTTTGGTCACCGCCGGCCGGCCCTACGGGGAGAGCGGTACCCGAGAGCTGGGTCGGATGCTGCCTGGCCCTCCCACGGCTGGGAGCTGGGTCGGATGCTGCGGACCCCCCGCCTCGGGGCTGGTGCATCCCCCGGGTACCAACGCGGGGGCTGCCCTCGCTTGCTAACGCCCGAGGACCGGTGTCCAGCCACGGACTGGCACCGTCCCCGGCTCTCAGGCACCTTGCCCTTCCCGCAGGGACTCTCCGCCACACGGAGAGTTTCTTTTAATTTGCCTTTGTAACCAGCTGGGTGTGCGGAACGAGCCAGGCAGGGTCATTTCGAAGAGGCGGCTGGTTTTAACCTCCCCGGCCGGGCTGTGCCGGTGCCGGTGCCGTGGCCGAGGGGGGAACGTGGGGCGGTTGGGACGCAGCCCCCGCGCTGACCCCCCGCCGCCGAGCGCCCGCTCCTGCCTGCCGGGGGCCGGCGCGTTGGCTGCAGAGGGCAGGTAAGGGGACAATGGGGATTGTTCTCCCAACAATGCCTCTCGCCCCACGCCACCCCCACCCGCCACGATTAAGCCTTCCCCGGGCACGCAGCCCCCTCCCCGGCGGCGTTATCTCCCGCTTAAATCCGCTGGGAATTTTCGGCGGGTCTGCTCTCCCCAGCCGGCTCTCGCTATGCACGTCGGGGCCGGACGGCGGTGTGGAAAGGTGGAGGTTGGGGTGAGCCCTGCACCCCGCAAGCAGCTTTCTTCAGCCACCTCCTCCTGCTCCAGCACGGGGACGGTGCAGCACCGTGCACGCAGCCTGGGCCAGCTCCAGGACACGCTGCCACGTCTTCCTACGGGCTTTGCGGCATCGCCTGTGCATCCACCCCCCCCCGAAACCAGCGGGCTGCATCTCAAGGCCCCCAGCATCGATACGTCAGGCGCGGAGCAGGGCGGGCACAGCCTTCCCCTGCCCAGCCCAGCCCACACGGGGACTCCGGTGAATTAAACCAGCCAAGCAAACGCCGATTTATCCTCAGCAGGACGGAAACCCAGCCCCTGCCGTGTGGCTCGCCAGGCCTTATCACCGCAGCGGCAGCGCTCGCTCTTCTCCCCACCGCCATCCCACCTCGATGCTGCGGCAGGGACCAGGCTGACCATCTTTCCCCCCCGCCAAAAGGCTTCCCAGGCATGGCCCCCAGGGCTCGGCACCCCTTTCTCCGGCAGAAACGGGAGCCAGCGCCGCAACCGCTCCGCCGCCGCTGCCCGAGCATCCTCGGCGAGGGGCTTACCTGGCATTTTGCTGGGCGGCGAGGCGCTGGGCTGGTTGTGGTGAGGGGAACCGTGGGACAGCAGCAGGTTCATGCTGTGCGGGGGCTGGCCCGAGCTGTAGGCGTCCATGGCCAGCTTCTGGCGGAAAGCCTCCTCCTTCCGCCGGTTGGCAAACCAGTTGTAGACGCGGACCTCCGTCACCAGGTTGGAGCCGAGCCCGTGCGCCTTGGAGGGAGACACCCCTCGCTGCAGACACTCGGCCCTGTGCGTGCAAGGGGACACGTTGGAACAAGGGTGCTGGGGGGGGGCCTCTGCCAGCGCCACCGGGCAGGCGGCCTCGGGAGGACAGGCGAATTTGGGGACGTTTAAGCCCTTCCTAAAAGCCCGCCTGCTCTTTCCAACTACATCTATGCTGTAAAAGCCATCCCCCCTCCCTCTGATATTGCTGTAACGCTGCAGCATCCCTGTATCATCCCCACAGCATCCCTGTGGCATCCTTGCAACATCCCCGCGGCATCCCTGCAACATCCCCGCGGCATCCCTGCGGCATCCCCGCAGCATCCCTGCAACATCCCCGCCCCAGTGTGGAGCTCGCTCGGCCCTGGATGACATCCAGATAGGGAAAACAAGGCAAGAAGAGGCCAGGCAGCTCAGCAAAGCCTTGCCAAGAGCCGGCGGCCAGGGCTGCAAGTTGGGAGCCCAGCATCGCACGCAGTTTTTGGAAGAAAGGCTGTGGGGCGGGCGAGGAGGCGGCGGGCGGCACGGGACAGCCTTTACCTGTTGCACTCCTCCACCAGAGCCTCCCGCTCCTCCTTGCTGGGGTTCTTTTGGCGGTCGTAGGCTTGGTACAAGATTTGCTGGGAGGCCGGCCCCCACTTGAACCGATTGCGACGCATCTTCTTGCTGGGGGTTTCGGAGCAGGCGTCGTCGAGCTGGGCAGCCCCCTGGTTCTGCTGATTGAACTCTGGAAAGAGAAACAGCAGCTGATCCTGACTGCTTTTGTCTGTCATATTTCCACAACCCTGGACTGTCTGGTTGAATTCTGAAAGAGAAAGGAGCAGACGTGAGCTGGCCTATAGCCGCCGCTCGGAGTCACCGTCCCGCGCGGAGGTGGCCCCCCCCCGTGTCCCCTCCCAAAAGCACCCCAAACCCACGGCCCCGGCACGCTTTGGAGCAAGCCGGGTGCTCCCCACCACCCACCCCAGGGAAGGAGCCAGCCTCGCACGCCGGCGAGGGAGTTATTGCCATCCCTCGGGAACGGCGTTTCATGGGGAGGCGCGTGCAAGGGCACGCATGTTCGTGGGCAGGGTCTCTGCCAGCGTGCGCTTGTTTCGGGAGGATTTTTGCAAGCCGGGAGCCAGGCGGGAGGGCTGCAAAGCCCCCCGCAAGGTTGCCTCTCCCTGCTCGCCCAGAGCTCCCCTCCGGCTCCCGCTCCCGTCCCAGCAGGCAGGCACCAGAGGTGACCTTCCCCGGCGTCCTGCCTCGGACCCGGCGCTTGTCACCGCGGCAGTAAAGGGAGATTAATGGGAGGGTTTTATTATTCTCAGTTTTGCGGGAGAATTCTCCCTCTTTTTATAATGGCTTTTCCCCCCGTGACAAGGGGGAAACGCAGGGGAAGGCTGGAGCAGGCTCTGTTTGCTCTAACATCTCAAGGTGTGTTTTCAAAGCAATGGTATTTGGTGCTAAACTCTCTTCTGCACTTCCCATCCACTAGATATTGCATCCTTTTGGAGGAGGGAGGCAGAGCCCTTTTAAGGGGGGCTGTCAGTGCCCCAACCTGCCGCTTGCCCAAAAACGGGGCTGCTTCAGAGCAGGGGTCGGTGGGAGAGGTGCACAAAAGCAAGAGTCTGTGTACTTGGTCAAAATCACCTGCATTTTAAATAGCACGGACTGCCCCGAGACCATGCTACAAGCAGGAGCAACTTGCAGATTTTTTTCTTTTCTCTCTACTTTTTTTGCAAGTAATTGCAGAAAATGAGCAGTCTCGAGAAACAGAGAGGAAAAGGGGGCAGAGGTGGGAAAGGCATCTAATTGTGTGTAATCATTAATTGCTTTCCCAGCTCTAATGAATATAAACATACAGAAACTTGGCTGCGTAGATGGGCCTGGGGGGACTCGCACAGTGTTCCTGTGACCAAGAGGGGCTCTCGCCCAGTTTTCCCGTGCCTTAAATTCATTTTACTTGTAAAACTGTTTCGAGGAAGATGCTGGGCAGCCTGGGTCCGGGGAACTCTGCGAGGGAAGAGGGCAGGGGGGCTGCTCCTCGTCCTCCTCCGGACATCCCGGGTACCCGCAGGCAGGACGGGGATGCGGGGACCCCCTCTCCCCCACGGCACTCACCCCAGCCCCGACCCTGCCGAGCCCCGAAGGGCGAGCGCTGGCGCGGGTACTTACGCCGGAGGATCTCCCGCTGCTTGCGGACGTACCACGTGTAGAGGGCGGCTCTCTTCTGCGTCTTCATGGGGGTGCCCTTGTTGAGGTGCTGGGAGAGGTGTGACTGGTTGAGGCCGGTGACGTCCACCACCTCCCGCTGCGGGATGTTGTGCTGCTGCATGTACCCCTTGATCATCTTCGCCGCCCGCCACGGGTCCTCGCTGGAGGGGAGGGGAAACGAAGGGTTAATCTCTCCTGGCATGGGAAAAGCACCCCGCTATTTGCTTCTTGCCATGATGGAAACCCATTATTATTATTATTCTGAAACCTGTTTCAGAAGGGCACAAGATCCCTTGAGCCTACGTCTTTCCCCAGCTGCCATCCTGGCCCCCCAAAACAGCCCCGTCCTGCCCCCGGGGAGGCAAGGGTTTGGCAGGATGGGGGCTCACGGGGTGCCACCGCCACCCCGGGGATGCCCACCAGGCTGTTCGCCCAGGCGGGGAGAAGTAAAGAGGATGCTGGTGTCCTGATGGGACACATCGAGGTCTCATTAATGCTGGTAAAGCCCCTCCAGATCCTTCAAAGAGAAATTCATTCCATTCTATTCTATTCTACTCTATTCTATTCTACTCTATTGTATTCTACTCTATTGTATTCTAAACACAGCCCATCCATTAACTGCTGCCGTTATATTCACTGCAATTTCTCCCTTTGAAGACACGCGCACACACAATGGGATACCCAAACACACACGTACGTATGGATACGGGAAGCCCCTATGGATATTTCTCTGAAGAAAGAGAAGACTCTCATTTGGAGGTGCCGAGGGTGCTTTTCCTGCCCCTGCTCCCAGGTGCGGTACCCGCACTGTGCCCCATGCCCCTGGGCTTGCTGCCGGCTGGTGGGGACCCCCACATGGCCCCCGAATCCCACCCACCACACTTGCTGCTTCATCTTCTCCCTTCCATTCCCGCAGGGATAATTATCTAAAAATCACAATATTCTTTTAAAAGAAGAGAACCTATTTTCATGCTCCCACAACAGCGAAGTGCACACGCAGGCCATTCGCAGAAGGCTGAGAAGTGAAGGTCAAAGCCAGGCGAATTTCTGAACGGAAAACCAAAACCAGCTCCCCCACAATAATTTTAAGTCATTCTTGAATATTTTTAAACACTTGAATTTGGCTCCTGCAGGATCCAGGTGTAAAATAACTGTTTCCTAAATCTGCATTACTTTGGTGTCCTTGGGGTAGCTGACACCAATCTGGGGAACAAATAAAGTTGCAGCCAAAAATCAAAATGCTGTCTGCGTTCTTCAGCTCTAACGAAAGCACACTGCGACGGCAGAGGAACAGGCTTATTCTGCACTATGGGAGGACGCTGGACGAAAAGGAAGTGCTTTAACGCTGAAAAATCAATGTGGAGCCTGAACCTGGTCACAGTCATGCACTCAAATAATGCAATACTCTAACGCTGCACTTGGAATAACCGTCCGACTGCTTTCCCAATTCATTACTTATTTTGGATCCTTCAACTTGTCAAGGGAAAAAAAAAAAAAAAACCCAACATGTAGATTTCTTACTTTTTGTCCTGAATACAGCGTGAAAACAAAGCTGGTTGGATCCAAAGCAAAAGTACCCGACCAGGGCCAGCCCGCTGACGGCGGCGGGGGCTTTGTCAGACCCCGGGAAGGAGGGCACGGAGCCTTCCTAAAGACACTGTCCCTGTGCCCAATCCTGCATCCTCCGGGCAGGGGAAGCCCACCGTATATATGGTGTCCCCCATCCGGCGATGGGCGCGTGGCACTGCGGACCTGCGGAGCTGTACGTACGCACGGGCACACGGACACGCTGACTCCGTTTTTCCCAACAGCCCGGACCCCAGACTGGGTTAAGCCACGATGCAAACCGAAAAGCCATCTCCTGTCCCCAAAACTCATGGCCACGGGCTCAGCAGCCCCCGCAGCAAACGTGGGTGCCGACAGCAGGCGGGGGCACTTCTCGGCCGGTCGGCACCCGGAGCGGGGATGGCCGCGGCACACGGGGTTTCGGGGTTCTCGGGTCTTCGCGCTGCCCCAGGAGAAGGTGGGAACCGACGAGAAGGATGTGAAGAAAACGTCCTTCCACCGCAGCTCTCCTCCGCACGCTCCTTCCCGGCGAAGCAGGGCAAAGCCCGCCGGCCGCCGTGCCTCTCGCCGTGCGCGAGCCGAGGGGCTCGGGCGGACTTTTGTCACGAGCGGTTCATATCACCTAACTGATCCTACTAATTACTGATTAATAATAAGTTAATGGAACAGAGCTCATTATCATTTCTAATAGCAGTTTGGTTCACAACTGAGCCAAGGGCATAGTCTTCCCAGAGTTAAATCACAAGCCAGTGCAACAGAGCACACTTTTATAATGTCAAACAAGTGACTCGGGGGTTACAAACGTGATTTCTGAATTTAAATAAAATTTGGCAGCGTTTTGGCTGGAAAAAATATGTGAGAATTAGGAAAAAAGTCGCTGAGTTTCCCTCCATTTTATTATTTTAAGAAAGGCTTCACTTTGATATTTGCAGCGTGTTCACACTTACGCTTTCAAAACAATTACTTGGCTCTTAATTTCTGAGCAGTGATATTTCTTTACCAATCAACTTGACCGTATTCAAAAGGGTTAAACAACCTGAAGCCAAACCCAAACATTTTGTTTCAACTTGACCCAAAATGAAACCTTTGAGTGTTTGGGTTTTGGGTTTTTTTTTTCTTTTTTTGGTTAACCTAAAAAGCCACAGAGGAAAACCTTTTGATTCAACACAAGCTCTTTTTTTTTGGTTCTGTCACCAAAATGAAAAAAAAAAACATTAATTGTCCAATCTACACCGGGGCTTTACAAGAAAAAAAACAACACACCCAACCCAACCCAGGAGTGCTTTGTAATACTGGAAAACCAGTTTATAGCCCTGGCTCCGCGGTCCTTCTCCACCGAAATTAAGGGAAGGTGGTTTTTTCTTGCACAAAATTAACCCCGATGAAGCCCGGCCGCCAATGCTGACCGAGAAAGAGGCATTTCCCACCCCAGCCTCACGCGCAGGTGGGGGGCAAAGCCTGTCCCTCTCCCCAGGGATCCCCGGACCCGCTCACCCACTTTGTCAGCCTTGAAAACAGGTAAATGCACTCCACATCCTCGGCGAAATATGCCAAGAATTTATACGGATGGATTATAAACCCGGCTCCCTACAGAAACGATCTATCTAATCTGCATCTCCCTGTGCACACAGGGAATCTGCATGGGGAGGTGTGCTGCGCCCGCTGCTCCCCACACCTTTCGGAGCGGCTTTGGGGCATCTCCGACCGGGTGGCTTTCCCGCGGTCCCCAGGCCCACGGGATCTGGGTGCTCCCTGGGACATATTATTTGCCGGAGCGGGGTCTGGGCGAGCCCCGGCGGTTGGGACGGGGCAGGGAGGGAGTCGCAGGGCGTCTCGCCCTGGAGCCGGGCTCTGCGTGCCGCCGGCACCCCTCCGGCCAGGCTCTGCGAGAAAACATCGTGCCAGCGTCGGGGCCAGCCTGCCCGCGGTGCGGCACTCGCCCCTCTCCCACCCGCATCAGCTCAAGCCCCTTGGGTACCACGAGCCGCTCGGGGTGAACCGTGCCGTGGACCGCGGCACCACGACGGGCAACTCGCACCCACGCTGTGGGTGGGCAGCCGAGCCTGCGCCGCAGTCCCAAAAAGAGCCTGTGGGACTGGGCACCCACAGGGATGCGGGAATAGCCCGAGCTGGCCCTGGGGTCAGGGCGCTGACGCCGGGGGAGCCGGGAGCAGAGGGGGTTTAGCCCCCGTGCGTGGCTGCAATAAATGGTTCCCGACTCCCCTGCCCGGCTCCCTCTCCAAGTACAAAGGCCTCTCTTAGAGCAAACACGAGCCCTTTGCAAAGGCTCCTCAGGGACATGTGCCTGCTCTTGTTTGCACCAAAGGCAAACTTTGCACAGAAACACCTGTGGGAGCGTGGCGATCCTGGGGCTGAGCCTTCTCTGCACCCCCACCGCCACCCCGGGCACCCCCAGGGACAGACGCAGCCAGCAAGAGGGGGGGACGGGGGACAGGCAGGAGCACCCAGAGGTGCAGGGCATGGTGCTTTGCAGGAGGGGCAGGAACCCAGTAGAAAAGGCCTGCCGTGATTTCTCCCTCGCCCGGAGCCTCTTCGGCACCCAACGTGTCCCAGCCGAGCCCCTTGGCAGGCGTGGGTGCTGCTGCCCAGCCCCAGCTCCAAAAAGGCACTGTCTGCCCTGCCGGTACCCGGGGCAGACCTGGAGCTGAGCGCTCCGCATACTGACCGTGGCGGCGTTCCCATCGCCAGCCGGGGCCCTGGCACGCCGCTGCCGAAGCACCGGGGCTGTTAGGGGGCAAAAGCTGGGGCTACCCCTGGGTTCTGCGGGTTGGCAGAGAGGGTACGGGCAGGCACGGAGGGGCTGAGCCCAGCGGGCAGGATCAGTGCCGCGCTCAGCGTGCCGCTGGGTCACCGAGACGGCTACAAAAACCGCAGTGCAAAGCGGGCTGGGGGGGGGGGGGGGCACAGAGGTGCCCCCGCCGCCCGCAGAGACGTTCCCGCGGGGTTCCCCACCCGGTTGCGCCGTCGGGGGAACCACCGTCGCCCCGGGCTGCGGGAGAAGCGGCGGCTGCCCCTGTCCCGGGCTACGGAGGGGACCCCACGTCCCCGTCGTCCCCCCCCCCGGCGCCCCGCCGAGCCCGGGGCTGCTCCGCCGAGCCCCGACGGCGGCCCCGCTGCCGGCAGCGCGGCACGGCCGGGACCGGCTCGGCCCGGAGCCGCATCCAGCCGCCGCCGCCGCCGTCGGGGGTTTCCTCCTTTCTCGCCCCCCCCCCCCCCGCCATCACCGGCCGCTTTTACAACCTCGGCAATGAATAACCCGCCGCTCCGCTCGCCCTAATCGCGGCCCTTTGTGTATCTTTCTGTTGATGATTTATAGAAATAAATTAATAACACCCCGGGCTCCACGTGTTGCAGTTTATGTTTTATCTCCCGGTGCGGAGGGTGGGAGGGAGGGAGCCGCCGGCCGGTCCGAGCTTCCACGGCCCCGGTACCCCCGGCCCCGCCGCGGGCTGGCAGCACCCGACGGGCCGGGAATCCCGCTCCCGGTCCCCGCCACCGGCGCTGACCGCGGGGCAGGCAGGGAGCACCGGGTGGGACACGCCGGGGCGGGGCGGCTCGGAGCCGCCGGGCCGAGCGCCTTGCTGGGGGGGGGGACCCCCATCCCGGTCCCCAGCCGGTACCTGATCATCCTGTCCACCTCGGCCCGCTGCTCCATGGCCTCCTCCGTGTTGAGCGCCTGCAGCTCCCGGAGGATCAGCGGCGTGTCGAAATCGTCGCCGTCCTCCGAGCCCTCGTCGCCGGAGAGCTTGCCCTTCCCGTGCCCGTTGGCCAACGCCGGGAAGGCGGCCTTGCCGTCGGGCGGCGGTCCGCCGGGGGAGAGCGGCAGGCTCTCCAACTTGACGCCGAAACCGGCGGCGGGCACCATGTCCTCCAAGGCGCGGATCAACCCTTCCTTCGTCGCTCCGGAGCTGAGCAAAGCGCCCAGGAGCTCCCGTTGCAGGGCGCTCAGCTGGGACACCATCCTCCCCGGGGGGCCGGCGGGCAGCCCCGCCGCTCGCCCCGCGCCGCCCGCCCGCCCTGCCGCTCCGCTCCGCCCCGGCCGGCGGGCTGCTGCGGGCCGCCCTTTACCGAGACGTGACCGCCATCATTAGGAAATATACACCTTATGCAAATCAGCACCGGCTTAGGCCTCTCCTCCGGCCGCCGCCCGGGTCTCCGCGCCCCCGGCCCGGCCCAACGAAGGGCGGACTTTGCCCGCGGTCGCCGGGACGCCCCGGAGGGACGGGACGGGACGGGACGGCTCTACCGAGAGCCGGAGCCCCGGCTGCCGTCGGGGGCGGGGGGGGGGGAAACCCCCTCGGTCCCGGGCTGGGGACGCGCTCGCCCCTCCGGTGCCACGGGCATCCCCCCGTCCTGCGTCCCCCGAGAGCCCCGGGGACCCCTCTGCCCACCCACCCACCCGCCGTGGTGGGTTTAGCTCCCTCGGGGACCCTGCCCCTCGCTGAAGGGGGGCCGAGGTGAGAAAACTCCTCGCGGGGGGAGTTTTCGCATCCCCCACCCAGCCCCGCCACGGAGCGGGTACGGGCTGCCAGGCTCCAGCCCCCCGGGAGAGCGGCCACAGCGAGGGGCTCGGCCCCCGCTGCGGGGCGGCTTTGGGGACAGGCTGGCCGCAACTTAGCCGTGCGTGGCGTGGAAGGACCGTCGGCAAAGGGGACACGAAGCCCCCGTTGAGCCTTGGCAGCCCTCAGGGGTGGGAGCGGGGAACGGGGTTGGAAGCGAGCGGGGGAAGAGATCCAGGCAGGGCTCTGGGATCTGAACAAAACCTGCTATTCCTAATGCCGTAAATGCACCGAGTCCCAAAGATTCCCAATGAATTCACTTAAATCAAAGCAGGTGCGAATACGAGAGGCACCACCACACCCAGAGCACAAGGCAGAGGGGCCTGGGACCCTGGGGGGGAAGGCAGGGCCGGTGTCTGAAATCTCTGGTCATGAGCCCCCCAGCCTCCCAAGCACCTTCAGTTTGGTAGCCCAGTCCTCTGCTGCTTTTGGCTGGCACCCAGACGTCAGCCTTGTCAAAGGACAATACCATTAAACCCAGCATTTCCAGTTCAGATTCAGACTTTTACAGGGTACCCAGTTGTAGCTGCCTGCCCATCTCAAAAGATCCCAGATAAATCCTGCCAGCCACCAGCACCCGTGGCAGACCCTGAGCGCTTTACAGCGCAGTCCCAGAGCCCCATGGGAGCCCGGCTTTGGGCCTTTGCCACTGCTAGCCATTGGTCCCCCCCCTCAGCAAAACACTCCGGGGAGCTGGCAGCGGTTTGGCTTCCAGCAGAACCAGGCAGAGCAAAGGGAAAAACCCCACAGCTTGCCTGGGAACAGCCTGCGCCCACTGCGCGAGGGTGAGCGTGTTGGGAGCTGCGCAGATTGAACACTGCTGCGGAGTCAGATGAAAACATTCCCGCTCCGTGGAGCGGCGCAGGAGCAGCCCGGGACGGGACGGCAGCGCAGGACCCTCGGAGCTCCCCTGCCCTTCGAGGGACGGGGAGCAGAGCCACGGCTGGGGGTGGGAGGGCTGGGGATCAAGGGTATCCCAGAGGGAACAGGAACCCTCTCTGTGTGCTCAGGAGGGAGTTTGTGGATGAGCGCGCGATGGCCGTGCAGGGTTTTTCACGGGCACGGGGCAGGCTGAGCCCAACCTGTAGAAGAGAGGACTGAAAAATCCCCAAAAGCTCCCTCCTGGCTCCCAGCCTGGAGCCCCCAGCCCAGCCGAGCATCTTCCCCGGCTCTGCTCCTGCACTCTCAGGGCTGCACAGCCAGGGAGGCGAAGGCAGCTCCCTCGCACCCATCCTGCACCGGGCAAGCCCTTGCTCTGCTGCACTTGCAGCGAGCCCCGGGGGGGGGTCCCAGGCTCTGCTGTGCCCGGCACCCGTGGGTTGGTCCTCTCCCGATGCCAGCCCTGCTCAGGTCCGCTCCAACGGAGTTCAGCACCCAAATGTCTATAGAGTGCAGGGACCAGGCTGCTGGGTGAGTGTCCCCCCCCTCCACGTGCCCGGCTTTCCCACCTGCGAGGGCAAGCGAGCGGTTCGTGCCCGCCAGGTCCCTCGCACCCATAGGTGCCCCCATCCTTCACACCGCGGCAGGTCTCTGATCACCCCAAAGCTCCCCTGATCCCAGGTGCCGGGGGGAGATGCCAAACCATCCGCCCGCCTTTGGGGCTGGGGGACCACACAGAGCCGCTGCCATCCCTGAGCAACACCCCACCGCCACCAGGACGTGGGCTTACACCCGCTGTGCCCCCCCGGGCTGTCCTCCCACAGCTGCCCCCTTCGCAGGCTCCTGCCCAGGGCAAAACTTTTGGGAGGCTCCGCAGGTGCCGGGCTGAGCACCCAGACCCCCTGGCACGGGCTGCGCCCGCCTGCGGGTACCCCCCACTCTGCCACCAGCCTGGGAACAGCCTGGCTCTTGCTCTGGGAAGGTCCCCTCTCCCTTTCAAGTGGGCTGGTGAGCTTTGGTCTTTGCACAGGCTTCATGGCATCGCACGATAATAATGTTCTGTCACAGTGGGTGACCCGAACCTTGTCCTGTTTCCACACATTTGGAGGCACCTGGCTAATGAAGTGGATATCGTTTTCTGGTCCATCTCTCTCACCCTATTGCTCTTCCCCCTTCCTCCACGCCCAGCTCCTCCGAGCGGTGTCAGGAGCCTCACTGCAATCAGCCTTTTCCCATCGTTGTCCGGCACAGCTCATTAACTCCTCTCAGCAGAAGAGCGTGGTCATTACGGCTCGGGGGGCCGATGGGTGCCCCGCGGGGCTGGGAGCACATAGTTTCCCAGCCGGGGGAAGGCACCGGCCCCGTGTGAGCATCAGCCCGAGCTTTCACCAGGAGGTGACCGCGGCTGGGAACGCAGGATGGCCGCGCAGGGTCGTGTTTTTTTACGCTGAACACCCTCTGCCCCCCAGCCCTCCAAAGCCACCCCATTTGCAGCCAGCCCACGCCTGTCACGGGAGGGTGCCCAGTGCTGGCCACCGGCTCCCGTGGCCGGAGGCGGCCTCGCCTCCCTCTCCCCCATCACTCACGGTACCCGAAAGACTCCCCGCTACCAAACTAGAAGCCCAGCCCCTCACAATCACCGCAAGGGAATAACCGTCCTGGCGCGATTGCCTCGGCCGGGCAATCCCTCACAGCCTCCTCCATCACCCACAGAGGGACCGGCAGCGTTTGCCCCAAGCACGGGCAGCAGCTCCCACCCGGGCAACGAAGCGGCCCGTGCTAGCCACCATGGCTAGCCCCGGTGGGGTCAGGCACGGGCAAGGCTGCGGCACGGGGGACTTTGCTCCTGGCACCGTGCGGCTGTGTCTTAGGCAGAGGAAACCTTCGGGCAGGCAAGGGCACCTGCCCGGGCACCCCCATGTCCCCATCGGGGCAGCCTCGTGCCCACCCTCACCCAGGACAGCGTGGGGACATGGGAGCCGTGGGACCTGGGGGGATTTCTCCCGCGAGCTGCCACGGCGGGCCAGGCAGGCACAGCACCGTGATTCGCACAGCGCCAGGGGATTTCTGCCACGGACGCGCTTACACATTTCATATATTTTTTTCTTACAGTTTCATTTAACGCCTGAGCGCGCGCAGACACACCACCTCTGACCTCGCGGGCAGTGGGCAAGAGAGTTCCCACCAAAACAGGGCCATTAAATCCCCGCGCTGATATTTTTTCTCCTCTGCCCCCACTTGTGCCAAGATTTTTGCATTCCCTGTCTGCCTCTGCCTCTCCCACACTGAGGTGAGGTAATGTTCTGAGGCCTTCCCCCATCCCCACCTTTATTAAATATGACCCGCGGTTGATCCCCGCGCAGGGCGAAGGGAAGCTGTGGTTTGGGGAGGGATCAGACATGAAAGGGAGAGCTGCCTGCCCCGCACGGGTCTCACTCAGCAGGGCCACGGGGAGCCCTCTGCGCCCCGGCAACCCCAATATTTGCAGCCCTCCAACATCGCAGAGGTGGCGGGGACGGTGGCACGGATGCCGCTTTCACCCTCCGAGGGCGGCTGGGTCTGTTGGCGCTTTGGTTTGGCACGTAAATGCTCTCGCTCCTCATCTTCTCCCTCCCGGATGATGGACAGAGCCGTGGCTCCCCTCCTGCAGAGTTTTTGGGATGGGGACTCAGTTGTGGGGGTCTGGTGCCCCAGCTCCGGGCTGAGCCCTACTGTCCCTGTCCCCCAGCCACGGCCATCAGCTGTCACCTGCGGTCCCCAGCACCGGGACCCCACCGGCACCAACAGCCCACGGACAGCCTCGTCGCCGGCCGCGCCACGCATCCCGCTCGGCACGAGGCCGGGTCTGGCAGGGGGTCCCGGGGAAGGGGCTTGCCCAAAGGGTGAAGAAAAGAAATGACTTTTCTTCCACCCACGTGCCGCCGGCTCCGAGCGCGGTGAGTCCGGGGCGAACCTGGGCTTGGCAGGCAGACGGGGTGAGCCGGGCTGCTGCGGGGAAAAGATGCTCCCAGGCTGCTCAGGCGCCGAATTTCTCCCCGTCTGGTTTCCACCATGCTCTTGTCTCACCCCCCGGGAGCGCCTGGCAGGGCTGGGACCCCGGGTGGGCTTTGCCGGCAATGCTTCTCCCGGCCCACAGCTCCCAGTTTTTCAGCAGATCATCGGCACTGGGGACGTAACGGGGAACCCCGCCGCGTTGCCCTTCCATCTGCGGCAGCCGTGCGGGTGCACCCGTGCTGGGGACATCCATCGCCCTGGTCCCATCACCCGGAGCCGGGCAGGAATTCGGGCACACGGAGCCCCAGATGGAGGGGAGACGAGGCAGGAGCCGGGGACGGCGCGGCAGGAGGGAGACGGGAGCGCGGGTGCTTGCTGGGAGCTGCCGGGGGGCTGCTGGGACGGGACGGAGGGGTGGGCAGGAGGACACCCGGCAGCGGCGTTTGTCTGTCACTCTGATAATTAATGCTTCTCCCTTACACTTTGCAAATAACTCACGACTCTCTTTGTCTGGTGATAAATGGCCCCTTTGAAGTTCTCCTTTCTCAAAAGCAAAGCGAAGAAACACTTTCATAATCCGACTTCACCCCCCTGTCCTTTGCCGAGGCTCTGCTGCTCGGGGAGGCGAGGGGAGGGGGGCACAGGGTGCTGGCAGCCCCTCGCCCACAGGCGGGACCCCTCCGGGGCTGCTCAGCATCCCCTTGCTCTGCCGGGGCTCAGCACCACTTTGGCACGTTCCCCTGCCCATGGCAGCCTGCCCTTCTGTGCTGGTGGCTCGGCCACCGCGTCCCCTCCCCAGCAGCACGCTCCCAGCTCTCTCTGGGACCCTCTAAAACCCCGGACCCCTCCTTTTCGGAGCCTGGGGGCTTCCCTCAACCTCCCCAAGTCCTGAGCCGGAGGCGAGCACCGCAGCTGGGCGACCACGGGGGAAGCAGGGACTCGCCGTGGGGGGTGTTTGGGGGTAGCGGGGGTGCGAACGTGACCCAGCACCCACTGGGAGCCACATGCGTGTCCCCCCGCGGCTCCCAGCCCACGCTCGGGTTCTGCATCGCTGCCACAGCAAAACAAGTTCTGCTGGGCTATAAAAAGGCCCTGGGAGGGGGACAGGCTGGAAGCCGCGCAGCCGGAATCCATGCCAGAGCTCTTGCAGTTGCCACCGGCTTACATGTCAGGGCAAACAATGCTATCTGCCCAGGAATCGCGGCACGACGAACACCACAACAGCGGCCCAAACCCCAAACACGGGGTCACGGGGCAGAGCCCGCCAGCCAGCGGCTCCCCGAGAGGAGCCGGGCTGCCCCACGAACGCAGAGTCCGTCCCGCACGTGGCCGTGCCGAAAGGCAGAGCGTGGCACCGGCACCGGCACGGCTTCTCCCAGTTCACCCAGTTCCCAAGACCCCGGCCCCGAGCGGTGCCGGGCAGGGAGGCAGGGGCAGCCTCGCTAGCCGCCGTCTCCCCACGCGGGGCAAATATTTTGCAGATGCCATTCTGCTTTACCAAGCAGCCGCGTGTCCTCTGACTTTTTATTAATTTTGAGACAAAGAGGAGGTGAAGCGAGCTGGAACCAGCATAGGAGGTGGGGTTGTTTTCTGGGAAAACAAAAGCAGCGTGGCAGCGTGCCACGGCCCAGGAGATGCTCGGGGCTGGAGGAGCTCCGCGCTGGCTGGGTCCCGTCCCTGGCGGCGGTTTCGGTACGAGCCCCGGCTGCACTGCAGGGACCCCCCCGGCCTGGGTACCCCAACCCAAACCCGGCCAGACGCACCATCCCGCGTCTCACCCCATGCTTATGGGTGCCCATCGGTCACCGGCTTCGTGCAAGGACGGCGGCACCGGCTGCGCGCCGGGCTGGGGGGGGGGGTCACCGCTGGCAGCTCCCCGGGCTGAGGGCGAGAGCTGCCGTCGTGGAAAAAAAGAAAAATAAACCCCAACTCCCCGTAGGCAGTGCAGTCAGGTGCAGGAAACCTCCGAGGTTTGCAAATGGCTTCACACCTGCGGCAAGGGCCCCCCGTGGGCACGGCTGCGCCGGCCGAGCGCACCCCAGCCTCTGCTGCGGGCGGGACCCCCACCCCAAACGCCTTTCTCCACTGGGTGCCCTCCCTGGGAGGGTCCGGCCCCAGCCCCCAGCGGGGTCTCTGCCGGGCCGTGGGGGGAGCCAGGAGGGCAAAAATCAAAAGCAAATTGCAGGAGTCAATGGCGCGGAGCCGCGGGCGGCCTCAGCGGCTGCCGTGTGACTTTGATTCCCCTATCATAACCCCGAATTAAAAATTCAGGCAATTACTTGCATGGCTTCCCTCCGATTAGGCTGGGCCTCGCGTTCATTAATGCGGGCGCACAGAGAAAAGCCATTAGGGCAGGCGGCAGGGACAGTTTCGCTGAGAACAGTTCCGCTCCAGGAAGGAGCCAGGCGAAAGCCGAGTTTCACACATCTCGGATGCCGCCCAAGCACGGCCAGCCCCGCCAGGGCCCTGAAAGCCACCTTTGTCCACCCGGCGGGTCCCTGGGCAGGCGTCGGGGGTCCCCGGGGGCAGGCGGTGCGAGGAGGAGCATCGCCTGGGCTGGCAGGCTGGGAAAAAAGCATCAGCTGGGTGCCCGCACGCAGCATCGAGGGGAAGGGACTGACCCCCGAGTCGCCGCGATGTTTCCGGCAGCGCCGAGCCGGTCGCCCCCCCAAAGTATTTACCGAGCCCAACCCTGCCGGGTGCGCGGGACCGGGCGGCCGCACGCGGGGCAGGGGCAGCAGGAACGTCGGCGGCTGTTGAATAAAGCTTTTCACGCAAGCCCATCGCAGCCCTCCGCTCGAGCAAGATGCGGCAAGTTTTCCACCCAGCGAGCCTGGTTTTATGAGCAAATTTCAAGTTTCGCATAGTTTTCCCTCCCATTCCGGCGCAAACATTTCTCCTGCCTCCCCGGGAGGCAGGAGCAGGCGCCGGGCACATCGCCTCGGCAGGACTTCTGCCCAGCCTCTGCCCGCCGTGCCCCCGCGGGAACCCCCCACCCTCCCGCAGCCACCGGTGCCAGCGTGCCAAGCGTGCTCGTGCTTCACCGCTGGGCCATCAAGGAAATTTGCTGGACTGAAAAAATACCAGCACGTCTAGACTGAAATACCAGTCTGGGCTCCTGGGGAGCCGGAGGACCCCTCCAGGGCAGCGTGGGCTCCCTTTTCCCGGAGGTGGCACAGGGAGGCATGACCCCAGGGACGCCCCGGGGCTCTCCGAGCCCCTTTATCATCTCCGTCCCCATCCCCGCTTGGTGCTGCCCGTGCCCTGGGGTCCCTCATGGTTTTCTTCCGCGCTCCTTCCCCCATCGCCTGCACCCTTCCCGCTGTGATCCTTCCCGCAACGGGCTTTCAGCCCCGGGGAAGAGCATCACCTCGGAGCAGAGGTTGGTGGAACGGCCAGGTCAGACCCACCGGAGGGGGTCGGGAGAGGCCGTGCCGAAAGCCCCCTCGCCGGCCATCGCCTCCTCCCCGCGGGCGCTGCCGGGGACCATCCATCAGCGACGACCCCGGTGCCGCCCCGAGGAGGAGTGACGGGAGGTTGCAGCGGGGCAGAGGGGAGAAAAGGAAAACTGACAGGATAAAAATCACCAAATTAGCGGGTCCTAGGGAGGGACGGCCTGCAAGATAGCGCGGAGCCATTTTTTATGGGAAAGACAGCGGGCATGAACTGAGCATCAGCCTCTTCCCTCTGACCCCGCCACTGGAAGTCACCCCTGCCTCCGCCACCCCATTGCTCATGTCCCCATGTGCCGTTCCCGCCGCCGGAGCCCCGGCCCCGCAGCGCTCAGCACCGCTGCTGCGACCCGCTGCACCCCAAGGTCCCACAGGGCGAGGAATCCTCCTTCCCCGTACTCGGGGCGGTGGGCAGCAGCGAGGCCACGCGCAGGCTGGGTCCCCGGGGTCCGCAGGGAGCGCCCGCGTCCCAAGGAGCATCGCAGCCCTCCCGCCACCCTGCGGTCCCCCCCCAACAAGAGCCGGGGGCGATAACCATCGGTCCCAGCCGAAAGAAGAAAGATTGGGTTTATTACACGAAGAAACATGCCTGCACCCTGCTTGGATCACACCGCTCGAGGGCAGCTCCCTGGCGTGGGCTGTGGGTGCTGCGGTCCCGGGTGGGTGGGTACCCACGCTCTGCAAGGGAACCCCCCCTGCACCCTGCAAGGGGAGACACACACAAAACACACACACACCCGTGCAAGGGGATGCTCTGCCCGTGGCTGCCCCGCGTGGGGAGCCCACGCCGGCGGGACGGCGCTCGGCGGTGGCCGGGGACGTGGTGCCACCTCGTGGCTCGGTGGCCGGGGCCAGCCGGGTCGTCGGCGCTCCCGGTTCAGAAGGGGCTGCTCAGAGAGCCAGAGCCGGGAGGCAAGGGGGGAATTCTTGGTTTTGCTCCGAGTCCAGAAAAAGAGAGTTTCTGGGGGGTCAAAAGGGGAAAAAAAAAAAAATTAAAAAATAAAATTAAAAAAAAAATCACTACGTGAAGACAAGGGGAGATGTGTCCCTGTCCCCCCCACAGCCGCTGCAAGCCGGCTTAAGTGCCACCGGCAAGGAGTTTTGCCCAACAAAAGCAATCGCTTCAGTTCACCGAGACATCGCCGCACGCACCGGCCCGGTCCCACCGAAAGGCGCGTCGGTGCCGCACGAGGCCACGCAGCCTCTCGGGCGGCACGCTGCGTATTTACTGATCCAAGTAACGCAACAAACCTAAAAGGGCTTCACAACCTGAGCTTTGACCTCCCTGGGTCGCCCCTCGCCGGGTCGCGCAGGGCAGAGCCCACCACCGCCGGCAGCCCCAGGGAAACCCACGGGGCGGCGGGTGGGCACGAGCGCCGTCGGCACAGCGCGGCAAAACTCGCCGGGACTCGGCCGCAGGAGACGTCCCGGTGCTGGGACTAAAGCCCCTTTGTTTTCACCCACCCAGTGACCCCGCATGGAAGAACGGGCGGATTGTCTTTCAAACGGAGCCGATGTGGAGCTTGAATGTCCCTTGCCACCTTGGCTATAAATCATCCTGCATGTGATAAGGTAATTACCTTCTCCTTGAAACTATTCATAGGAAAACCTATAAAGCGCCTGGCTTGTAAACACAACAATAAAGAGGCAGGACAATAAAACCTTGGCTGGGGTGGGGAAGGTGCTGCCTTTTGCCGGCCCCGAGCACCTCGTGCTTCACCAGTCCCCGGCCGAGGACGGAGGCTGCGTCCGCCCCTGCTGCTCCCGTTGACGGCGAGCAGGCGGCACAAGGCGTGCACAGCCCACGCTGCTCCGCCGGGCACCAAAAACGAGCATCTGACACTGAAGGGACACACAAAATCATCACCGACCTTGGTATCAGGCAGGAGAGCCCATCCCAGCTCTGCTCCAGCACCCTCAGGACTGCACCCAGGTATAACCGACAGCAGCAGAAATAGCCCGCGGGGCTGGGGCCAAGCACAGCTGACCCCCAGGACTGATCCAGGTGCCCACCCAGCAGCTTTTTAGTTGCTGCCCACAAAAATTAGGCCCGAAACTCCGCAGCTGCCCCCCTCCACCCTCCTATAACCCGTGACTCCCCAGCAATGCCCATGTGCTGGCAGGAGAGGGGATGCAGCTGTGGGCTGCTCCTGCCTGCTGGACCTGACGGGAAGCAGGGGCGATGACGTTTGTCTCATCTTCGGAAGATGCTGGATGGAGTTAGTTCCACCAGCCAGAGCGAAAACCAGGTCCTGTCTCTCTGTTCTCCCCTGTGCACACAGAGTTTTTAACCCAGAGGGTCGGCTAAGGGTGTCCAGAAGCTGGGAAAAGGATCTTTCTACAGGAGGATGACAGGCTGGCATCAATGCAAGACCCATCTTATGTCCCCTTCACTGTCAGGAGGTTTGTAATGAGCGCGTGGGGGTGAGACCACAAAACCCAGACTCTCCACCCAAACCAGCATCAGTCTTTATTGTTGTAACGTGGTGATGGGTCACATCGATGGCTCTGCGAGCAGCCCTGGGGAAAACAGCTACAGAAGAGAGCAGCTAACGGTGTGCACAACCAGCCAGCAACACCCGGCCCGTACCTGATTCAGCTCCTTCACAGATGAACTCTATCTGACATTCAGACACGCTGCCTTATTCTCGTCTGCTCTTGAGGGAGATAGTAACCAAATGTTGAGGAACAGGCTCAGCTGAAACCTTTCTGCTTTAGCATCCGGTAAAGAGTTGGGCTCTTCACTAAACGGATAGCTCACACGCAGAAAACTGCTTATGCCACCTTCAGCCAAGGCTACCCAGAAACTACTTTTGCTCCCAAAGATAAAAGATATTCTTATCTTTCTGTCTGAGAAAAGTTGCAGGTTCCCCAATATGGGTTGAAGTACTGGATGTGGTTATTGAGAAAGCTTCAAACGCCGAGCAGGCAGGCTCCTGCGGGCAGGCTGCTAGTGTGCTCAGCGGGGACACGCGCTGCTTTTTCATCCAGCCACTCCAGCTCTCTGTTTGCCTCTATTGCTCGCTCAGTGCTGCTCAGAGCCCAAGTCCACGTTTCCTCAAAAGCCCTTAGGTGTTTCAGGAGCCAGGTGAGACTTCAAAGAAGTTTTTATAGCCCCAACTGGCCCCACACGTCCAGCAAAAGACTCCATTACTCTGAAGGGGTTTCGGATACTCACACTACTTGAGCCCCACTGAAACCAGCGGCGAGGATGGAAAAACAAAGCAGGCAAATTTTGTATCCCAAAGAGCTTTTATGACAGCCAGGGCTTGCACTGAGCTCTGTTCAAACATCCACTCAGAGGTTAGGACAGCAGGCACTCAACTCTCAAAGTGCCCCGCAAACCGGCTCATTCCTGGAGGCACTGATTTGTCCCCAGCAACATCAGAGAGCTCAGTCCTCCACCGGCACAGTAAGCACACAGCAAACAGAGAGTAAGTAACATCATCATGAAGGAAGGGGAAGGGGACACACCTTCAGAAATAGAAACAAACCCCCATGGGCTTTAGAACACGACTGCCTCTCTCACAGAAAGGCGACGAAGGCCCGTGGGGAGCACTGCTTGAAGAGTCAAGACTCCAGCCTCAGAGGACCTGCTTTGGATTTTCTGGCTCACACAGCACAGTACCATCCACCTGGAACCGAGGAATGTCGAGTTTGTGGAAGACAGGATGAGGGAAGGCTGCATGGAGGTGCGGGCCAGGTGTAAGACACCAGGAACGCAGGAACGTAGAGGGGTAAAGGCAAAGCGTGTTTGCTCTAAGCTATTATTCAAATATTGGCATATTTGGGTTTATTGCAGGAACACAAGAGTGACAACATTTGCAGTGCTCAGAAAAACACAATTCTTCCAGACCCCTCCTTTACAAACATGATTTTGAATACAGCAACAATAGTAACAAAATGCTTTTAGATGAGCTGAGAGAAGAGGCTGTTTTTATAAAACATACAAAGAAGGAAAAGGCATTTGTTTTCCACACGGTAACACCGTAACAGTTAAGTGTGCAAACAAAACCAAGTGATGACAACATAACAGTTTACTAAACACAAAAATAAAAAATGAAATAAGTTCTGCAGATCTTTTCATCAGGCATCATGAGTGATTTTTAATAAGTTTGAAATAAGTTTGTTGTGGTCTAACCCCAGCCAGCAACTAAGCACCACGCAGCCGCTCACTCACTCCCCCACCACCCAGTGGGATGGGGGAGAAAATGGGGAAGAGAAGTAAAACTCATGGGTTGAGATAAGAACGGTTTAATAGGACAGAAAAGAAGAAACTAATAATGATAATGTCAACACCAATAAAATGACAGCAGTAATAATAAAAGGATTGGAATATCCAAATGACGCACAGTGCAATTGCTCACCACCCGCCAATCGACGCCCAATTAATCCCTGAGCGGCGATCCCCCGCCCCCACTCTCCCCAGTTTATATACTTGACGTGATGTCACACAGTATAGAATACCCTGTTGGCCGCTTTGGGTCAGCTGCCCTGGCTGTGTCCTGTGCCAACTTCTTGTGCCCCTCCAGCTTTCTCAGTGGCTGGGCATGAGAAGCTGAAAAATCGTTGACTTTAGTCTAAACATTACTTAGCAACAACTGAAAACAGTGTGTTATCAACATTCTTTTCATACTGAACTCAAACCATAGCACTGTACCAGCTACTAGGAAGACAATTAACTCTATCCCAGCTGAAACCAGGACAAATACCAACAACAAGAAACTTTTCTTTTGGATGCCCCATGTAAATGAAAGCAGTGTTTCTTCTCTGGGTCCAGTCAGTAGTGTAAGTCATTGGTCACTGAAACAGGTGCTCCTTTCTAAGCCTCTGTTAATTCAGTGGCATTGGCATGGTTTGTCAAGACATCTTCTAGATAAGCAGACACTCTTACTCTAGCTTTGCCCTCCAGCTGTTTCTCTATCCCACCGAGATGTTCGATAGCTCCTTTTAATACTCTCTCCCTCTCGTACAAGTCTGTGTGCATTCCTGCTTCATTTTCTTCAACTCCCGATTTCAGATATTGCAACACATAGGATTTGATTGCATCCCCATTTTCTGTTATGGTTTCCCAAATGACTGGCAAGTCTGTGCTCCTTGCCAGACTTAACAAATGAAGCAGAGCCTGGCAGATCTGTGTCCTGAGGCTGGCACTGTACTTGAATTCCAGAAAGTCCTCGGTGTCTTCACTCTTCTGCAAGGCTATCACCAAGGCACTCCAGATTTGGCAGAACTGCTCAGTGGAGCCGTAGCATTCTCTCTTGCTAGGGATGGAGAGGGCCATGGCTGATTTGATTCGGACTTTAAAATTCTTGCAGGACTTCACTACTGAGGAAAGTGCACTATATGCTTGCATGGTCCAAGGAGCCTCTCCTGAAAAAAAAACAAAAACAAAAAACCCCGCCTTTTCAATCAGTGAAAATATACAAAACTGTAAATGTATCTCCTAAATATTTAATGGACTTACATTACTGTATTTATTCCAGTCTAAATGAGAGAATCAGGGGTTATGAAATGAAAAATTAGTTTAAAAAGTTAATCTTCTGCAGTTTTGCAAGAGGAAAAGTGACATTTTGCATCTATTCACAGCTATAATCCCATCCTCACACTCTTTTCTAACATGACAGATCCAACCAAATACAGCACAGTTATGCCTGTATTAGCATTCGCAGGATCTGAGCCTATTTCACCGGCAAGAGCCCTGGGAAAGCTGACAGCAAGATTCAGCTCAGTTTGCTTTCTCCCCACTTCCTCAACACATTTGTAATGGAGACCTTCTTATCAAAACCACAACCCGCTGTACAAATTCAAAGCCAGTGGGACAAGTTACTCACCGAGTGGCAAGGCAGGGTTCTTAAATACATTCCCCAGTGCGTAACAAGCATTCCAGCGCACTTTCATAGTGGCCTCACTCTGAACAGTAGAAATAAGGGCCTGAAGAGATTCCTCAATGGCTTCCCTAAACCTGGGGTTCGCTATGTGATATGGTTGAAGGAAATGAAGCACATTCCCAAGGGCCCGGACTGCATTACTCTTTACCTGGAACACAAATACAGAAAAGAAACATTCTGGCTTTCAGCTTATAGGCAAAGCTTCTGTCAAGCCTGCTACGAAATCACGCTCAGACCCAACAAGAAGCCCATCTGGAATCAGACTTATGGTGTCTTATCAGATGGTAACTTCCTAAATGCCACCAGAAAGATCAATCACTGCAAATGGTCACGCTGAAAAAACAAAACAAAACAACCCAGAACAAAACAAAACAAAAAAACAAAACACAAAACAAAACCAAAAAAAAACCAAACAGAACCTGCACTGTGGAAAAGCACAATCAAGTGCCCTGCAGGTCAAACAACATGGGAAACCTCCAAACACCAGCCCTCAAGAGAGGATGCTGAGCTGCAGGTCCCTGTCCGTTGGGGCAAAACGCCCCAAAGTAACTGGTGCCTTTTTTCCTTTTTTTTTTTATTAAAAATGCAAGAATTAACTACAGTATGATAACTCCACCCTCTCTTCCCCTCAGTCATACCTTGTCTCTGTCCTTGGATGCTTCAGTCGCAGACCGTAACATTTTCAACAGGAGGAGATCCGAAAATTCCTCTTGAAAACTTTGTCCCATTGTTTCCCTAGCAGAAGAATCACACTGTGAAAGGCCAGCTCAGATGATCCAACCCCAAAGATGGGATACTATCCTTTATAAAGGCGTATGAACAACCTTCACTCTTTAGAAGCTAATATGTAAGGCAGGCCTTACTACATGTGACCACTATGTTTATTAATTTAAAACCAAACTATCAATGCAAGAAAGCTGGTTAGCAATGCATTAAGTCTGTAATAAAAAACAGAGGGCAATGAATTGCTCAGAGGCAATTCTGTAGCAGGAATATATGATAACTATTTCTCCTGTTAAAAATGTAACAGTAGGTTAGACTTCCTTAAGTCTTTGGCTTGTGGAAGTGTTAAATATTTATTAATTTTACTTCTGGGTTATGTTAAAAGTAAAGTAACCAGGGAACATGCAATTACACAACCCAACATACAAGAAATACAAAACTGAAAAGTAAACCCGGAATATACTTCAGAAGTAATGATTAGAAAGACCTAAACCCAAGCAGTTTAGTAGAACTCAACCCCAGATGGATACAGGATACTTATAATACAGTGTCATACACTGGTAGACACACAGGCTGAAGAGTGGTTAAAAAGAAGCATCCAAGCCAAATTTTGGCTTTTTTGATACTAAGTAGATCAGTACCCTCTGTCTGATGCTATGGGAATATGGGCAGAAAGAGGAGTTCCACAGGCCAAGGCGTGCTTACGTACATGTTGATGATCAGAGTGTCTGTAAGATTGCCTAGGGACCAAGCTGCTTTGGCACGGACATTCGGAGACTTGTCATGGAGGGAATTCAGAATGGCATTTGCTGTGTCTGCCACAAACATCACATCCTATTAAAGTAAAAACCACTGCAAAGTTAGAAAGTTTTAAAAACTCAGGTGATTTCCTTAGTAACATATACATTCTATCCTTTCTAGGGAAAATGATACCTGCACAGGGGCCAGCTCTATTCATATACTCTACTTTTTTTAGGTGACAACTTTTAGCCTGTTTATGGTGCTCCCTGTACAGCTTTTTTTGATCTTTAATTAACAGTCTAAGGCTGCATGCTGACCAAGTTCACCACTCTCTTGGGTAGCTGTTGCTGAAAGGTTTCAATGTATTACTTAATTGCATTGGTGCTTTAGTTACTTTGGATCTTAACATAATTATCTGGCCTGCCAATCTTATACTCATCAAATCCCCCTCTTAGGAAAGCAATTGCTTCTCCAAACCCCGTGTTGTGCTGCCTGTCTAATCTTCTCTTCTATGGCACACTACATTTCATTTTCATCCCCTTGCCTATGGTAAAGGATTTTCGTTCCAAATATTTTGGAATCAAATCTCAATGTCAGCTACTGCTTAATATTTTTATTACAATCACTCATGTAAGGCCACATCATGAAAACTACAGAGTCTTCCAGCTCAGCCAAGCTAAGATCAATTTTTCTGTGGAAACAAAACAGCATTTTCCTCTAAATAAGCTTTACTTCTTAGTTTTAAGCAAAACTGAAGCCTACACGTTAAAAACATGTTAAGCTCTACAGAGAGCTGTACAACTGTTCCCTTCTTCCCAGCTCTACCTCATCTCTTGCAGCTCCTTTGTTCCAACCTAGCCTTTCCCACTTCTGTCTCTGAGAGCTTGGGGAAGATCCTGACCTCCCTCCTTTTGCTCTCACTTATGAGGCACTCTGGCTTCTGCTTCATCTCACTTAAAACTGCACTGGTTCTGTTCACCACACAAGGCAAGAGCAGGTCTGGAGACAGTAAGGAAAAGCTATACACACACTACAGACCAAAAGCAAGAAAGAAAGGCCAATTCATTCCAAAAGAAGTCATGTCCCACATCTTATGGTTCATCAAACTCATTATAAAATGGCTTAAAATAAGAAAAATAGGCCAGTTCTGACCTGCCGAAGGCAAGAGAAGAGGATGTAGACTCCAAGCGCACGTGCGGCAGCAGCTTTTACCAGTGGGTTCTCACTGTGGTTCAGGCCAAGAAGCAAAGTGACGCACAGTATCTGCTGGTCATTCTGCAATGATAAGCAGTCATAGCAACAGAGAGAAACCGAAAAGATCTCAGTCCCACAAAGACAGACAACTGACAAATACTCTGAAAGAGCCTAATATGTGGAACCTATACAAGCTACCATTCAGAGCGCATCCTTTTATTTAGGTAAATTGACTGGCATTTCGGGATGCCACACAGGAAACCGGAATGCTTCCAGCAAACATGATCTTGTTGCTGTTAGATAAGACCACAAAGGAAACCAAAATATTAACTATCATCCAAATGCAGAAGGCATGGCCCATCAGAGGTAAACCAGACTGGATCAGTTGCTTTTTCCTGACTTACTTCACTCTTTCCCCTTCATTAACGAGGACAAACAGGCAGATTAAGTTCATCCTGGGCAGATTGTCAGTTTACCAGCCCATGACAAAGATCTTTGTTTCATCAGAGCAAAGGGTCAGAGTGGGCACTTACTTGACCCCACATGGCCACAGGGACAAGAGAGTGTATGGGATCAAAGTACAGGGTGATGAAGTACATGCTGTACTTGGAGAAACCAGACGGAGAATTCCAGAGATACTGCTGTACTAGCAATTCTTGGGCAAATGAGATCTGGCAGACTACTCCCCATCAAGAAGGGCACAGTGACATAAAAGGAGCTGCACAATGCAGTGGTGACACACTGCCAAGGCTTTCATGTTCAAAAGCATATTTCATGTTGCAAAAAGAGAGTAAGGCCAACACATTTGTTTGCTTCTGCCAGGGCAATCACCACAGTTCAGTGTTTTAAAAGCCAGCCAAAAGAAAAAACATGCATGCAAATTCGTGAACGACGTCAGTTCATAGCTGTTAGCTCAGCTGTCTCTTCAAAGACTTAACCAGCAAAATAACAGCCCTTCACCCCTCCCTCATGCAAGGAGATTCTTGCCCTCCATCTCCCATCCATCACCACCAAGGCTGAGTATTCATGGCAGGGCCAAACAGCTTCTGTGACCCACAGTTTAATTGTTTTGACAGACTAATTACTCCCAACATTGCCTTTTCCAGTTTTCAATAGTGACAACTTGTTCAGAATGTTAAGAAAAATCCTGGTTTCTCTAAACTCTCCTTACAAGTTTTAAAAGGCTTTACACTACTGTAATCTGGTAGACAAGAACAAAGCATCAACAGGTAAAAATGCGATGCTTAAAGGAGTGCTCTCTCACCTGCAGACTGCTGAAAGCTTCTGGCAAGATAGAGGACAGGGCATCACAGGCACTTGTCTGAAGAGTCGCATGTGGAGAGTTCTGAAGAGTGCCAGGTAAAGGGCCATTTAGCATCATAGTCCAGAAAGTTACAACCTACAAAAGAAGCAGCCAGGTTTACCTACTTAAACTCAGCAATTATGCCTAAGTTCTATAATAGATTGTCTTTTCCTATGATCATCTTTAAGACACACTTAGAGCAGGTAGCATAATCACACGTGAAAGTGACTACAACTGTTTGGAAGCCTAAAATACTTAGCATTCAGAAACATTTTAAAGACATTTTAGTACTGCTATCAAGTACTTATTCACCGAGTTCTGTTTGTTTCCTTCTCAAGGCCACGTTCACTCAGATTAGATTGCATTAAGTAGATTAATGATTCCATTCTTGAATCCACACAGCTGGGTATTTTCATTTGCCTGACAATTTACATTTGTATTAAGTAACAGGAACCTGGTGCTACTGGACACATTTCCTGTCTTGTAGGGTCACTGGTTATGGGCTCAAAACTTGGCATATGCCAAAGAAATTTTTAAACTTGCCTTCTGTTCACAGAAGCAAGACTTAAACAGGCCTACTCTACTACTAGAATGCCAGTTCCTCAGCTTCTGCAAACTTATACAACAAACAGCCTCAAACAATGGATTTTTCTGAAACCACATATATTATGGTTCTGGCCACTCTCTCTGCACTTGTGAGCAGCCAGAACATGTAAGGCTGGCTCTCATAACAATGCAAATTCACCAAAACTCTAAAAGTGTATGTCTAGGTTTTATGCAGCAGTAATGACACATGCAAAACCGGTGCTGTTCTTCCAGCTTTCTGAACTTAGAGCAGGCAGGAAGATGAGGGTTGAGAAAAGGCAGAGAGGCAGTGTAAAGGGGTCATGTAAAAACGGGGAAAAAAACCCACCAAAAATGAACACACCTGCCTACAGACAAAAGCAAATGCCAAAATAATGCAGGAAGTCTACAAAAATTGTACATATCAGCACCTATAAAGCCACAGGGTACCGAGTCCCTTTCTGCTTTCCTGCGGTTGATTTATCTGTATCCATGCCAGTGACTTTGCAGAGAGTTCAATAAAGGAAGCTTAGTGAAATGGAATCTCAGATGGAGCCCACACACTTACAACGCTGACAGGTACTCTCTGATCAGGGGCAACGGCTGAATCGGGTTTGTACTGCTGTAGTACCCCTGTGCCCAGCTCCTCCAGAAGCTGCAAGGAAATAAAAAGCAACTAGGTCTTTATCAGGCATGACTCAAGTACTTACCCACAGAATAAAAATAAAAGATTCAGTATTGTTTTGGACTCTATTCTGTCCCTGCTAGATTAGAAATTAGAGGAAATGCCTTTCTTACATAAAGTCTCCAGATAGAATAGCGCAACAAATTGCCATGCAAAGAGGAAATCTCCCTGAGCTTTCCTTTGGGTGACAGACTACAGTTTCTGCATCAGCTGATGCTAAATCAGGGAAGAGCCAGTGTTATAGTCCTTGCATATCCCAAGCTTCCTGGTGACTCAGCAGAGCAACAAAATTCTGCTAAGATTTCAAGACTGGAAGCAGAAGATGCATTTCTCACAAAGTGTCAGTCTACTGCATTTCCCAAAGAGCTCCTTTATGGTATGCTACATCACACACACGCACGTAGATGCTCTGAATATTCATCACTACCCTGCTGTATTTGCAAAGCACACTAATAGATAAAATTGACTTCGTAAAACAATGTTGATGTTTCCCCATGCTCTTACTTTGGCTCCATGAAGCTGAATGGATGGATCCATTTCTTCCATGCATCTGCAAGCCACTTCTCCAAGTTCTAGGAAATAGCTCTGAGCCATAGGGAAATAACCTTTTACAAGAAGAGCCAACACCTAAACACAAACAAAGAGATTCCATTCAGCATTTTTTCCTTCTATTAAACCAAAATACCCCACATACACACAGAGAGGATGTTAATGGGCTAATTAACACTGGGTCCCTATACTAAACTTGATGTAACAGATACGCCTTGCAGCACAACTTCTAGAATACTACAGCTAATTAAAAACCTCCCTATTCCACTGTCTTGTTCAAAAAAGGGCCACAAAAGCACTATCAGGTAGCAACACGATGAATTATTTACTGTGAGGTCTCCTGTAGCTAAAAAACTAAGCGAGAGTGCCTATAAAAGCAACACATTCTGTATCTCCTGTAATACTGCCGCTGCATTCTGTGAAGCTGGATTTAACAAATATTCATTGTTCCAGAAAAAGAGTGAGACTCCTTCGGATGCACATTACAAAATCTTACTACTTTCTGTGGTTACATGAAGAAAAACGAGGCCAATTCTCAACATTCACAGGTACTCCTTTAGTTATACCAGCATCACTCCATAGCTCCTTGCAGACTGTTCTTTGACTGCAAGGTTCTTCCCCACAGTTTTCTAGCAAAACTTTAAATTCTGTATGGAGGAGTTTGCATGGGGAAGACTCACAGCCTTCACCAGATGCCAGTACACACAACCAAGTAATATTTAAAAATAACGAAGGTAACAAAAATCACAGGCAGATGACCTTGCTGCAACAGGTTTACTATGGGACAGTTATGCTGTGGCCACAGGTGCGGAATCAAAACGTTACTGCTCTTTCAGTCACAGCACCTCAGACATCCTGCAGTAGCAAATGAATTGGCCTAAATCTCACTGAAAGAGCTAGGAGCAAAGGCAGCCCACGACTGAGGCTTGGCTGACATGAGGTTATTTGATATTGTACCAAGCTGTTCATTTTACAAGCTAGCTGTTCATCCCCACCTGTAAGGATTCTAGTCGAAGGGGACACGGTTCGTAAACGCTGGAAAAGGATGGAAAGTTAGCATCGCTGTCAGAATAGGAATCCTCTCTGGGCAGAACGATGATTGAAACACAGAGACGGAGAAGCCAGCATGGTTCAGAAGACGTACATCCTGCTGGATTATCTGGAGGCTCCCCTTCTGAGGGGAGTGCTTTTCTCCACTGCTCAGAAGAATTAAAACGGTGAGGGGTTGCGCTACCACTATTATTTAGCCCTGAAGAACTGGGCTGTTGCAAAAGTAACTGCACCTCTGGTAAAGGCGCTTGGACAGATACTATAGCCCCTAATAATGTGAGACTAGAAACTCGAACATTAACATCTGCAAGAAAGAACAGGGTGGGGGAAGACAAAGCCAATCCGTTAGCATCTCACTGACACATCAGCGTGCTTCTTCAGCAGTTTTCAAAGAAGACAGATCATAACATATAATTCGACTGCAATACATATGTTTATGTATTCATGAAGCACAGGGGTGGGGAGGGGGGGCAAATCCACAACTATCTTGTAATAACCGATGCTGAATTACTATGTAACACATACAAAGAGGCTCCAGCCAAACAGAATGCAAACCTTTATGACAAATGTATGGCTTTATCTGGTTCCAAACTCTTGTCAGCAACCCAGGTTTTAAACGGCTGTAAGGTACATTTGAAACCAAATTTGCAAGGCACTGAAACACATAAAAAAACATACGTGGAGTGGTGGTTAAAATGTCAGCCTGGCCTCCAAAAGATTTTTTACATTTGCAATTTAGGTCATTTAGACAGCTAATTATTGGAGGGCACCTGAAAACAAATGCCCCAATTATCTGCTCCAAAACTTGGCTCCTAAGAACAAGTATTTAACTACTGTGACCTGGCATAAAGACCAAGGAATTTCAATTGCCCATGGAAAGCTTTTTTTGCCAATTTGGATTCCAGTTTTAAAGCCAATGTGAGTCTTCAGAATCATTTCATAGGTTCATTCAGCTCCAAAAAGACTACACAAAAGAAATACAGGAACAAGAGAATTTTGCTGAAGAGAAAAGAAGCCCTAGGACTCTGTAGGAAGACTCAGTCAATGAAGCCTTGTGAGATGACAACAGTCTATCTCCCATCACCACCTTTGTCCTCAACAGCTACAATAATTTCTGTGCAATCTTTAAGACTTAATCTAGAGACCAATTATCATCTCTTGGGCAGCATTTGAAACATTTACAGTACAGTTACCTTGACTATTTGTGTCAGTGTTTGAGAAGAGGATTCTGCCACCAGGGCTAGCAGCAGGCAGCGGTGCAGCTCCCGGATGCTAGAAGCAATAGTTACAGAGAAGGGAGTAAAAGCTCTCTTGTGATCATTAGCGTCTTCAGCAACAGAAAGAAACTGCTTAGAACCTTCCAGGATGGCTGAGAGAACTTGAAGAGCACAGGCACGGGTCTGAAATGATAAAACATTTCTGTTACCCACTTTTAACACCTCCTTCGAGCTGATGGTGAATTTTAAAATTTATGAAAGTCTCTTTCTCCAGCAAGAGAAAATTCAACTCCAACTATCTTTTCTCATAACTTTAAGCAGTATACAACCAACCCTTTGTTTCCTTAACCAATATATCCTCTTTTATTTCTTGCGGTACAGTGACCAAGCAACACAAACACAGTAGCCAAAGTACTTATTGAAGATTACTATGCTTAAGATTACTATGGGAAAAATACAATGCTTTTTCTACTCAGAACTGCCTCACCTTTGGAGAAGGGTCCTTTAAAGCAATAGTCATCAAGGACACTGACTGAGGGCTGCCAATACCAGGTGCATCAGGAACAAATGCTGACCAGTAGCCATAAAGAACTCTTTTTTCTATTGATTTTATAGCAGAGAGGAAACAGGCTAGAGCCCCTTGACGAACATTGGCTTGATAAGATCTTAAAAACAAACAAAAAGATTAATGAAATAGCAGCAGTGAAAAGTAATGAACTTAACCTCTTTCACTTATATTAGTAGCTAGCTGTGACATGAAATTTTTTAGACTAAGAACAGGAAGAGAAAGAACAAATTTACTTTCAAACCAATACAAGTTACTGCCTTCCCATTTTCTTGTATCACCACATAAATCAACAGGGAAAGTGATTTCCTCAACAGTTTTGATTAAGAACAAAGCGTTAGGATCCTGTGGAAGTGTAAGAGTCTGCACACATATAAAATTTGTGCCTGATCTACAGGAACAAAAGGTATGCTTTAACATGATACACAAGCTTAAATTCTTATGAACAGTACACTCCGCTACCATGTTTTATGTTTACATGAACAACAATCACCTCACTTTGCTCTGTATTCCACCTTCAGCATCAGAATATTCTGACTCACTGCTGCTGATTCTTTTCCAACTATTATAATGTGAAGACAAGTGATCCTTTCCAGCAGGCACATGTGCAACATCTGATGCACGAGTACGAGGATCTGAACAAGGACTATTCTGCACATCTCCCAAGTGTAATTTCAGCATGTCTGTTCCAAGGACTGATTCATTTCCTGCATCACCCAAACCTTCTTTTCCTTCTTCCCCAAACTCTCCCTTCTTCTGTTTCCCTTTGGACTTTTTTCTTCGGTTCTGTTTAAGACAAAAAATGATTTTTTTTCTTTTTAATCTTTTGAAATAATATCTAGAAAGATGTCCAAACATTTCACAGTTGTAAATCTAAGGGAAAAAGGTCTCATCTGAAAATAAAACTAACTGCTAATCCAGAATAAAAGCAGAGTTTAATATAATAAATCATGCCCTTTGTATAGTACATCAACATCAAATTATACAAGTTTCTAAATGAGTTTTTAGATGAGATTTAGTTTAACCAAGAGTTATCACAGTTATTTTGCATCTTCTGATGCAACAGTACTGCACGTAAGTGCAATTATATGTATGTGCAATACTGTACATACAGAAACAATCACTTCTTTAGTATCTGAGTTTGCAAACTCTGCTCATTAGTATCAACAGTAACATCAGTGTAGTAATACATTAGCGTAAGCAAGCAGTTTATATCCGAATAGCCTTAAAAATTAAGCTTTGGCCTCTTCAGTAAAGCACAAGATTTCCAAGAAAACTTCTACCTAAAAATCATATTTCACACAAAAGTCATTAAAGAAGAGGAACAGTAAATACTTCTGTAGTTCCTTTAGATTTACAGTAGGTTATTTAACATCTAAAAAGAAACAAGTCAACATGACTACACAACTTTATTCTCTCTAATGTCTTTCAGATAATCGGTAATCCATAATGTTTACAGGGTTAAAAAATAACCTGTAGAAGGATTAAGCAGAACAGATGGGGGAGGGGGGAGAAAAATCAGTCTCTAGATGAACTTGACTTCCCTAAGAAAGAGTCAAACAATTGCACAAGCATTAGGAGAGAAAAAGTAACTTATAAAATAAAAAACTTTGGCTAGTCTGCATGCACCAATCCCATGTCTGCAGGCCAAGAATTCTTGGCTATAGATGAATAACTGATGCACACAGCTTAACTCAGGAAAACCAATCTCTGCAGAGCCATTTGTTCTCATCATCTGAGTTTACAAAGCAATTTTACTCAGTGCAGAGATTTATAATCAATACCTTTAAAGCAAAGAATGTGAAATGTATCACACGCTCAGAGCAAAAAGAGCCTGTCAGCCACTAATATCATGTCAGGTAACATACAACGGCAACAAACATGGGCACAATGAGCATGCGGTAGAATCAGTATAATTTCAACTTACCCCCGACTGCTTAAAGGTGGCCGGTTCTGATTGTTCCTGTTTGATGGGCGACCTTTTATCATACTGAGGTAATGGAGCCGGGTACAAGGCTGTGGGCATTTCTATGCTCAATCCTGGCAGTCCATGAAACATACATTTCTAGAACAGTACCAGAAACGTTAGCATTCTTTCCCTTTTTGATGCACAAAGATTTACTGTATATTTACTCAGGTGTTCATCAGTTTTCAGTTGGGCTTATGATCCTTCCCCCAGGTCTTGCCTCCCCCCATGCTATGTAACAGCTATGCAACATCTGAAATTCAACTACAACTAGGATTTTAAGTAGGTCCAAAAAAACAAGCCTCCCATTTTTCTCTCACATTCTTTTGTGGGAAGTGCAGTTAAGATGCTGTGAGAGAAACTCAATGTCTTTTTCTTTATATCTCACACTACATTTACCCCCACGCTCAGGCTTCTCTGCTCCCTCTTTCTTATCTTCTCCTACTGTCTCACACTTAACAAGCATCTGGAACATGCACCTTCCAGTGTCTGCCTCTTTCTCAAGGTGGATTTAAGTATTTACCTTTAATACTGCAAGAAGAGATCCAATTTGGTCAGTTTGCATTAGTTTCATCTTCCCACCATTGAGAAGTGACTGGATACCTTTCAGTGCATTTTGCAGTAACTGAAAACCAAAACACAAAATTACTTGCTTCTCCTTCCCAAAACCCTGAAGGTTCGCATCTTTCAAGTGACCTTCTAGGCAATTACGGTATTGCTCAACATGATTACTGGGACAGTTACTTATGTTTATTAAAAAAAAAAATAAATTAGACCATTTAAGCAAAATCTCAGTTGACAATATTCCAAATTTCATATATTGCAAATTCCAATATTCCAGCAGCACAATTTCCTGATTAGAGTATTCTAGACAATTAGACTCACACTTACCATGCAAAAAGTGATGTCATCTACATCAGAGGTTTTTGAAGACTGCAGAACACTTAGAAAAGTCTGAAAACAGACACTTCTGTAGGACTCATCTAAGTATGGCTGTCCAGGCACACTAGAATTAAAGCAGGAGACAAATGGTTGG
Organism: Buteo buteo; assembly: GCF_964188355.1. Classification (NCBI taxonomy): domain Eukaryota; kingdom Metazoa; phylum Chordata; class Aves; order Accipitriformes; family Accipitridae; genus Buteo; species Buteo buteo. The sequence goes on from NC_134177.1 coordinate 45,775,377, forward strand.
GTTACAGTCTGTCCCACAGCTTTATAAAGTTACACAAACTCAGATCCAAGCTCTCTGCTAGACTGAAGAGCACAGCTCCAGACAGATGGATGGCTCTTTGAAAGGGATCAGCTCTACCACTATAAAGAACAAAAGGAAACCTGCACAAAGAGCTAGTACAATCATAGTGTGCCTTACACCTACTCTGCTTCTGTGGCCACCTTCTCAATTACAATGACTCTCCAAGCACAGCTTAATAAGCCATCATGCTTATAAATGCTTTTTAGGCAAAATCTGGCATTGAAAAGGGCCTAGAATGACTTTTGCCATTTCCCTAGTTTCCATGAAGTCTGGGCAACATTAATGTGCTGAAACATTTTAATATCTACTTGACTCACTGCATGAAGAGAGAGGGCAACTGCATCACTTCATCTTTGCTACCTAAAGTACCATTTGGTGTCTGAGAACCGTCTAGCTCTGTCTTTCTCATTCCCTGCCTTCATGTATTTATACACATTGGTAAGATCCTCACTGAGCCTTCTCTTCTCCAGGCTAAACAATCCCAACTCACCACATAGAAAAATCATCATGAGCCAAACTGACAGATGTTGTATTTATTTACATGAAGTCTGAAGAACTACTTAATCTATAAATGCTGAAATTCCAAGCTTTTGTGTTTGGGTTTTTTGTTTGTTTGTTTTTTATAAAAAACAAGCCATCTGTTCAGGGGAACTATTAACCAAAAAACTCTTTGCAGCAAGTCCAAATATCTATTGCTTTTATTAATTGCTTGCTTGCCCACAGTCTGGGTCAAAATTCTTCCCACATAGCAGCTAATGAAGATTTGATGTTGCTGTGGCATCAGCATATTTACATGTGGAATGGAAAAATGCATGAATTGCAGAATAACTGACAATCACTATAAAAACTTGTAGCTGACCATTTCTTCTACAAAATTAACCCAAAGAATCACTGCAGGGACCAGGCAGCACAACACTTTTTCTTTTCTTCCCTAAACTAACCTCTGTAACATCATTTCTGGAAGACAGAGTTTACAGTTTTATCCACAGATGAAACAATATCTTGGAGCGCTAAAGTTTGACATTTCAAATTCATGCATATACACCTTACTGGTCCTGAATTTGCTGTTCCTAGCACAAACAGAGCAGACCAGCTGTCCATGCTGTCAGATGTACATCTTCTAAAGCATCCACTCCATCATCTGAAGAGGCTTGTACGCACCTGAGACACAGGTTTGCCATGCTGCGTACTGCTGCCCTCCTGAGTTCCACGTCTGGCTGAGCAGAATCACTGAACTGCACCAAGAGCCCGGTCTTGCCCAGCAAATCCGGGAGATACTAAAATAAACCACCAAAAGTCATTAGGGGTCAGTGCTCTTCCCTCAGCCTCCTGGTTCCTCTGTTGGGTAGCTAAACATATCTATGCTACAAAAAAAAATTTGTCAGCTGCAATTTCAGATTCCATAGACAAGATTATGTTTATTAAAAAATGACATGAAAATATTAATTTCCAAAGTTCTCTTATTTTGTATTAAGAAAGCATCGAGCGTGAGCATAGTTCAGACTGAGTCCCAGTCTGTGCTTTCTTCCCAGATATAAAGCTAGGTTAGTAACAACGGCTGTACCAAACTGCTACAGTTACACAGGCTACAAACCCACGCAAGCTGGCAGCTCCAAAACTGCTAGCATCACCACTCCGTGCTTCAGCCCGACAGCAGAAACCTCTCTGCAAGCTGCCAAGAGCTGGTGACAGCAGGAGAATTCAACATATCAAACACTATCAGTCACACTGCAGCAACATGGAGCTTCGTACAAACCTCAGAATTGATACCTGATAGTCTCCACTTTGAAATGGCTTTGAGCCCACCGCACACTAAAGATCTGATCTGGTTACAGGATAAATTTCAGGATCCTCAATGGAGCCTGCTGAGTAATGTGCAACTTGAAGCTCCCCGCGTTCTTCCTGCCTGATATACAGGCATACCAGGGTGGTTAGTCTGCAGACTAAGTCTGGTGCCCTTCTTTAATAGTGTGCCTTTGGCTCAAGCCAGTTCCTACAGCTGCAGCCTGCAGGTATAGAGGTATTTGGCATGGGAAGAGCATTGTTATCTCTTGATTATTGGTATACACACCTACCACAGCTGAAACTCAACTTTTCCATAAATATCAGTCACTATTTAAATGGGATCTAATCTTAGCATGAAAGGTAAGGCAATTTGAGAACATGATACCTTCTTATTCTTTCTTTGGAGCGGGGGGGGGGGAAGCAGAAACAGCAAAAGGGTACAAATATTTTTGTGGTTACTTTCTCTCAGCTTGTAAACTCACTTTCTGACATTTAGGTCCATTATTGTAAACAAGAGCTGCTAAGGCTTGCAGAATTTCAACATGTGTCCAAGAGCTGCACTGCTTAAGAGCAGAGATGCAGTAGGAGAGAAGAAAATTCAAGTTCTGTTCATCGACCATCACCTGTTGTAACAGAAAAGGACTGTGGTCAAGAAAACATCATCATGTACTGCTGGAGTCAAGATATGCAGATATATTGGTTACAGACTCGGGTGATCTGGCTGTTAAAATTGCACACTGTCACAGAATCAGCTGACACTTAAGAAATGGATAAATCAACACAGGTGTCCTATAACCAAGAGTATTTCCGATGGCATATCACTTCTGACCGAGAGCTGTTTTTACTTGAAGAACCATGCTAGAGCCACAGATCAGAACCTCAGCTAAGAATAAATAAGCAATACAGTGAAAATCTGAGAAACTCTGCATGAAGGTTGGCTCCATAGCCCTGTGAAAAGACAGAAGGCCTCCCCAGCTTAGTGGGGGACCAGGGACCCAGAACACAGGGAAAAGAGGGACAAGGCCAAACTTTTCATACCTGAAACCTGTTAAGCAAGTGATGGATAAGCTGACAAACTTTGCTGACAAGATGTTCCTGATCAAGGTGAACCAGCTGACAGGCCTGGGCAAGCAGAGCACAAACATCCTGGAAGAGAAAGCCTCAGTTTATTATTTAAAGACTACAAAGCTAGGGTGGAAACCACATCATCAGCTAAGACTTTGATCACACAACCAAATCTCTGTGTGGATACCAGTAACATCAATACAATGCACACTGATAACGTAACGAAACTAATGAAACTCCAACTAGTGAGCTTCCCCCTCAGCTATCTACAGGCCTTCATCCCGATGCAGGGATATGCTGACACAGATTCAAATTGCAGGAGTGCTGCTCAAACAATACCACTTAAACACTGGAGCAAAATCAAAGCCAATAATAATGGCAACATTGAAAAAATGAGGTTAGGTCAAGGAACAGAAGGAAGAAAAAAGGAGCACTGTCCAAAAAAATCAATTAATTCCAAAGTGCAAAGTAAGCCTACTCTGGAAATAAAATGAAGACGAATTGGTAAGTCAGCACTGTTTACAGCGCAATAATGAAGTACAGTGTGTTCCCAATGAAGCAGTATCAATATTGCAAAACTACAGCATTCAGCTTTCAAGGGCTCACTTTAGGACTTAAAATTTTCAATTGTTTGAACAGTAGACTGTGAAAATTGCCAAGTCCCCGTGCCTACAGTCCCACCCGCTGGCTTCACCCACCACCTCCACCAGCGCTCACAGGCCACGCGTGCCAACCCGGCAGGGTTTCGGCACATGGCAACAGAGCTCGCGAGTCACCCAAAAAAGTGGGGAAGGGAACCGGGGGTGGGCGAAGGCAGGAGAGAGAGAACGTGGTCATGGGGAGGAGAGCGGAAGACGTGCAGGAAAACCCACGGCCTTTGGCGAGCTGGCCCGTGGGGTGCTGTGGGGTACCGTGGGGTGGTGCGTGGGCTGCTCCGTGGAGGCACGGGGTGAGATGGCTGCGGCCGCCTCCACGCGAGCCCACACACACCCGTGGGCCTGCACACCCACCTTTGAGGGGCGCGCACGCGCGTGCCTCCCGCACCAGCACCCACGCAGGTGGGCGAGAGCCTCGCCGAAGCGTGCGCTCACACCAGGGCGGGGCGCGCGCACCCGCGTGACGTGTACCCTCCCGTGACGTGTACCCTCCCGTGACGTGCACCCCCACGTGTGAGCGCTTTCTCTCCCCCCCCCTCCCCCGCCCCGAATGTGCACGTCCCCGCGGGTGTGTGCCCTCCAGTGCGGGCGGCGGGACCACCCGGCGTCCCCCGGTCCCGGTTCCCCGGTACCTGAGGGCTGGGCCCGGCCGCCGGCGCCGGCCCGCAGCTCTCCGAGATGAGCTGGTCGAAAAGCAGGTGGAGCTCGGTCCGGCGGCCGCCGTCGGGCCGCTCGGCGCCAGGCTGAGGCCGCAGGGCTCCCAGCCGCGCTAGGTAACGGCGGAAAGAACCGCACGGCTCCGGCTCCTCCACCGCCACGGCCGCCATCTTCCGCCTTCCCGGCAGCGGCGCTATGGCAACGGGGAGCACTTCCGGGGCGGGGGGCGGCTACGGGGGCCGGGCGGGGCGGGGGCCGGCGGAGGGAGCGGAGCGGGGCGGAGCGGGGCGGAGCGGGGCGGAGCGGGGCGGAGCGGGGCGGGGCGGGGCGGGTCCCGGCCAGCGTTTTCCCCAGGGGCCCGGTTTTCTCCTCGAAGGAGGCTGGGAATAAGTGAAGGGGCAGCCCCGGGGGTCGCGGCAGACTGGGGGGCAGGGCAGGGTCTGCGGGCCGGGGGGGGGCGTCCAGCAGGCACAGGGCCCGCCGCCGTGACACGCAGGCGACCGTGACACGGTCACGACTGTGCCACGCTCACGGCCGTGACACCCTCACAGCTGTGACACCCTCGCAGCCGTGCCACGCTCACAACCATGCAACGCTCGCAGCCGTGACATGCTCACAGCCATGACACGCTTGCAGCCATGACATGCTCGCAGCCGTGACACCCTCACAGCCGTGACACACTCACAGCCATGACACACTTGCAGCCCTGCCACACTTGTAGCCGTGACATGCTCACAGCCCTGACACCCTCACAGCCGTGACACACTCGCAGCCATGCCACGCTCACAACTGTGCAACGCTTGCAGCCCTGCCATGCTTGCAGCCGTGGCACGCTCACGGCCATGACACGCTTGCAGCTGTGACACACGGCTATGACACACTCACAGCCATGACACACTGACGGCCATGACGTGCTCACAGCCGTGACATGCTCACAGCTGTGACACACTCGCAGCGATAACGTGCTTGCAGCCGTGACACGCTCGTGGCCATGACACGCTTGCAGCCATGACATACAGCCATGACACACTTGCAGCCCTGCCACCCTCATAGCCCTGACATGCTCACAACCATGACACACTCGCAGCCGTGACACCCTCACAGCCCTGCCATGCTCACACGGCGCTTAGCCCGGGAAGGAAGGAGAATTCATGACCGCAGGGCGGCGGGAGAAGCACGAACGCCTTCCCCCAGGGAAGCGACTGTGGCCCTGGGTCTCGCCGCCTCCCCACCCGAGACCAGGTCCCGCAGGGCTCCGGGTGGTTCTGGACACATCCCGGGGCGGGAGCAGTGCCGGTGGCTGGGGAGGGCCGCGGTAGGTGGCACTGCCCGTCCGTGTTTGTGACCACAATGCCTGGAGCCATCCTGGCTGCAGCCTGAGGGTCCCTGGCCCCGGGCAGAAGCCCTAGGCCTGGCCTTGTTGCATGGCGATGTGCCGTGCTTCCCCGGGGAAGCAGTTTTGGGGTGGGGGGGACTGTAGATTTTCACCATCGTGGACGCTTGGTGTTTCTCTGTTACTCCTGGCCCACCCCTATTGCCCCATCCCAGATGTGTCTGTACCCGGCTTAGGCACAGACATGGGTCATGACAGATTGCAGCACTGGGGATGCAGGGGGCTGGCGGTTGGGAAAAGAATCCTGCTCGCCTTAAGGACATTACTCCAAATATGATCTGCACCTCACCTGGAATTAATTTATTGCTGATGGGTGACATCAAATTAACCAACGGTCTCCCAGTGTTTCCTTGTGAATAGGATCCCAGGAGAGAAGCCAAGGACCAAAAGGCCCCAGTTGATGGGGAAATACACTCGAACAGGGACGAGCCAAGCGTTACTGCCCTGCTGCACAGGGACGGCTGCCAATACGGAGATAAGCATCGCCCAGAAAGGAGCAGGAGGGCTGCAGGGTCAGGGCATGGTGTCCTCTCCTTCCGTGTCACAACCAGGCGAAGCCAAGGACTGGTACCTCACTCGAGAGACAGCCTTACCGGCGGTTTACCTCGCTTTACCTTCCTTTCATTTCCTTATCAGACTGAGCACCTTGAGTAAGAAAAGTACATGCTGTGCCACCAGCGCCATCGCCTTGGCTTTCTTCTTTGCCCTGGGCTGTCTGGTAATGGCTAATTGCTCTGCTTCTTACCTTTATCATTCCATTTATTCTTTATTATTTGTTCCCCACAAGTCCCTAACAGGCCTCTGAGGCAGGCATAGTGAAACAAATAGCAGAGACAGCCTCAAGCAGTACCAGCTATTAATATTGTGCAAGGATGATTTTAGAGAGCTCTTTGCCCTCCTAGCCCAGCCATCGCTCTGGGGAGGGCAGCTGCTTGATATCCTGTAAGTGCTCTGGGAGGCAGCGTAGAAAAGAGGAACATGTGGCCACCTTCGCCCCAGCAGAGACTTTGTGCGAGGGTCATCGTCACTGTCGGAAGAAACGCACGCATGGTTTTGGTGTGAAAGCTCATCGAGCGCGTGGGTAAGCGCTGCCTGAGAGTCGCACCCTCCCGTGCGCAGCCGCGTGCTGTGTAATGCAGCCACTGCCTGCGGGCTGGTTTGAACCCTGCCACCGTGCCGGCCAGCTCCGGGACCCAGGTTGGGATGGAGAGTGGGGAGACCCCCAGCACCCACCCTGCGGCAGCACTTCCCGGCACTTTGCTCCGTCCTGGAAAGCCTTTTGCGGGCCCGCAGCGTCAGTGGGTTCGATGTGGTGGCCATCTCGGAGCTGGGGTCTCAACCAACACCCGCTGCCACTGTGTCACTCTGCAGGGGTTTGCAGCATCTGGGGATGGACTCAGGCGGAGCTCCATTGGGTTTGAAATTTCAAAGCCAGAAACATCAGTGCTGTCTTCCCAACTGCTCTGCTGGCATAAATTTCTACCAAACCCCCACTCGGGGACCTTTTTTGGTTTTGTTCCTTTTGTCACCATTTTATTTTGTGATTTATTATTTTTAACACTTCTTAATATGTATTTAAAGCTCTTCCTTTCTTCTTGTCCTCTGTTTTTAAAATGGTGCTGAAATGTGCGTTTTGACAGCAGCCCCTGCTTTTGTAAGGCCCTAATAAATCTGTGACTGAAAGCAGACTGACACCACTGCATGCGTTTATAAAGCCGAGAGCTGGGTAGAGATGCTGTGGGTTTAGGGAAGAACTCCACTGAAGCCAGTGATGTTACACCAAGACACATTTTACCAGCACCTGGTAAGCCTTCGCATTTACTCACCCCTCAAACCCCCCAAGCGAGAGCAAACATCGCAGTATCCAGCAGTGGCCATGAGGGAAAATAGCACAAGTCCACAACTATTAAACATGCTCTGCTACTATCATGCAAATACATCTGGTTCAGCAGCTCAGAAGCAGACTTCAAAGGACAGAGAAGTCATTAGAATCACAGTTCAGAGAAAAAAGTGAGCAGCTGGTTTGGGCCATCTGGTAGGGGACATAAAATGGTCTCTTTCTTCCCCAGTCAGTCTATGAAATTTTCATTAATGTTAGGAACATCTTCCAACATTAACCAACATAATATTGTTAAAAATGTAAGTCTTAATACATCATCAAAACTCATGTCTTAGGAAAACAAGTTAGTTACAGTCTGGTGGGTTCTTTCCTCCCCTGTAATACAGCATGCCATAATTACAATTTTAGGTTGGTGTTTTCAAAGCAAATTCGTGGGAATTGGATTCCTCAGCTCCTTTGAAGGTCCCAGGGAAGAATGTGGACAGGATGGTTCCCCAGGCTGCAAAGGAATCACCTTCTCTGTTGATTTCAGGAGCCACATTTGGCTTAAAAACATGCGCAGAAAGTGTCCTTCTCTGGGCTGCATCGCTTGGGCTCCTTTCTCCTGGGCTGGGTCCCACCAGCCGTGATGCTGCTGGGATGCGGGCTCAGCCCCAGGAGGACAGCCGAGCACCGCGCCGTGCCCCTGGACAGACCACGGGGGAAGCTGGCCCCCTCGCTGTCGCTCGCAGTGGGATCCACGCTCCTCCGGGTGCCAGGGAGCGGGGCTGAGGCCAGGCAAACGCTGACAACTTTTTGCCAACCCTGTTTGGTTACAGCTTAAACAAAAGCCCACCTCCCTGCAGCCCCCCAGCAGACATCCCAGCCAAGAGAAATTCCAGCTCTGGTGGCGTGAGCACAGCTCAGCAGAAATCCCTGGTTTAGCTGCTCTGATCTGAAGGCCCCCAAGAGCTCCTGGAAATTGATATTCCTGTTGAATATATGGATGACTTCCTTGAAATTCAGGCAGGTGGTTTGATAATGCAGGGAGGGCGACAGCTGCCATGGGGAAGCCAAACTAAACAGGAGCCACAATAGAGAGCTCAAGGGCACGGCAGATACCTGCTGATTTTGACAAAGTGATGACCTGGGAGCTGCTGCTGGTTCTCCCTGCCTCCTCCTCGCCTTTCAGATTTGTCAGCTGTGTCTTTTCCTGTAAAAGGCAAAATGGAGAGAGTGCATCTTAATCTTATTGCTCTGGGAGCCTAACTGGCCCACAACTCAGCTGGGAATTTTGGGGGGTTTCAGTCCCAGGCTTTCCCAGACACCGCTCTGCTGTTTCCATCAGTCCTGCCTTTGGTTCTCTTTCCTGGGACCATCCAATTTTACTGATTTTTCTCTTCCTATCAGCAGCATTTTGACGCAGATGAAAAACACCTGAACCTAGAAAAATCCCCAATCCTCTGACCTGCTCATGCACGAGGGGAAGTCCATGTGGCTGCACAAGTTGCCCGTGTTTTGCCTGCACCGTGCAGAGCGTTGCTGTGCATTACACACCAGTGTTACGAGCTGTGCTGTCCTCCCAAGCAACACTGGTTCTCAGGCGACTTCCTCAGGTCAGAAAGCAGGAGAGTGGCTGGGCTGAGGAACAGAAAAACTACTTGCCCCAGACCAAAGAATGGTGAAGGAGCAGGGGCTGTCCCAGGGAGCCCCCGGCTGCAAAGAGGTGCCTGCAAACGTGCACACACAGGTACTCCATCCCTGGGAGGGGGATTTAGTGAATTCCCCTGCCTGCACCACGCTACGCATTTACTATTCCTCAAAGGCATGTGCAAATTCAGCCCCTGATACCTAACATTATCTCCAGGTGTCTCCCACTGCCTTCCCGGCTGTTTTCCCAAGCTGCCGGCCAGCTGACGGGACAAACAGCACTGGCTCCGGGCTTGTTTGCCACTGGATAACAGACACAAATACTTGAAATACTTTCCTAATCTCATTTTCTCCTGCAAACGACTGCTGGGTTGTCAGGGATGTTACTCCAAGGCAGCAGCAGAGATGAGATGTTGGGATGGGACAGAGCATGCAGGAGAGCAAGGGAAGGACCCGGCCGGGGAGCATCCCCGAGCCCTACCCCAGCCTGGACCCCCCACCTGGTTCCCTGAGCCCCACTTGCTCAGGCCCAGCCTGCTCCTTGCCCTGGGTGCATTTGGCTAATTAGGGTAATTTCTCCCCTGCAACAAGGGCCATTAAGCCTCCTTTCCACGTGGAAACCCCCATGGGCGGGGGTCACCAGCCCTCCTGGAAACAGGGCTCAGGATTCCCAAGCTGTTTCTCCTGGAAGGACTGCTGGCTTTATTTAACATGGCTTTCATCGACCGTGTGCTGGGATTGCAGCTGAGTCTGGTGTGGAGATTTGGGAAATGCTGCTACTGCCTCCCCCTTGTGCTCCTCCTTTCCTCGGGCTTTATCTCCCCAGAGCTGGCAGAGCCTGGGATGTTTCCACGTCCGCCTTCCCTGGGAGGTGGTGGAGACCCAGGGGACACCAGCGAAAGTGTGGCTCGTGGCAGCGGAGCCTGCAAATGCCTCCCCCTCTCTACAAAATAGCGCAGACTTGCTTTTTTAGTTTTACACCTAAATCTGTTTTCATCCGTCGCATGTTTTCAGAAGAGACGCCGTAAATTAACACAGAAAAACTACTTGCCCAGACGGAGAGGGGTGAAGGAGCAGGGGCTGCCATCGTTACCGGTGGGCTGGGTCCCCAAGAAGCTCTGCAAGCCCACAGGAGGCCGCTGCCGGTGGAGCGGGGAATGCAGGACCCGAAACTGCAGTGACCTGCTGGGAGTTGGAAAGAGTGCTCTGCTAGCTGCTGAACCGCCAGCAACCTGCCAGGGATGCACACCAAACATGAGCTAATCCCAACAAAAATAGGAGTGAAATCATAATTCATATGCATAATTCATGTGCATAATTTTATCTTTGCTGTATATTCTCCAGGGATGTATTCTAGAAAATGCTTTCTTTCCCCTCCCCTCAACACTGGCGTCCTTCCAAAAAGTGCCGTAGATGCAAATCATTGGAGGCAGCAAGAGGTAGTAGCTTTGCTGGGTTACTAAATAAATGCTAAATTTGTCTGAGTTTCTAGCCTACATCTTGGCAAGTTATGCAGATTGAAGCTGTTGTATAGACATGCAGGCTTGTAATAATCACAGGATTTTAATTGCTTTCATTGTGAACCCTGGCTACTGATTGTATCTGCATGGAAAACTGTAACAGTTTGCACTTGCAAATGCTAAAATGTTAAACAATAATGGCAATTAAGAGATAATTATAGTTATTCTGAAGCAAGGATTGGAGTTAAGACTCCAAGAAGACATCCCAAACGACCGGGAAGCAGCGCCCTGTTTACTGCACAGACTTCAACCTGCTTTTTCTATGATGTGAGATCCGCCAGATTTAATCGCTTAATGATTTTCTATAAAATATTTAAGTAACGCGGTATCTTTAGCCAGCCCAGGCTCTGCCTGAATTGCACGTGTCGGTCTTGCTGCAGGACAGTGACAAAGACTTGGCCTGGCACCCGATGCTTGCTGAGTCACCCAATAGTTTTCTTCTGCTAATTACAACATAGAAAAGGGCCGGGGACCCCCTGCCAGCAGGACCGCCAGCACCCATGGGAGGGGGCCCTGCTGGAAGGGGGCCGCATGGGTGCTGTCCCTCAGTCCCCCTGCAAGCCATGGTTTCAGAAGGAGCCTTTGCAATGTGGGTCCAGGTTTACCCCGTCCAAACTGACCCCCGGGCCACCGAGGAGCAGACACTTTTGGCCAGGTTATTTTGAACCCTGAGAGAAAACAGGACTTTTAAAACTGGATTTAGGAAGAGGTTTTGTCCTTGTCGAAGCATTCTGGGCTTTCCTCAAAAACAAAAAAGGCATTTATTTTTTTCCAGAGCCATGTTCTGGGCTGGATGCCAGCCGCCTGTGTGCAGGCTGCAGCGGAGGCACGTCCTGGCTCGGTGTCAGCCCTCCGTCCTTCCCTGCCGGAGCGGGCCCGGCAGGCAGCAGGCGAGCGGCACGGCCAGCCGGGGAACTGCGTGAGATGGGGGCGAGATTAAACCCCAAACCTGTAATCGAACACTTAGTGGAAAAATATCTGTGTAAGAAGGGATTTCCGTTCCTCTGACTCAGCTTAAGCGGCACGGGGCTAAAGCTGGGGTCACGCCGTGTGTACCGCCAGGCGCTCAACCTTGCTGGTAAACCCCGGGGGAAATCCTTTCATCGTGCCCCCGCAGCACCTAACGCCGCTCAACCCCAGGCTGCTCACCCTGGCCGGGGTAAGACACGGGAAAACCCTTTCCCGATGGCCACGGTGCAGCGTGGCACCCGCGCAGGGCCGCTAAGGGCGACGTGCCGGCGGGAGCACATGTCCAGCTCTGCAGATTCCAGCCCCGTCCCTGCGTGGGACTCGGTGGCCAGGGCTGCAGGAACAAAGGGCGGCTTTCACTGCGCTCACCCCGCGCTGGGACCGCTGTGGCAAATTCCTCGGATGCTTTTATGGGCTGCAACCAATGCATGGGGAGAGCGGGGCTCCCAGCAATCTCCTCCCCCTGAAAGCACTTCATTCACACGCAGGCTGGAAGGAGGTGAAAGAAAAGGCCGTGCACATGTTTAAATGCAGGGGGGCCCTACTGCATGGGGGGGTTGGATGTCTCCCCAAAAGCCTCTCTGCCTGGCAGGCTGGAGGCGACGGCGCGCAGCCCAACCGGGGTCTGGGCAAGCAGCTGAGCTGCAGTCAGGCTGCCCCGCAACGGCCATAAATCAACGGAGACGCGCAAGCAAGGGAGGGAACAAAGGACGTGGAGAGATGCCATGGCATCTGGCAGGGAAGGACCGCCGCGGCCGCGCCAGAGGATGGCGTCTGAGGAAAGGCTCTGACCAAGACCGCGAGGGTCCCGGCCCCGCATCCTGCAAGGGGACGAGAGTTGGCCCTGCTCTCCGCTGCCTTCCCTCCAGCCCAGCCCTCGAGAGAGGCCCGTGAGCAAGCGCTGCCTCGCCGGGCAGCAAGGGGCACATGGGGACGTTGGCGGAGCATGACATCCCACCTCACCCACGGCCCCGGCAGCGCTCCCAGGGCACCTCTGCTGGCCCACCATTGATTTTTCCACCAGGCCACAGCAAGCTCTGGTGCATTTGCTCTGAGTCCCCAGCACTAGGACAGAAAGACGTGGACTGCGAGGCCACTACAGCAGCCTGCTTCCACAGGCGGGAGGAAACAAGCTACACCAGGGCTGGATAAAACTGTTCCTCGAGCTTAACCCAGGGCCAAACCCTGCTGAGCAGCGGAGCAGAGCCTGGGGCTGCCCCTGCTCCGGCTGCCAGCAGGAGAAGGGACAGACGCTGGAGCGGGGTCCTGCAGGGCAGCTCCCTTCTCACCCCCCTGTGCTGGGTGCTGAGACCACCGGTGCTCGGGGCAGGAGAAGCACGGCGCCTGCCATCACTAACAGAAGGGCTGGTGAAGACGCTGACCTGATGATAAGCAGTTATTTGCCTCGTTGGTAATGAGTTATTACTCAGCCTCAGCTAGACACTGCCTTAAGGGAGGAAACATCTGATCATCTTTTAATAAACACAGTTGGCTCCTGCAAGGCTCCTGCAGCTCCTCTATAAAGCGCTCCGAGACGCATGGCTTGTGCACAGACAGTGCTGCTATGAGTCACAGTCTGGGAAAGGGTGTTAGAATCGTTGCTCAATAAATAGAACAAAGCAGGGAAACCTCGGGTGGGCAGGGATGGCACAGTCCTGCTTCCTTCACCGCGTGCATGGCACTGGCCTCCTAAGGATTTACCCATCAGAGACTGAAAGTGAGATAAAAATGATTTCCATGTTTTCTCTCTTCAACTCCAATCTCCCACAAAAGCACTATGAGAAGGAACACGTCTGTTGGGTACTGGGTTTACCGGTGACAGGCTCTGCTTCCGCGTGCTTGGGGAAGATTAACACTGCAACGGCAGTGCCGCAGGCTGGCTTTGCTGGATGGGAAGGAAGGAGAGCGCTGACCTGCAGCTTGGGTGTTCCCACCGGAGCAGGGTGCAATGCCCAGTCTCTGTGCAGGATGCCCAGGGTGGGGAGGACGTCACCGTCACTTTGTCCCTTCCCAGAGTCCCAGGTGGTCACAGAGAAGGGGGAAGAACATTGTGCCAGGCAGGCAGGGAGCAAGGCTAGCTCCCCCTGCTAACGGAGTCACAAACCTTCTCCTGCGGCTTTACACTGTGCTCCCTCTGTAGAAGAATGAATCCTATACAATGTCTAGTAGTTACACACATGGAGCACAGCTACCAAAAACCAGCCTGTCTGCTCTCCAGTGCCGCAAAGCTTTGCTTTTATAAGGCCACATCTGGAAAAAATATTCAACATGAGGAATTGAATAACTTGGCTTGTACAAGAGAAAATAATGTGACACTCTCCCCAACCACGAACCGCACCGTTACCTGCAGCGAATGCAGATGCACATCTGCAGACACTGTCCTGCACCCAGACCTCCACCCACAAGCAGCAGCCAGCACCTTGGACTCCCCTGCAATCAGATGTTTTCTGAATGCTTGTAAGGCAGGACACTAACTTATATTGAGTTTACATTTAAATAGCGTTGTTGCCCAAACACATCTGGAAGCAGTTTCTTTCTCCAGATGTTTTCCCCAGATACATACCTTCCACTCAGTGCCCCAGATCCAGATGTTTCCAAATAACTTACTGCCCCCGTTGAAACTGAGCAGCCATCCTAGGGACACGGTTGGCCTCTCCAGCACAGAGACAGTTAACACTCCGAGGCATCATGCAGGACACCTGCGCCTGGTGGAAACTGGAGACAAAGTGGAGCCCAGCAATGGAAAAAGTCAAAGCCAAAAGCCATGTCAGCTGCTGGGGAGCAGGAGGGGAAAGCAGCAGGGACCGAGAGCTCCATGTTAAAACCTCACCCTGCTCTCAGCCATGTAGAGGGAGGCACTGCTTAACTTTAGGCAGTTTGTATCTTCCAGAGCCCCAGTGATCTGCAAAAGATGGTTTAGGGGGAAGGCTGAGGACACACAGTACCGGTGTCCATTGCAGGGGTTACGGGGAGGTAAGCAGGGCTCAGTTTCACTGCCTAATTGCTAAAGGTGTGAGTTAGAGCTTCTCTTCCTTGGCCTGAAGCAGGACTCCTGCTGCAGTGACACATCCAAGGAAGCACCAAAACACACTTTCTACTTGCCTGCGTCAGCTCCAGGGCACACCATGCCTCCAGCCCTGGCAGGGCCTCCACATCCTGCCAGGGACCAATTTATACCAGCTCCACAGCCACTGGATACATGGCTTGAAGGGGTGCTTTCCCACAGACAGAACTCAGGCTGGAAAAGCTTTTCACCCTAGGTCTGGATTAGCAGCCTCCTGCGCTGCAGCTGGCATTCAGGAGCCAGTTTCTCTGCCACTTGCTTTGAGTAAGAGCCCTGTGCACCAAGGGGGCTCAACTACCCCAGCCCCACAAGGCTGCAAATGCTTTCTTGGAGCTGCAGCGTTAACCCAGACCTAGCCAGGCCAGGAGTGCAGAGCCCCAGCACAGCACGGCTGGAGCTGAAGCCCTGCAACTACACTTCTAGCTAAAAGGCTGTCTAGGACAACTGAGGGAGGACCATCACTCCCAGCTCCTCCCAAAGTAGAAACCACCTCCGCTTTTCAGTACTGCCAGGTGTAGGTTACAGCAGACTGCCTGTGTGTAACAGCCATACTGCTGCTTACTTGGGAGTTTTGGGTTCAGCTCATTTTATAGCTGCTTAGCATGAGTCATGTTTGTCTGCAACTCAACTTCCCCTTGTTTCTCATGCTGGTGTTACTGTTCCACAGCGTAGCTGTTACGCTACTGTAGTTGGTAAGTGCCCACAGCTTTTCCAAAATATCAGGGAGGCCACAAACCCAAATTTAGGTTGCATCAGAAGCAAGATAGCAAGCTGAGGGGGGTAGGCTAAGGGCAAGCCCAGAGCCCCTGCAGCGCAAGAGGCATTAAACACACATCAGCTTCAGGCAACTGGCAAGGGTTTCAGATCTCACCTTTTTACCAAGCACAGGGAGGAAGCCTGAATGGGAAACCTACTTTCCCGCAGAGCAGGGAGACACCTTTGAGTGTGTACAGGAGCCAGGACCCCAGTTGCTAGACCACCCCCAGTTTGTCTGAAGTCATTAAGAGGTTAGCCCCAGTGCCTCCAAATCTAGGTTACTTGGCACAGAAGCATCCCATCAGGGCTGCAACAGGACACATTCCCCTCAATCCCTCCTTCTGGCACAGCATTTGAGCCAGGCTGGAGGTCAGCACCAGCACAGATGGGCCACATATGCTCTTCAGGTGAAGTTTCTCCCTCTGCAGACCTGCCTCCTTTGGGTCATCAGCATCTTCCAGGGCAGAGAACTCACAGCTCACCTCTCTGGACAAGAACAGTTTTTGTTTGGAACAGCTGGCAATGAAGAAGAAACTAGAGGCTGTTTAAATGTGTCAATTCACCTTTAATGTTTGAAAAAAAATAAATGGTATTTGAGCCATTGCAGTTATGAAGGGAACAGATCTTGCTCCACGAGAGACCGTGAACAGGTTCACATTAGACTCATGCTTGGAAAAAAAACCCAAACAAACCAAACCCAGAACATTCTCCTTTCAGATCCAGAGTGGAATTCTGAATAGACAAGACCACAACAGTGCCCCAGACAGTCCAAGGCACATTACCCCAGTGCAGACATTTCCATCAACATGAAATTATGACAGCTACATTCTTTCTAGTTACAACATTGTTCTATCAATATTACAAAATTAGGCATACTTTGGATTTTGCACAGAGACAAGAAGGACTTTTACTTCAGGAAGTAGTCAACCTGGGTCATCAAGTCATTTCACAATGAAGAGCTCCCTTTGCTCTGCCCTTTCTCCCCCAGCAGTGACTTATTACCAACACCAAATTCATCTCAGACTCATCATCCCAGTGATATTGTCTATGCATTAGTTAGCAAACCAATAAATAGACCTTATGACAAGCACCAGATATTTACTTGCCATCACACAGCATTTCTCCACACCCAGATAAAAAGAACTTCCTGCAGTGTAATCCAAGAGTCAGTACATACTAAGACAACATCACTGCTGAACCTATTGGAGACCAAGACATTTGTCTGCCTTTGAAGCAGATGTCACATGAGTTTCCTTCACACAAACATCACATGTAAATTTAACTTCTTGGTACTGTGCTTTAAGAACAAAAGCAGATATCAGAACATGGAGGACAGTCCTCCAGAAATAGCTTATCAGCTACAGAAAATAAAAAAGGAGACAGTGGCCACTTACAAGTCTTCCACATGACTAGCTTGCTTTAAGGAGAGCATCAAGTTAAGGCAGTGTTGAGACAACTGGCTAAGAACATGCCAAATAGAGCTGTTGTCAGTAGTCACCAATTTGATATCTTACTCCATTTCGGGGACGGACCACGTGGCTTTAGATCTCAGTATCAAGGTCTAAAGACTTCAGCCACAGAATGCTGCTTTCTGCAGCAAGCAGCAGCTCAGGGGGATATTTGCTGAAGTCTTCTAGACCAGGCTGAGTTGCTTACAAGTCTAGGTCAATGTTTCAGCAGAGCCAAAAATACAGTGATGGGCACTGAAAGAGAACACCAAGGGTGCCAGCTGCAAGTCTGTTTATCACAGTCCGAGGTGGAGTTCAACTTGTGTGTGAAAGCCACATAATCAAGAGCCACCCCACCAGCTTTCAGGGAAGGTCTAAGTACCTGCACTGAGGTTACTGGGAGAGCCAGCTCTCTACAGTCTGCAGGGTGGGTACAGAGGCTCACACTGGCTTTGCTCCTCATTACAAGATTAACAGTCTAATAAAACTCAGTAAGGAAGTCAGGGTCTTTTGGCCTGCCCAAAGAAGTTTTCCCAGCCTCAAAGAAGGAGTTACCACTGAGGGAGCTGTTGTGGAATAGTTTTATTTCTTCCCATGTAAAGGCCATTGTTTAAGCATTTACAGGTTTCCTAGTGCAATACAACCAAAAAAAGCAGTAACAAAAAAATGCCGCCTTCTTCCCAGGCAACTAAACAGAAGTAGATTTTTACTGCAACATATACACATTAAATATAGTATACAGTCCATGCAGCGGCATAGCCATGTTAAAGGGAGTCGTGGCTTCAGCCATCAGTGCATTACAGTCCAAATTTCACTTGCTCCTACTTCCTATCCAGACTTGAAGAGAAGAATTGCAACCTGACCCAAGTAAAAATAGATGAAGTGCTTTGTCTCATGTGTTACATAGCTGCCAAAGTTTCTGCCAACAATGCAGTGCCAAGTTGGGTTGTATTTCTTGTCAAATTCCTGAAGAAAGAGAAGAGAGGCATTAAGGCCAAGAAAGCCCACATGAAAATAGTTTAAGCACAAATTCTTAGCTGGTTCTGTTTGCACACTATCGCCTCTCCTCCCACCTGCAGCATCTTTAGATTCCCCAATGCAAGACACTATTATATTAAGCAAGATAGTGACCAACACAACCAGACCTCTGCACTGGATTGCTTGAAGGATCCAACACAAGCAAATCATCTCCTGAGACTTGGAGCACCCATCAGCCCTGGGCAGAAAGAGCAGACACAAGAGCTCTCCTTGATACAGTGCTATTCAACCCCTGCATGTAGGCTAGCTCAGGGGAATATTTCTCCTCTCCCATTCCAAACCCACTCACAAAAAATAAAAAAAGATTTTTGGCATGTCTGCTCCAGCAAGGCATTTGAGCTTAAAGGTCACCTAAAAAAGGGAAGAAGTCTGGCTTCTGCTCTTTGGGACTCTTCTTCACATAAAGGGGAGAAAATCTGCATTGAAAATGAGCAGGCAAATTCACAGGCCCGACAGCACATGGAGACCTAGGAGGTCAGAGGTGAGCAAGCTGAATGCTGGCTTAATAGTCAGTCTTCTGCTACTTAGCAGCTAAGATAGGGTTAAAGACCATTTTCCTCCCTCTAATTAATACACAACTCCCAAGAACACCCTTCCCTCCCAAGACAGAGCCAGAAGAACAGACTCAACATTCAAGATTAAAGCAAGTGTTAGTCCTCAGATAGCAGCAAGACAGCTTGAGCTCTTTCCAGGTAACCTTTGAAGTATAGAAAAGGCTTTCTTGCCAGGGCATGAAGGTGCATCAAATTGCTTCCCTCCTCCCAACACACTCTCAGGAAACAAAGGCCAACTTCTTTTTGGATGCCTTCTGTTGCACTCACTCACTTTACAGGCTGCATTGCCCCAAGCACTTTGAAATAAGTCTTGCCTCAAAGTGATCTGAGAAGTTAGGAGACACCTTTGAATCCTTTACATTCAAGCTTAGATTACAAGCAAGGCCCAAAAGCTAGCCCAGGTGCCAGGACTGCATTGCCTATGAAGTCACACTTTCTGCCTTCAAAAGCACTTTGCCTGACCATTCAGAGAGGTGGCTACAGAGGGAACTGACAGCTCCCCAGATGCCATAAAGCATGAGACTTAAGTTAATGGGCTCCTGCAAATGGGGAGACATCTCTTCACAAGCCAGGGCAGCTTTCACAGCACAACACACAGCACCTTTCACAACCTTGCCAGCCAGCACAAGGCCCCATCCTCCTCCACACCACCCACCCCAGAGCCAGGAACATGGCAGACAGAATCGCACATGCACAGCTGCCCACTTTGAGTGAAACAGAGTAATCCCACCCTGCACTGGTAGTGCAAGTCAAGCAGCAGCATCTGCTGAGCAAGTCCTAAACAGAGACTGCAGCCAGCTTTTTCTAGGCTGGCAATCCAGAGGGACAGCACTCACACTGTTTGCTCAGAGCTTGCCAGAGCAACAGACCAGGCCCTGCTCTGCCTTGGCCCTCCTCTGACCTTGGAGAAGTCACTCCATCCTCTTGGGAATAGCAGTAAAGCAGCCAAGAAGAAAGCATCTTCTCCCTCCAAACATGCAAGTATGAAGTCTCAGACACTCAGGCTCACAACAGGCACACGTACTTTAGAGCTTCAGGAAGTCTCAGCCAGAGCAGCCCCCTCATCCCATAGTTACCTTCTTTATATATGCTGCAATGTCCTTTTCTATGTTGTACTTCTCCATTGCCTGTGTAGCACAGTCTACAGCATCCTGCTGCATGTCCTCGGACATGTCCGCATTCTTGATCACAGCCTTTCTGTCAGACATCGTGAACCTAAGGCAGAACATAGATTCCTTTAATCCCTTCCCAAAAACGGAGAAGGTTCCTGTGCATCAGAGGTTGTCCTTTCTATGGCAGGCTGCGTCACAAGCCGATACTACAAACACCCTGTTATGGCCAGGGTGAGTTTATCAGGGTAGCCTATAGTAGTCCCAGGCTAAGATGCCCCTTATAGCTGGAGCACTGGCACTATACAGAGGTTAGATCAGAAATAGTCCAACATCACCACCTGCATTAAACACATGCAGAAGAAGCTTACTGTGTGGGAGGAGACAGGATCTGCAGAGAGCCACAGCCCTCCTATACATTAATAGGCTACAGCCAAGTTTGCCTTCCAGGTGCACCAGTGGTTTGGAGCACCATCTGTTCAGAGCCTTGCAAGCAACAGATCCCAAACTGCCTCTGCCTCCAGCTGGGAGGCTCAAGAAGCATGTTAACAGCAGCAGTGCTTTTATTCTACCCCACACCAGGAGTTACAGTTACTGCTACTAGTTTAGCCTGGAAGGAGTGTTGTTCCACATTCAGCCTATCATCATTCCCTCACCTCACCACTGCTCTGCCACTGAAACCCAGACTTCAGCTGTTCCCACGGGACAAAGCCGGTCTGACAAGCCAGAAACAGGTTAACACCATGCTGCAGCCTAGAAACAAGGGCAGGGGGAAGCAAGCCCCACCACAGAGCTAGCACAGCTAGGGCCTGACAAAGCAGCCTCCTTCCCACCCCCCTCCCTGTGAACCACAACACAGATGCTAGAAACCAGCATGCTAGTGCTGCCCATGACCTGTAAGAAACTAGAAAGTAGTATACTGGAGCTGAGTGTGTAGCCCCCTTCACTCTAAGTTAGTTCAGGTGCTTCGTACTAGTCACTGAAGCCATTTACTCATAGATCTGCCATGGCCTTTCCAGGGAGGCATTCAGCATTGGGAATTTTCCAGTGCAGTTCATATTATCCTAGAAAACATGGATTTGGCAATCCCAGCCCCGCAGCCTTTCTTCAAGCAAAGGCTGTGACACATGCCCTGGGGAAGGAGCCCCACACAGTCCTGCTGCTGGCTGGCACACTCCAACACCCCTCCAGGAACCAGACCCCTCGCTCCCAAGCCACACATGAGGCCTGGTCAGGAGGCACATGTTATCTGGGGGACCAGTCAAGCAAAGGTCTGCACTGAGAAGGACCACAGCTGCTCACCTCAGCAGCAGCTCTTACCAGAGCATATTAAAACTTTGTGGAAATAAGCTTCTTAATGGCAAGGAGTGCCTCCAATTAAGCCTGCAGAGCACCATTAAGTTTCCTAAATCGTTTTACAGTGCTGTAAGTCTTGAGTGATACTACCAAGCATGTTTTGAAATAGTGAAACTACACATATTTAGCTCTACTGGGGAGTGAAGAAAATCTGCTGCAATGAGCACTTCCTGGAACAGGCCCAGAAAACTGAAGGAGTAGCTTTGTTACAGCAATTAAAGGAGCCTGCTACCCAGAGAGAAAGAGAATCCAGTTACATAATTGCAGCCCTATGATTACAATACTTCAATTCTTCACTCTGCCTGCAGTTGAAGACTTCTATTGCAACCTTAATTTATACGTTTTAGATACAATGTTTAATAGAGCACTGCTATTAACATGCACTAATAGCATCAGGAGGAATGACAGGAACTGAGCACAAACGCCAACAGAGAGCACGCGCCCCTACCACAGCTCTGGAAAAGCCACTTCCAGGCAGTTTGTTCCCCTCCGTGCTGTGGTTTAAGCCAGTGGGTGTTAGCCTGTGGCCCAGAAGCCCTGGCAGGACAAGACATGGCTCAGAACAGCCCAACCAACCGCCTGTAGATTTGGCTTCACTATCCAGGAATCTGGCAATCCCTTGGGAAAGTCTTCTGGGGGTCCAGCCCACAGGAAAAGGGAAGTAGCAGAAATTCACTTGTGGGTCATTTCTCCAGGAAAGCCTCTTTATGGGAAGAGGGCAAGCAAGCTCTCACACACACCAGGCCTTTGCACACCTCCACTGCACACTGAGTTCAGAGGGCATTTGCCATTACATAACCAGCCACAGAGTGACCTGCAAAAAGCATCTTCCTTCCTCATTGTTTAGGCAAGGAGCATCTCAGTGCAGGCCCATGCTGCCGAGGGCCAACAGCGCCATAGAAAAAAACCTATTATCTTTCAGTAGTGCTGCAAGCACTGGCCAGCCTGCCCTCCCCAGCACCGCACCGCTCCAGGGCACAGCATCCTTCATAGGCCAACCACAGCAGGGGCTGGCAGCTGGCTGTGCTGCTGGGGAGAGGGTCCCCTGCACCCGCCATGGGGCAGGGAGCAGCTCCAAGTGTCACCCCATCCACCCACCTGAACACCACAGAGCAGGGCCCCAGTCTCAGCTTATTCCCCTGTGGGGTTACAGAGGCATCCTCCCCCCAAGGCAGCCCAGTGGCACCACAGTACACATCTTATCCCTAAATCATAAGATCACAGCTGGCCCTCAGGGTCTTGGCCACCCAAGTCTGGCCTCTTCACGGGCCTCTTGAAGAAAACCACAAAGCCCCAGCACCCAGCTCAGGGCAGGATGGACCTAGGAAGGGATAACAGTACAGCTCCAGCAGCCACCCCTTCCCCAGCCCAAGGCAGGATGGGGTCTTGCAGGAGGAAGACAAAGACCACAGCCCTAGCAGCCACTCCAGGGCAGGATGAGGCCTTGGGAGGGGGATTAGGCCCAAGCCA
This sequence comes from Buteo buteo, assembly GCF_964188355.1. Lineage (NCBI taxonomy): Eukaryota > Metazoa > Chordata > Aves > Accipitriformes > Accipitridae > Buteo > Buteo buteo. The sequence continues at coordinate 45,797,746 of NC_134177.1, forward strand.
GCACCCAACCCTTCCCTCATCAGGTTAGGATGAGGTCATGAAAAGAGTATGAGGCCCGAGCCCAGCACCCAGCCACTCCCCCAGCAGGACAGGACAGTGCTTTGGGAGGGAGAATGATGCTCAAGCTCAGCACCCACTCCTTCCCTCACCGCGACAAGATGCAGCTTTGGGACAGGGATGAGACACAAGCCCCCACACCCACTCTTTCCCTCTCCGGGCAGGATGGGGCCCTAAGAGTGGGATGAGGCCCAAGCCCAGCACCCACCGCTTGCCCACCAGGACAGTATGGAACCCGAGGATGGGGAGGAGGCCCAAGCCCAGCACCCACCACGGCGTGAGAAGGCCCTGGGAAGGGGGTGCTGTGCAGCCCCATCCCCACCTCGGCAGAAGGGGGCCCGGGGAGAAGCTCCCGGGCGGCTCCCAGGAGCCGGGCGCATGTGCAGGCCGCAGCCCTGCGTGACCTTCATGGGGGGGGGAAGTCCCGGGGGCGCCCGAGGTAGCGGTGACCTTGCCCGGAGCGGGGCGGGCAACGCACCGGCGGCAGACCACCGGGGCGGGGCAAGCTCCGAGCACCGCCGGGAACTAACCACGGGCCGGAGCCGCCCACCGGCCGGCCAGGGCCGCGACCCCCTCCCCTCCCCGGGGCGGCCCAGCCGCCACCTCACCCACGGAAGGAGCGGTGCCAGGCGAGGCGCGGAGGTCCCCGCCGCCGCCGCCCCGGCGGAGGGCGTCGCTCACCTTCACAGTGACAGGGCCACCCCGGGAGGGCGAGGCACGGCACCGAGGAGGAGGTGAGAGGAGGAGGAGGCCCGGACACCGCTTCGCCTCAGCCCGCGCCGGTTCCGCTCCGTTCCCTGCGCCGCGCCGAGCGCTCTGCGCCTCGCCGCCGCGCCGCGCTCAAATACCGCCCCGCCCGCTGCGGCGCGCGGCCCGTCGTTCCCCCATTGGTTGCGCCGCACGGCACGCCTCTTCCCCATTGGCTGAGCCGCGGCGCGGCACGCCGCCCCGGCCCGTCCGCCCGCGCTGTTCTGCCTACATCCTGTTTCATCCCAGAATGCCGCGGGGCGAGAGCGGCGCGGGGCGGGGCGGGGCGGGGCGGGGCGGGGCGGTGCTTCGCGGGGGCGTTCGCCCGGTGCTGTGAGGGGACGGGGCCTGGGGGGGGCACACCGATCGTTTGGGGGTGCTCCCCTCTGCTTTGGGGACCCAGATCCCCCCGGGGGTCACCCTGAACCCCCGGGAGGGACTCGCTGTCTTGGGGAGACCTCATTCCTTTGGGGGTGACTGCCTGGGGAGGGCCTGATCCTCTGAGGGGGCAGCCGTGTGGCGTGGTAGCACAGCCGAGCACTGAAAACAGGGCAGCGTTACAGCGGGGTGGAGAGGGTCCGTGGCATCGGGATTATGTATTCCCAACCCTGAGACATCCCAGGGCATCTTTGTGGCAGGATTTGGCCGCGGTGTGGCTGGGTACGGAGCACCGCGGCCACCCAAAGCGGCTGCGTTTCGGCAGTGCTGTGTACATGGAAAAAAGGGTCTCACGTGTGGCTCCCCGCCAGCAGATTCCTGGTGGTCCCCTGAGACTTCGTGTCCACAGAGTTGCTTGCAGGCGAGAGACCGCCATGTGCAAAGTGTTCTTGGAAAGACGGCTCAACTTAAGAGTAAAAACCAGTTCTGTCAGTGGTGATTAGTTGTAGCTTTGCACCTCGACAGCGTCTTCCACCTGACATTTTCAACATGTGGTGGTTATTGATCACTTGAGCCTTGCGAGACCCTCCCAAGCTGGCTGGCATTGCTGCAGCTTCTCATATTTACAGCTGAGAAAACTAAGGCAGGAGCAGGAGAGAGTGACCTGTGAAAGGTCCTTGAGACCATTAGTGGCCCCATTAGGGACAGATCCAGGTCTCCTGGAGCTTGATGTAACCTCCTCCTCCTCCACTGCCCCCAGAGGTCCAGGTTTTCAGGCCACTGCAGGCAGGTGCTCGGTTTCACCCACAGGACTCAGCATCTCTCCTTGTCCTGCAAAGCCAGACAGATTTCCCCCTCCCGAACATGTCAAGAGGGCTCCCTCATTTCTTGGGGTTTTCCTGCTTTTATACTGGCAGCAAAGCTTGGGGAATGCCCAGCAAAGGTGGGAGTGTCTTTCACTGAACCACCAACCTCATGTCCTGCAGGACCCGCTGCTTTTTGCCAGGGGTGTCGCAGCAAGTCCTGCCGGGTTGTCCTGATTTCGGCTGGGATAGAGTTAATTTTCTTTCTAGTAGCTGTTATGTTTTGGATTTAGTGGGAGAAGAATGTTGGTAACACACTGATGTTTTCAGTTGTTGCTAAGTAGTGTTTATACTAAGTCAAGGATTTTTCAGCTTCTCATGCCCAGCCAGCAAGAAGGCTGGAGGGGCACAAGAAATTGGGAGGGGACACAGCCAGGGCAGCTGTCCCAAACTGGCCAAAGGGATATTCCATACCATGTGATGTCATGCCCAGTATATAAACTAGGGGGGGCTGGCAGGGGGTGGTGGATCGCTGCTCAGGAACTAGCTGGGCATCGATTGTCAAGTCGTGAGCAATTGCATTGTACGTTGCGTGGTGCTTAGTCTGCTCTCCCTGGAGTAAAACTGTGGTAAAGCTCAGCATGCGTAACTTGGCAGGTACCAGTGCCGTCGGAGCAGGTCGAAGGGCTGAACCAGTGCTGCGGTGCCTTGACAGGGAACCTGCTAAGCCCCGCCGCTGGCAGCCCTGCGGTGGGGGGCTGGCAGTCAAACCCCATGCTGCCCGTTGTGTGCAGACCTCAGGGTGAGAAACAGCAAAGGAGACTCACACTTGTAATCTGTCCGCTGCCCATGCACCCGCCTGTGAGGTCTCATGGGGTCCTGCGCTCGTGCTGGCAGCGAGGGATCCTGGCATATGGCTGTGACACCGGTGCTTCGGCCACTTAGCTTTGCCATGCAGGGCTCCTGCCCTCGATAAACGTGCTCCAGGCATACACCTGCCCCCCGGCTGCCCCCGTGGGCCCGTCTGCCAGGCTGGCTGCCAGCCAGCTCCCATTTTGGTTGCTCCATTTCACTTGAGCAGAGGTGCCAAGAAGCCCTTTTGCAGAAGCCTCCTGAAGAAAAACCCAGTAAAACAAAAAAGTCCCCGTTCCCGCCTCATCCCCATTCCTGCACCCTCCCTGTTCCCACGCCATGGTACCCGCACAGCACTGCCTGGCATGAACAGCAGCAAGACGGAGACAGCACTGCCCGTGCTGAGCTGGCTCTTAACGAGACTGGTTTTAATTGCATGTGTGGCCTTGAGAACCAGGGAGACCACTCTGGGTACTGAAATCTATCTAATTTGATTGCTCAAGGAAGACAAGCCTACGGCTGATAACAGCACTCGGGGGACAGGCTGGAGTTCACTCCACGGCTGTGCTTTTGCCTCACGAGCAGGCAGCCCAGGAATGGGCCGATCCTTTTTGCTAATGAAGTGGATATTTCCTGATGTAACCTTTGCAACCTCTGAGATACTGGTCAAAACTCCCAACAGCAAATAAAATATTTACTGTTTTCAAATGGGTCCAGACCTGAGCGTCAGCCTTAAGAAGAGCAGAAGCCAGAGAGCAGCAGAAAAGCAAGTGAGGACTAATGCTGCAGGGCTGTACGGCACTAAGTTTGTAAGACCACCGCTGGTGGCATGGGACCTGACCTCCAGCCTTCAGACGGATAACTTGAGGGCATCAGCCTTCCCTCTGAGCTCAAGGCCAGGCAATGACTGCAGGTTACCTGCTGTCTGCCCGGCACCACACACACAGGAGCTGCGGACATTCTGGGGCTGCACCAAAAGCTGCTCCGGCCAAGAAGCAAAGCGTCAATAAATAAATATGTGGCCAGAGCAGAGAGCTGGGCTGCGGCCGTTAAATTACAGCCTCAGGCCTCAGCCTTATTACCATCGATATCCCTCTGCACCTCTCTGGGAAATAACTGATGGTCTCCTTGCACCCCTGGAGCGGTGTTCTCCTTGCTTTCTTCTGCAGGTTGGCTTTTCTTGCTCCCTCTGCAAGAAGGGGGAGCGGGCAGTGCCTGTCCCTGCACCCACCAACATGCTCTGGGTCACCACAAGCCACCCCCAGCCGGGACCCTACCTTCATCTCTTTTGGATGCCGGTGCTAATGCAGTAACAGGCTTAGCTACAGCCCTTTATGAGCTTCCATCTCAGCAGCAGCGGGAGTAAATATTTTTTATGGTGATGTTTCCAGAGGCTCCACATGGCCGGCGGGGGCTGGAGGTGCTGATCTCGGGGCTGAGGAGGGGGGAAAGGCCATGGCCAGGCAGATGATGGGCAGCTGCCTCTCCCAGGCAGGGAGAGGCAGGAGGTCAGAGTTCTGCAGGATGCCCAGGATTGGGGAGCCCACAGGGAGCCCTGGGAGTGGGGATGGTACCCCATAGGCTGCAGCATGGTCCCGGCTTGTCCGGCTGGAGCGGGCAGGCTCCCCCGGGGCCGTGCTGCAGAGCAGCAGAGCCGGTCATCCGTGCCAGGCTCCCAGGAACGCCTGGCCATGAGGGCAGCCGGCTCTGCTCAGGTTCGCTGCACGACACTTGGCTGGGCTATTTATAGCTCTGCCGAGTCTCTGTTGAGGCAACAGATCTCTGAGTCTTGTGGATCTTTTTTATGAGCATCCCAGACCGTGAGGCGCAGAGCCTCGGCTTTTCCATTGTTGGACCAGAACGGAGCCGTGGTTTGCATCAAGGCGGCAGTGCCGCGGGCACAGACCCCAGCTACGGCCCCAGTGCAGGCACGGGGACCAGCCCGACTGCACTGGAGAAGGCAGCTCCCTTTCTCCCTGGCACTGAGCTGCAGAGGAAACCCTCCGCTTTTCTCCTCCGAGGAGGTCTGGTATCTGGCAAACACCGAACCAGCCTTGCAGCACTGCTGCTGCGGGTGAGCTGGGCCCGCAGGTCAGGATGCCACCGCCCTTGGCAGAGCCAGGTTGCCTGGCCTGTATAGCTACACCATCCCCTACTAATGAAGGAGCTTCGTTAGTGGAGAGGGATCTGAGCGGTTGTAAGTCAGATCTCTGTTCCTGCTGCCATGAGTTTCTGCTTCATCCTCGTGTGCAGTAAGAGTGACATCCACGAAGTCTGGCTTTACTATACTATTAATCCTGAGCTGAGGCAGGGGCAGATGACAGGGGCTCGGCAGGTTTTAAGGCTAGGGGCAACTGCTGAGCGATGCTCGTCCTGTCTGTCCCGCACAACGGGAGCCCCAGGCTTTCCCACAAGGACTCCCATGCTCTGGACCTCCCGGTATTTTCCTGGTGCAAGCGGGTGCAGAAGCAGCCCTTGCCTCCCTCCTGCCCTGCCTGTCCCAGGGACACCCGCGGGCACCTTCAGTCCAGGGCAGGAGGGAGCTGCCCTGGGGACCCAGCTGCAAAGGGACGAGGTATAAAACAGTGGCCCTGAACCCAAACGGTGACAGGCTCCACAGAGCTGGCTCCAGTGTGGGTGGCTGCTTCTGTAATCCCAGTGTAACCCCATCCCAGTTACGTCCTGCCTCCTTCCCCAAAGCGGTCAGCAGCAAGAGGAGACGGAGGGGCCCCCCTCCTGCCCGGCACAGCCCCAGCCATGGCCGCCACCGGGCGCTGCAGGCTCAGCGCTGCTCTTCGCATGTGAAGGAGCATGGCCTCGATGGAAGAAAGTGCTTCAAATGCCACGGAGGGAGTACGTTCCCGAATCGTGACAAAAAGCATTTATTTATAAATTCCTCCGAGTGCACTATATAAGGCACTTCACAGGGATTAACAGGAAAAGGGCCTGGCGATGAGGAGCAGTTTGCCATCTAAGGCTGTGCTCCTCCTGCCCCATGGCTGCATGCTTCCCCACGGGACACGTTTCCAAGCCCAGGCGATTTTAAGCCAAAAATCGCAGACTTTGTGCACGTCTGCCATAAGAAACACAGAGGTCTGGGAACCGAAAGCTGGGCTGGCAGTGCGGCTGCAGCATCACACCAGTTCTGCTTCCATGCTGCACCTCCACAGTAACATTCCCCATAAGAGATTTTTCTTATTATTTAAACTAAATCCACTTTGCTACAACTTAGCCCATTACTTCTGCTCTGCCCCGCCACGGACATGGCACACTGATGTATTTTGTAGTGCATGTCCATAGCAGACGACTATAGAAATGTTGCCTTCGTCTCCTCTCCCTGCAGGAATTCCTTCCCTCTCTCGTCCTCCAACGTGTCTCCTGCACCTCTGCTCACCTCCTTGCTCTTCTCCAGACTCCACCATCAGTCACTTTCTTTTGCTGATCATCAATAAAAACAACAGCAGCAGTAAAGCACCTTCTTTTATTAAATCACCCCCTTGCTCTCCCTGCATGTCCCGGGGTATGTGGACATGGCGGTGACACCCGGGCACCCCCGGAGCAGAGCTGCTGCTCCACGCGAAGGGGGATTTGGCCACTTCATCGTATCAACACAAACCCTCTCTGTCAGGCACTGCCGGCTGCGGCCAGAGCACAAACATCACAGCCGGCGCGGCTGCGGGTACTCTTCCTCATCTAACGACATCGCAATCACCGATAATCATCCTCCTGTGGCTGATGCATCGAGCCGGCAGCTCCCGATCTCCTTGCAGAGACGTGCTGCAAAGCAACCGCACAGAAATGAGATGTGAGCGTGAGAGGGAGGCACTGCCAGCAGCTCAACCCTGCGTTCAGCCGGGGGAAAGCCTTGCAGGGTCTGACCCCTTGCAGAACACATTGCTCTCCCCGGCAAGTGACAGCCCGTCTGCGAGGCACCCATGGGCTGGCAAGCGCTGCCTGGGAGGACGGGTCCGCACACAGCCAGGCACCCCAATAACCTGCCGTCCTGGTACCCACATCATCCTGGGGCAGGATCCGGCCGGCGGTTTCTCCTGGGTGCTCACGGCTCAATACCAAAGCCTGGCACTTGCCTTGGGCGAGGCGGAGAGCCGGATCTGGCCCCTGCATCGCTGCAGTCCCCAGCCACCAGCTTTCTGGCTGCTGGAGCCGGGTCCCTCAATGGCCGCAGCCCCCCCTGAGGCTGCCCAACGAGTTATTTTTTACCGGGAGTCAATTGTTTTGGCAAGTGTTTTGCAAACTGCATTACGGAGGGTTTGCTATCAGTCCTGGGCTGCTTTGATCAATCTTGTTTGCGAAGCAGTTTTCAGCGCCCTGGTTAATGTACGTTATTATCTCCCTGAATCCCTGCTATAGAACCTGAATAAATCCCGTGGAAAAACAAAATGCCCTATAAAAGGAAATGCTCTATAAAACTCCAGCGGGGAGCTGCCACCGCTGATGCTGAGGGTTTGATCACTGTAAGCAGTCCGTTAACGTCAATATCAGACCCTAAGTCCCCCACTTTATTGTTCCCAAATTTGGGACAATAAAGCGTTTTCACTACCTGCCATCCTCTTCACTGCACAGATCCAGTCTGGGCACATTTCTGTCTCCCGTGGGTTTCTCTCACATCCCCTGGGGAATGGGAACCAGGTTTTCTCTGTGCCTGGTGCTCTGAGCACCTCGTCCCCATGCCTGATCTGTAAAGGCTTGCAGTCCAGAGTGAGACCGGAGTGCATGAATACCAGACCTAGGACTGTCCCCCAGGTTCCCAAGCCGGGAAAGGGGTCACTACCTGTTATTGCTGCCAGGAGCAGCGGGGTAGCAGGCATAGGGGATCAAGGTGTTTCTGCCTAGGGAGAAATGCTCCTTCATCAGAACCACCCAGGACTGGGCCACACACTTCCCAGCAGCATCACACACCGGGGCTCTGAAACCCCCAAACACGGCCTCCGGCCATGCAATGCCCTGTTCCCAAAGCCAACACGGCCCTTATGTGGCTCCGACGTGCGGGGAGCTATTGCTCCTTGTCTTCCCGGGGTCTGTCCTGGAGTAGAGGCAGCTGCAGCGTGGCACCACGGCAGGGCAGCCTGGGCTTATCTCCAAGGCAAACAGGCTTAAAAATGTGACAAGCTATAGATGGCTTTTTGTCTAAACATTGCTTTCCACGAGGTAGTGCGTTCCTTGCCATCCCGCAAGCGTGATGATAGAAAAAACTAATACTAAACGACTTGAGAGCCTTATTAATATGTATTCAGGTCATCTGCTCTCTGCAAGTTTTTGCAGGTGACTTGTGGTGTGCAGTTCATGCAGGATCCATAAATAAAAATACTTCTCTGGAATCTCAGCAGGGTCATATTAGCACAGGAACACAACAACTGCCTTTGTGCATGTGGAGGGATGAGGGGTGACGCAGCTCGGCCGGGCTGAGCCGTCCAGCTCCCTGCTTGCTGCTCCCAGCACCCCAGCCCAGGCTCCCAGACCAGCTGGATGCACCGAGAGCTAGGAACTCCTTTTAATCCGATCTCTCCCAAAGTGAAGGACTGGTTTAGAGACAACATGAACACCAAAGGAAAAGTCATATCAAAGCCACATGCTGTGTGACCATGCCTTGTGGCTTTGCTCCTGCAGCGAGCTTTGCAGGAGTCCCGGTCTGACCGTGAGGCAGAGGGTTTTGGGACACGGACTCAGTGTGCTTGCAGGGTCAGGTCAAGGACGAGTGTTAATTTTACTTTTTCCCTTGAGTTTCTCCTTTTGTTCTTTTCTGTCCTGCCTCTTACTTGGGCTGGGTGGTCCAGCACAAGCCCTAAACCCAACGTGGTTTATCTGCAAGGGGCCCTGCCTGCACATCAAAGGCTTCCTAAATTTTTAAGGCTGGAAAGGCTGTTGTGATCATCTACCCCACCCTCCTGTGAGCCACAGCACTCGCCAGAGTTGGTTTTTTGTGGTTGAGCAGAGCACTGCGCTGCCCTCAGCTGAGCTCAGGGGTGCCAAGGCATGCCAGGTTGCTTTGGGCTGGCTGCAGGGTGGGGGTTTCCTCCTGCACCGCTGCAGCACATCCACAGCAGCCGTGTCTCCATGCCGCTGTCTGCATTTCCTCCGCTCTGCCGTGTTCCTTCCTTCCCTTCTGCGGGTCAGCCATGGGCTGCAGTCCCCAGGGTTGTCCCTGCTCCGGGAACATGCTGGGCACTCGGGGGTGAACAAACTGGGAAATCACGTGTAAATCAGTTGGTGCTCATGCATGAAATAATTGAGCAGTCATGCACACACTAATTGGGCATTCATATGCAAAATAACTGGGCACTCATGCGTGAACTACTTGGGTGCTCATGCATGCACTAATTGGGGGCTCATGTGTACAGTAATTAGGCGTTCATGCATGCACTAACTGGGCATTCATGCATGGACTAATCCTGCACTCGTGTGTGAACTAATTGTGAATCTGTGTGCAGGTTTCCTGGGTGCTCATGCAGGATCTTTTCGGTTGCTCATGCATGCACTGGTCGGGCACTCATGCACCTCCCAGGCACTCATGCATGAACTAATTGGGTGCTGATGCATGAACTCGTTGGGTGCTCAAATGTAAATTAACCCGGCACTTGTGCATTCACTGGCACTTATGCATGAATTAATTAGGCACTCATGCATGACCTGGCTGGGTGATCATGCAGGTACAAGCAGAGCCCGGCAGAGCGGCAGCCCCGCACAGGGCAGGGAAACCTGCCAGCACCAAGCGCCGGATGGTGCAGCACCAAAAATACCCGCTGGTTCCCCCAGCACCCGTGAGCTGGTGGTTTTGTCTCCCCAGCAGCCTTGCTGCCACACACGAGCCGATCTCACACCTTCCCCCGAGCTCCCCAGGGTGTAGGAAGCAGCTACTGCCATACAGACAACTTAAACTCTGTTCTGTCACAGCATAAATATGAGAAGCTCCAAAAGCAGGAGACAAGGTCTCCACTGTGTAAAATGATTTAGGTCAGTCTCACTTCTGCAGTGATTTATTTAAGCTCTAGCAGTTCCTGGCCTGAGTGAGGGAAAAAAAAAAAGAGGAAAAAAAATAGAATCCCCCGTATTTACACTATTTTTCTGTAATGTTTACGTTGTGGAAGTTACAGCATCATCTGCCAGCACCACTTTTAATCCAGGCCTGCAGACATTTCCACTACACACTCACATTTCTTGGGGTTCAGACTGCAGTGGAGCAACTTGCTAAGCACAAAATCTCTGCCTGCAAAAGCTTTCGAGTGGCTGTTTCTCACTGAAAAGCATGTCCCTCGATCACTACCGAGGCTTTACCAGAAATGATCTTCCATTCCTGCAATCGAAAAAACGGCCATTGCAAGTGGACTCGGAAGCAAAGCAGCCAGAAACAACCCGCTGCGGGTGCAACTCTGCAAACTCACAGCCGGCACACAGGCGGTGGTGGGAGCCCAGCACCGGGCAGCGTGTCCCGTGCCGGAGCCAGCACCAGCCCAGCAAAGCAAGACCAGAAATGGGGGGCTCCCCAGATGGGCACTGGAGGTCATGCCTAGCTAAGTAGCTATGTGTATAAGTGTATATATTTTATATACCAGGCAGATATTCAGGGGCTCGCTGTGACACAGGTGCCTGGGCCAGGAGCCCAGCGGGCTGGCATCAGGAAAGCACCAGCCAAACTCCCCTTCCCTGCCCTCCTCGCCAGCCTGGTCAGTCACCTATTAATGCTCTCACTGGACTCTATGGAAGGAGCTGCAAGTTGATCCAATCAATAAATATACATTTTCTACATCCCTTAAGTCTGTAATATCTCTCTGTATATAAGAGGCCACAAGGGATTTTATTTTAATTAGAGGAATGCTTAAGGCTACTCTGCCTGCTGCTTAATCTGCCCTGGAAATAAAGCGGGGAAAAGGTTCTCGCCAGCAACGACCCAAGGGCTCAGCAACAGCACGAGGGCAGGACCAGGGAGACAGAGCGGAGCACAGCCCGTATCCACCTCCCTCTGGCACCTTCAGCACGAGTCGGGAAAATAAGCGATGCTAAACCGGAGCGGCTCTGACCCCACCACCCTTTGGACTCGGCTCATGTCCTGCCACAAGCGCGATGGTACGGAAAGTGGCAGTGCCTTCTCTAGGCACGAGGGATTTATTTATAAACAGTCGGCTGAAACCCTGCTTGCATCTCCAGCCTAAGTGCAAGGTGGTTCTTCTGTTGGGATGTAGGGAATATTCCCATTTTCCTGCAGTGATGTGGCTCTTCCTCCTGTCAGCGATGCCCTGCGTAAGAAGGTTGAGTACCTGAACATCACCCACCGCAGTAGATCCACGTTGGGGAGATATCCTTAAACAGCCACAGCACCTACCCAAAAAGCACAGAGCTCCAGTGCCGGCTGTGTGTTGTGCGGAGGCAGGAAGAAGACTCAGCTTTTGGTATTTTACTGCTTATGAAATCTCATGGTGTCCTTCCAGCACACAACCCGGGCCCCGGGAAGCCCCCCGCAGCAGGACAGCCCCCAGGAGCAGCCTGGCGCAGGCTGCCCTCGGAGCCAGGCGTGCATGTCCAGGCATTGCTGCGCTGGGGTTTGCTCTCAGCTCCTCTCCTGCACCCAGCAGAACATGCCCAGTCTTGATTTATCGAGGTGTAACCCATGCCTGGGGCTGTAAGCACACCCCATCCCTTGCCCAGCACCCCCCAGAGTGCAAATTACTGGGCTGAGGAGTGCTAGTTGTTCATGGCGATACGGGGAGGTGTCAGGAATGCATTTCATGGCAAGGAAAGAGTAGAGGTTTCGAGTGAACAAAATATACATTGCCAAAGTTTGCAAAGGTGGTGGTTTTTTTAAGGGAATGTAACAGCTGCTGAGGTCTCACAGCAAGCAAATACCCGTGGGAGGAGAGCAAACCTCTGCACAGACGGCATGTGTCCTCAGAAACAGCCCTCGGTGGCCTCAGGTGGCTCTGTCCCCATGCTGGGCTCCACGCAAGCCCGTGTGTCAGCCACCATCGAACACGTCTCTCTTTGCCGTGGAGCACCAAGAAGCCAGCAGGTTTCCCCGGGTTCCCGTGGTGCTGCCAGAGCTGCAGCCAAACCCGTGCCCTCGGTGTAAACCACCAATGCAGGTGTCTGGAAGGCGCATTCCCAGTTCAGCCCAGTCCCACCGGTGCTCAGGGGGCACTTTGGCCCCAGTCCATCGCAACGCTCAGCTTGTGTTTAACTCCAAACAGGCAAGCAATCGGTGAGGGTGCAAAGCTGCTCTCTGCCCAGGAGGATGCGGAGGAATAAAAAGGGGAATAATAAAAAAAAAAAAAAAAAAAAAAGCCCTAGAGGAAAAAAAATACTCACTGACATCTTTGATGCTCTCGAAGCAAACAAAAGTATATAGAGGCACTGCTTTATGTTCGCCCCTAGGACCAGCAGCACACATTTAATGTTCTTTCTTCCTCTGCTGTTAACAGCAAAAAAGCCTCGCAGGGGACGGCCCTGGGCAGAGCGAGCTGCGGCCACACGGGCCATAATGGAAATCTGACGGACCCTGAAGCAGCGTGTGTGTGTGTGCAGCCCGGCGATCCATCACCGCCGCTTCAAACAGCAAGCAGATTCCGGCTGCAGCTCCCTGCGCAGGGAGCGAGGGGAGGGGGTGCCGGGAGACCCCGGCCGGTGCTTCGTGCCTGGGATCGTGTCCGTGAAGAACACCCATGGTAGGTGGTGGCAGCCCCGGGGGCCAGCAAAGTCCCCCCCCAAAGGCAACGCTAACGCTTGCGGGGCTTGAAAGCGGCCTGCCGTATGAGGAGAAACGAGGGCTGGCGCAGGGAAGAGCTCAGCGCGACGTCTCTCACTGGTTTGCTCTGCAAAGGCTTCGCCCCGTTGTGTCCCACCTCCCCGCCGGCTGCTTCCTCGGTCCACAGCAGCGCTGCAGAGGATAAACTCAGCAAATCCAGTTCCCATTCGCAAAACACCCACCGTGACTCTTTAATCACAAAGTGGTGCACGTCTAATGAAAACCTCTGTTACGGAAAGGCAAATGAAACACACGGTAAGGTCCTCCGATACGCCACAACTTTATCCAAAGCGTTGGGTTTACAGTTAACTGGTTCCCATGGAGCTTTTACTGGTGCTGCGGCTCCCAGCCCTCGCCAGCCCAGCTCTCCCAGACCTCCGCGTCCCATGAAGCTCACTGCTCCTTTGATCCTTTCTTTCTCATGTGTGGTATTTCAGAGTGTAAAAATGTTCATATGCTTCCTGGGAAACTAACAAAATTATTTCCAATGTTCATGCTTGGGTGCTGCCTCTAAATTACAATGATCTGCTATTCTTATTTACTATCCTCAAGCAACTGAACCCAAAAGGCGTATTAGGAAAAAGAAAAAAACTAGGTTTCTTCTTTGCATTTCACATTTTAGTTGGGCTATTGTCGTACCAGTAAGTCTGATACCATATAGGAAATTAAAATTGTCTCCTTTTTGCTTTGCACCGCGCAGCAGAGTGAAGGACAGCCACTGCCAGCAGAAGATGGCCAGGGTGCTTCCACTCCTAATTTCTGACTACATATTTTAACTTGCTCATTTCAAAGCAGTTGATTTTGCACCTTTCACCTTCTTTAAGAATGATTGGGGTATGAACCTAGGGGTATTAGGTTACCTAATGGGGAAGGTCTGGATAATAAAATGCTGTGAAACAGGATTTCCAGTGGGAACAGAAACGGGCCTTTTCACAGTACCTTTTAGCCGGGGCACTGGGCTCGGCAAACAGCTCAGGAACTTGGCAACTGCTCCCACCCCGGGCCTTTTGTAAACAACTAGTTTATTTTTCCTCGTTTGTTTGCCTTTCATTTAGCTCATTTCAGACAGGCTCGGTGTCACTCTTACCTTGGTCTGTGTGACTTTTTGTGTTCAAACAGTTATCGCAATCCCTCGCCTTTCTCAAGTGTTTACATAAAGTTACGCATGTCAACAAAACAGCTCCTAAAACTTTATTTGTATTTTCAAATATTCTGCTTGAAACAAATTTAAATGCATTTCTCACTCATTCTATTTCCTTGTATCAAAAAAATCAGCAAATCCACATTGATGCCACGGGGGCCGCATCCCGTCGTCTCTTCAGAGGGAGGACGTCGGCAGCGCTGCCAGCAGCTCTCTGATAGAAAGCTAATGGAAAACCTCCTTTTAAAAACCACTGAGGCCTAGCAAATTGGGGTTATTTCTGGAGAACAAAAAGATTCAGCTCTACCCACGCTCCTGAGGCTCGGCGGCATGGCCACCACAACGTCTAAATGCAGAGCTCTTGCTGCCCATGGCAGGGCAGCTGATGGCTGTGCCACGGCACTGCCCCTTCCTGGTGGGGAAGGTGGCAGATGCCACAGACCAAAAAAGAAGCTATCGATACCTCTAATGGACACGTACAAAATGATGCCTGTTTAATAAATAACTTTAATAAATAACTCTTGCTGCAAGGGTTGGCTCACTTGGCGTTACCTCCCCGGTGTTTTGTCACCACTGACTGTTTCAGTTCCCTGTACCAGGACGGCATCGCTCGCCCCGAGTCGAAGCACAAGCGGTGGGAAAGGAGGTGCTGAGCAGGGTCAGCGAGCTCCCAGCGCTGGTGCTGTGCCACCAGCGTGTGCTACGGCAGAGGGTCCTCAGCAGATCCTAGCACAGACAGCTCGGCTGGCCGTATGCTGCGCGCCTGGGGTGTGGGAAGGCGTTGAGGGGAAAGGAGGCAACTCCGGGAAATGCACAGAGAAATAAAAATAGCAAAAGAAGAAGGAGCGGTTGCAGGGGAAACCCTCGCCGGCCAGTCTCTGCCTAACCACGAGGATCTTTCTGAAATGAGCAACCCAAACGGATACACTCCTTTTCACTTACTTACTCCTTATCAGAAATAAACCTTAGCAGGTTTATTTTCATTAACAGTTTGCATTCATTTTCCTCTGTCCATGTCAGGCTTTGGAGGATGTCGCTAGGCAGGGAGAAGGAAGAGCAATGAAACCGGCTGCTGCAATATTCAGTGACAGCAGGAGGCAGGGAGCAATGGGGAGTGGGCAGAAGGAGCCTGCAGAGCCTTGTATGAACATAAATGTTTTCCCAAGGAAAGAAATCAATTAAAACAGGTTTGGGGGGCTCATTTAAACTTTTCAGTCTGTGCTAACAGCTGCCTCTCCCCCTCCCTGCCCCCAGACATGGTGCGCTGGCACGTGGGAATTAAAGTTGAAACCATGCGCTGAAAATCAGAGTAACATAAAAGCAAGACAGCAGAAATCATATCAAACACCCTGATTTTTATTTTATTTTTTTTTTAAATTAACATTTAATTGCTACCAGCAACACAAATAACCACGTACAATTTAACTGGATTCTGCTTCCTTGCGGCCCTTCAGCCAGCCTGGCAGGTTGCTGGAGACCAGCCCGGGGTGATGAGGTGGCTCGTGGTCCTGCGCTGCTGCGGCTGCAGGAATGGGTCCAGGCTGCGCCGGAGGGTCCCGTGAAGACCTCAGCAGTCTGCTCCGAGGGCACCGTACGATCACGGCTCTGCTGAGCACATCGTGCTTAACAGCTGCAATGGTGTAGCTGTTCTAATGAAGAAAAAAGAGCAACGTTTCAGAATTTCTAAAAATGAGCATTTCACAATGCCTTCCAGGCGTGATTTGAGTTCAGGTGGTGTTACCTATGGAAAATGCCAGTTGATGCAGCCCGCTCTTCTGGGTGGCTTTTCTACTTTAAATCTCTACCTGTGTGTGTCCTTTCATGAAAAACTCACACTGCCAAAGTGTGTTGTGTTTTTCGTTTGCATCAAGGCGTGCTACAGCATGTGCATGTGAGTCTTTCTGCTTACATAGAAATCTACATAAATAAAACAAGCTCTGCCACCATCCACTTTTATGGGAAATATTTTCAAATTTACACATACTTTGTCTTATCAATGTACTCAGAGTTTCTCTGAAAAAGATCAGACTGTCTTTTGCATCTTTTTTCTACATGCAAATTAATAACTTTGATAACATTGAGGCACTATTTAAAATCGAAGGCCCCCAAAATGTCAGCTCTATATTTCAAGCTCCAAAGATGCTATCTGTGCAGTTTCATCTTACTGTTGAAATGCCAAAAGAAACCACTCAAGCAGCATATTCAGAACGACTGTTATGGGAGGGAAACGGCGAGTTTGGACAATTCAAAGCTTAGTTCTCCAAAAAAACGTTACAACTTAAGACATTGTTTTAAAAATGACCCTTTTCTTCCAGACAATCTGAGCTTTGATGAACTGTTATTTTGCAACACAGTAAGATTAGTCAAGACTAATCCCAGCTGGATGGTACAGTACTAAAGATGAGGAAAAACAGGTTCTCGCTAACAGAGCCAGGCGAGTGGTCGAGGCGATGAAAGCCAGCACGCAGAACTGCAACCCAACCCACCCAGCTCAGACGCGGGCTGCGGTCCCTGCGCTGCCCCTAACCCTGCCAGCTCCTCTGGGAAAAACCTCTTGCTTCCAATGCCTCTGTTTCGTCATAAATAAAAATGAGCAGTGACCCCATTATAAAGCATTTTAGTATCCTTGCACAAGAAGACCCACCTGCGGCATCGGGATGGTTCTTTGCCAAAAGCAAGAGTGGATTTTAACACCGTGGGAGGAGGTCTGGGAATGAAGGGGAGAGGAAGGAAGGCTGTCAAAATGCCGGAAAGGGCCAAACCAAAGTTGCTCTTTTTCTTTCTCTACCCGAGGAGGCCTAAAGCAGACTGAGGAGGGGCTGTGACAAAGCGCTCTGCAGCATATCTCCACCTGGATAAGTTCAGCAAGCTCAGACACTTCCCATACTGGGTTACACTGTTAACATTGGCGTTATTCATCAGTATTCCCAGTTGGAAAGCCCTGTTTTTCATTACTCTCATTTTGAGAACGAAAGCTTGTCATTTTACAGTAGTCGGCTTCTTTTTTTAGCAAGATTATTTGCCATTTCTTTCCCAGTAATTTATTTTCTACATAATTAATGTTTAATGATTCTCCACATATACATTTTGCTAGAAAGCCAAAAGCAACTCTGACAAAGCAAATAAATGTTCTGCAGCTTATCCAACTGTTTTAAGCACTCTGCTGATAACACAGAGCAAAAAAGGTAATGAGGAAGAAAACATTCAATATTTCTATAAAGAGACACTACATTAAGGTAATTAAGGCAATCATTTAAAGCAGTTATGAGGATTATTAACACACAAAAGAAATTATGCAATAGGGTTTTCACAAACCAGGCAGACTTACCATTATTTTATGATGCCTTTAAGAATAACTTTCAGCAGTTTAATAAGTTTTTGAAAATAAAGACTCATTTCTTGGCAAAGGATGGAGCCTTCCCTACACTTGGGGAGAGCACATGCAGGGTCTTTGAGATTTTTTTTTTGGGGGGGGGGAGTTGTTCTTTTCCTTTTTTCAATATGCAACAAGTATTTCTACTGCGGTGGCAAATAACTGACTTAGCTTGTTAAATTGTGCTAGTTCCAAAAACGTATTTACCCCGAAGCATGCACTGAAGTCACGTAGATCAACGCTGGAACCACAAGGGCACGCGCTGCAGTCACCGTCTCGCCAGTTTGTGTTCCTCTACAGACAGACTTGTGAAACCATCGTACTCTCTTAAAGATGTAGAAAATCCCTAGATACTCGGTAGTTTATACTTTGCAAACCACCACTTCTGAAGATTGACTTTCTCATAACATCTTTCAGTGATTAATAGCAGTCTTTACTTAAACCACTAGCAATCTAACATAGATATTACCAATGTTAAAAATCACTAGGGCAGAACACGGTACTGTACTTTAACGTACATGAGAGAAAAATGAAAGGCATTTGTAACAGTCAGACACGTTATGACGTTATCCTGAAAATATTTTTCTAACTGTAAGTCATCAGGATTGCTGTTTTTCTAGAGGAATATGCATTTTTAATTAACACATGAAAAATGAAGTATGCATGACAGACTCTACTAGAGGCATGACACATTTTTCAAAATCCCTTAATTAACTCAGGAGCCTAAAGGGTTTTTCTACACACTCAGATACCTTAACCCCATCACGGTGGTTACAGTGACTCAACCTTTCTGGCACCACGTGGACTCGCTTGTGCCGATACAAAAGATAACAAGGGATAAATGAGAGAGTTTCAGATTGCAAAAGTACAACTATTTCCAACATTTTTTAGAAGTATCCCTCCCACATCTGTTCCATCTTGTGGATCATACGAAAAAAATCTCACTTCAAAAGCAATTTGCGACCTGAACTCCAAGCAGTGGGGCACGAGTCACGTTGGGTTAGGATGAGGTGGGACACGCCAGGGCAGAGCTGCTGTGCTCCAAGGGGTTGGGGCACACTGAAGCGCTTTGTTCATCTGGTTACATTTACTGCCTTAACACATCTTCTAGGGTTTCGTGACAAACTAGACGACTACACTGGTGCTTCAAACTGACTTTATTTAAATTGATTTCTGAACATAGTTGTACACCACTTTCTTGCTTCTTCCCCACGAAATCCTTTTCTGCCCTCTTTTGTACACATTTCTCATGTAATTCTACACTAAACCTCTGAAGACGCACCATAAAGCACGCGCTTCTGCAGGAGCACATAGCCCTCAGGAGACGATGTTTTCATAAACATGTCCACTTGAGATGTGACTTTGCCTTAACCTCAAATGCTTTTTTGTTCCTCTTATTAACTTACGAAGACAGAAAATGAAGTCAAGTACATTCTTAAGGTTTGTTCTGCCCAAAGTCATCATGCTCTGCCTTGCAAAGTAAATTTGAGTGTCCTTCCAGAGCAGACCATGAGATCAGTCTGATGCACGAGCCCCCAAGAATGACACAGCATTCAGAAATGGGACAGCACAGCGTTAGGGGGGAAAAAAAGACCACAACACTCAACAGCCCTAACCTTAACTTTAATGCTCTGCTGAAGGGGCTACATAAGCAGGATGCTCGCATGGCCGAACAGTGGACCTAGGCCTGCATTCAGCTCCCTGTGCCCTCAGGGCAGCCATTTTACCTCAGCGTGGCCGAGCCGGTCCCAGCTCGCCTCCATCCTACCCTCGACCCTCCCCGCCCGCCTGGGGAGCGGGCAGAGCCCTTTTCCCGGCTCCCCCCTGGGCACACCACAACGTGACAGAGCCGTGACGGCGGCCCAGCCCCGGGCCGCAGCCCTTCTGCCCGCAGCGGTAGAGCGACCGGCACCGCCGCCATCCCATCCCACCCCGCCCGTCCACCGCCGCCGCCACAGCCGCTGCACACGGCCCGCCCGCCGCAGTGCATTGTGGGACACGCTCCACGCCTTGGCGCCAAGCTCCCTCCCCCCGCCGCCACCGCGATGCATTGTGGGATACACCCTCCCCTGCCCCGGCCGGGTCTTCTTGGCGCGGACGCCGCACCGGATGTGACGCCAAACGGCCCGCCGCCGTCAAAACCGCGGCCGGGGGATCGCGTTCTTTCCTCCCTCCGCCGGCGGCGGGGCCTTTCCGAGGAAGAACCGAGCTCGCCGCACCCTCGCACCCGGGAGCTGCGCCGCCAGTCACGGGTTACGGCTTCTCGGGTGGTCGCGGCCAAGGGGCAAGAAAGAAGGGACTACTTTCCTCCGAGGCCGCGCATGCGCAGGAGGGAGGAGCGAGGGCGCGGCGGGAGACGCGGGTGCCGCCTCGTTGGCCTCCAGCGCGGGCGGTGCTGCGTCCCGGGGTGAAATCGCTGCGCGCAGTAGGACCGCGAGGGGAGCCGCGGTCGCCATTTTGTAAGCGGTTGTTGGGGGAGGCGGCGTGTGCGCTCCTCTGTCTGCCCGGTCTCGGCCCCGCGCCCGCTCGCCCGCCCGCTCTCCGCGCTCCGGCCCTCCACCGCCGCAGCCATTGCTGACCTTGCCATGTCCGGAGGGGGCGTGATCCGCGGCCCAGCCGGCAACAACGACTGCCGCATCTACGTGGGGAACCTGCCCCCCGACATCCGCACCAAGGACATCGAGGACGTCTTCTACAAGTACGGGGCCATCCGCGACATCGACCTCAAGAACCGCCGCGGGGGCCCGCCTTTCGCCTTCGTCGAGTTTGAGGACCCCAGGTGAGACCCCCACCACCCGCGGGCGCTCCCCTGGGAGGGCAGTGGGCGGGGGGCCGCGGCCTGTGTTCTCTCCGTGTGCGTGTCCCGTCCCCCCCCAGCCCCGGGCCTGAGGCGGGAGCAGCCGCCCGGGAGCTGCCTCCCCCCCCCCCACCTCAGTATAGCACCGGTCCCCTCCCGCCTCAGGCCGCAGTAACGGGCCCACGCACCGTTGCGGGTGGCGGGCCCGGGAAAGGGGGGGGGGGGGCGGCGGGCAGCGGGGTGGGGCCGGCGGGAAGCGGGAACAAAGGCGGGGAGGCGGTGCGTGGGCAGGGCGCGGCGTGGAGGGGGGGGGGGAAGCGGGCGGACGGACGGCCGCGCTCACCGCCCCGTCCCGTCCCGCAGGGACGCGGAGGACGCCGTCTACGGGCGGGACGGCTACGATTACGATGGGTATCGCCTCCGCGTGGAGTTCCCTCGGAGCGGCCGGGGCACCGGGAGAGGCGGCGGAGGTGGCGGAGGGGGTGGAGCCCCCCGGGGCAGGTACGGCCCCCCGTCCCGGCGCTCGGAGTACAGAGTGATCGTCTCGGGTGAGTCATTGTTTTTGGTTGTTTGTTGTTTGTTTTTTTTTTCTTAACCCAAACGCTCCCTCGGGGTCCTGCGGGCAAGCATCCCGGTGAGGGGTGATGCAGCTCCAAGTTTCCTAAAAAGCCATCGCCTGGCGTAGCCTGGGAGGAATGCTGTCCGTAGGATGCGAACAGCTCCTCGAGGCAGCCCGTCTGCTTGCTAAATAGCCTCTTTTGTTTACTGCAAGCTGACGCTGTGAACTACAGGAGGCGAGAATACAGCCGGGTTTTAAAGCGATGCTTTGCTTTTTATATAGGGCTGCCTCCAAGTGGAAGTTGGCAGGATTTAAAGGATCACATGCGTGAAGCAGGTGATGTATGTTATGCTGATGTTTTCCGAGATGGCACTGGTGTCGTGGAGTTTGTACGGAAGGAAGATATGACCTACGCTGTGCGAAAACTGGATAACACTAAATTTAGATCTCATGAGGTAGGTTTCATACTTACTTTTTTTGGCCAGAATTGGATACAAGGGGCTTAACAGTAGGATTTGAAGGTAAGGAACGTGTGGTGTTCATTGTTTATATACAAAGCAGCTAAGTAAGTCTGTGGTCAGTTTGTCAGGAGATAGACTTTAAAGCTTTGATGTCTATTTCCGTGCTGTAGTAAACAATATCTTCAGTCTATCAGCATGCCTAAAAAAATGGCCCTAAAGCCGAGACTTTTCAATCGAAAGTTCTGTCTGTTCAATAGGGAGAAACTGCCTACATCCGTGTTAAAGTTGATGGCCCAAGAAGTCCAAGCTATGGAAGATCTCGGTCACGCAGCCGTAGTCGTAGCAGAAGCCGTAGTCGAAGCAACAGCAGAAGCCGCAGTTATTCCCCAAGAAGAAGCAGAGGATCTCCACGCTACTCTCCCCGTCACAGCAGATCCCGATCTCGTACATAAATGATCACTAGCTCTGATCTTTTTGTAGAACCCCATGTTGTACACAGTTTTCCTTTACTTAGTACAGTCTTTTGTTTTTTTTTTTTAAATTCAAACTGTTTTATTCAAATTGGCTGAAGTGTTGAATTGCATTCTTGTGTAAAATCCCTAGTGAGTATTTGCTCCTTAACATCAACATTCCCCTCATGTCTTTGGTAAATTGTATTTTAATTGATGTCAGTCAGGATTGTTTCAATTTAGTTCTAGTTAAATACCAACATTCTTCGAACTGTGGTATTGCTGTGTAAATGTCTCAGTGTTCAGCTATGGTTTATACGAGCTGGGGATGTTGGGATGTTTGTGGCTAACTTGTCTCTTCTGGGGGATCTTATATTTTATCTTGCCTTTTCGTGTGTCTTTCTGTAGACATATCTGAAGAGATGGATTAAGAATGCTTTGGATTAAAGGATTGTGGAGCACATGTCAATCATTTTAGGATTGTCAAAAGGAGGATTGAGGAGGATCAGATCAATAATGGAGGCAATGGTATGACTCCAAGTGCTATTGTCACAGATGAACTTGGCAGTATTGACCTTATACTGAGAGACAGGTTAATTGAGTACGTGCACCTACGTGTCACTTCAGGCATGTTCTAGTTACCGCAGACTACAATTGCTCTTTTCTTTAAAACTTTTGGGGGGGGGGCAATTGTGGCTAAATACTTGCTTTTGTAATTCTCTATTTCATTCTAGTTTTTTAAAGGAATAAAGTGGGACGGGGGTGGGAGTATTGGTTTACTTTGTCATGCAGCATTTGGTTACAAGTGTTAATGTTATGTAGTATTCGTACACTTGTAGTAGATCAAGGGTATCTTTAAATCAGAGTATAATATCAATACTGCTAAAATCTGCATGTCCTCTGTGTGACTGATACAGCGTTGCTATTTCATTTTTTTTAAGTATCAGAATGAAAGCAAAAATAGAAAACCTAGTTGGGAGTAATTTCTTAAGTCTCAGCCCTGCCCCCTCAGACTAATTGACTCACCGATATGTTTGAAAACTCTGGTTAGTTAATTTTGTTACCTTCCAGCTGGGAGTGCTAGCTATAGTTCAGACATACAGTAGGTGGATAGCTTTAGCAGTAAGCTTTTCCAGTTTCATGAACATTTTTTGCAACCACAAAACCGGTAGCACACCACCGTACGAGCAATGAGTATGTTGGCATTTTCAGTTGACATATTGTAAATATTACAATGTTTCCTCCAAGTAGTAATTAATATTTCTAAAAATTATTTGAGCATCGCCATTCAAAAGTTTGTTTTGGGGAATTGATAGTTATTAATGTACATCTGTATTAATTGATGGCAAACATAACTGATCATTCCCCAGAATCCTATTTTTTCATTACAGTATCTAACTTTTTGCCTCCTCTTTTTTGGTTTTGCTGGTTATAAAGGTTTGGATTGGAGAGGGCTCACTGGATCCCAATCCTTGGAGCTGGATCATTGGATTCAAATCATAATGTGGATAGGATAGGGAGGCTGAATTACAAGGATTCATGGAGCGGGATCAAATTACCAGGAACATAGGAGTGGATTCCTGCCCCAACCAAACCGCATTCGTGTGGATTTTTTTTATTCAACTCAATTGGCTATTCCAAAGATTTTTTTTCCTATTTTTGACGATTGGAGCCCTTAAGATGCACGATGGAGTTTTTCATTTTTTTGGTAAAAGGAGCAAAGCAAGGACCTGGAGAGGTACGCTGGAGCAATCTCCTTGGAAGGATTCAGCACGAGTAGATGGTAAACGTTAAAGGGGAAAAAGGGGGGTTTGTTTAAAAAAAAGTAAATAAGTCATTTATCTAAATTTAAAGACAAAAATTGGAGTTAAAGATTGAGTAGGTTTTCAATTGGCTATTGCCTTTTTTCTTTGACAAATAAAATTTTTAAAAAAAAACATGCATTGTTGTCATCATTTGTTGCCAAGAGTCTTAGTCTTCGCTTGCCACTGTAGCATTGTTAAATCGCAAGTTTTCAGACAAAAGGCTTTTGTGTTCAACAGAGATGTAGTGTTTCACAGGAAGCATTGATGTTTGAGCTTCTCCTGAATAAAGGATCAGTTCCCTGGGAAATGGGTGGAATTTATTATATGAGTAGGTGAAAAGGGGAAAAGAAAGAATTCTCACTGCTTAAAAGAGGATGCTTTAATATTAATGTTGCTAATGATAACTCTTCTGGAGAGATCACAAAGGGAAAACGTGAGATTAATCGGGCTCGGCGCTCCCCCTGCAATGCTTGGGTAGAACGGATGTGTGTAAACCCTCCAGGTGCCTGCAGTCCTTGAGCGCTGGTGGGCTGGAGGCAGTGCCCAGCAGGCGAGTAACCGTGCGGGTTATGGATGAGCCAGGTTATTAGCGGCAGGTAATTGCACCGAGTGCGATGGCTGAGCTGTTGCTGCTGGCATAGGCGCGGGGTAATCGCAACCCTGCGGCGAGCGCAGCTTGCGGCCTGGCTGGAAATGCGGCACCTTCCTGGGGTTGAATATTCTTGTACCTTAATCGGAAGTACGTGAATACTCCTTTGGTTGTCTGATGAGAAATCAGTGGTTATCTTTGAATGTGTTTAATTTACAATGATTTAAAGAGTAAAGCATCAGGATGGAGGAGAAGGGTGTTTCTTCCCACACAGCGTAATTGCCAGCTCGTAGGACTGTCCTAGGGAGTGCAGAGCAGGTGGTGATCAGGTTAATGTTTAAGTAGGTGTGTTGGGGTTGTGTGGCAAGGTTCTGATAGTGGGGGGGGGCTACAGGGTGGCTGCTGTGAGAAGCTGCTAGAAGCTTCCCCTGTGTCTGACGGAGCTAATGCCAGCTGGCTCCAGGATGGACCTGCCGCTGGCTGAGGCTGAGCCCATCAGTGATGGTGGTAGTGCATCTGGGATAATGTATTTAAGAAGGGAGGAAAACACCTGCGCAGCTGCAGCTGGAGAGAGGAGTGAGAATGTGTGAGAGAAACAGCCCTGCAGACCCCCAGGTCAGTGAAGAAGGAGGTGGAGGAGATGCTCCAGGCACTAGAGCAGAGATTCCCCTGCAGCCCTTGGTGATGAAGACCACGGTGAGGCAGGCTGTCCCCCTGCAGCCCATGGAGGTCCGCGGTGGAGCAGATATCCACCTGCAGCCCGTGGAGGACCCCACGCCGGAGCAGGTGGGTTCCCGAAGGAGGCTGTGACCCCATGGGAAGCCTGTGCTGGAGCAGGCTCCTGGCAGGACCTGTGGATCTGTGGAGAGAGGAGCCCACGGAGCAGGTTTGCTGCCCCCCCCCCGCCTCCGTGGGGGACCCACACTGGAGCAGTCTGTGCCTGAAGGATTGCAGCCTGTGGGAAGGACTGTCTCCTGTGGGAGGGACCCCACGCTGGAGCAGGGGAGGAATGAGGCATCCTCCCCCTGAGGAGGAAGGAGTGGCAGAGACAATGTGTGATGAGCTGACCCCAACTCCCATTCTCCGTCCCCCTGTGCTGCTGGGGGGAGGAGGTAGAGAATTTGGGAGTCAAGCCTGGGAAGAAGGGAGGGCTGGGGGGAAGGCATTTTAAGATTTGGTTTTATTTCTCATTATCCTACTCTGATTTGATTGGTAATAATTTCCCCATGTTGAGTCTGTTTTGCCCGTGATGGTAATTGCTGAGTAATCTCTCCCTGTCCTTATCTCAACCCATGAGCCTTTAGTTTTATTTTCTCTCCCCTGCCCAGCTGAGGAGGGGAGTGGCAGAGCGGCTTTGGTGGGCACCTGGCGTCCAGCCAGGGTCAGCCCACCACAGCAGGGTACTTGTATAAATAATGTACACTTTGCTTTTCAGAAATGGATGACTGTAGGCTGCTTCTGTATGGCAGGGAACTGTAGCATCCCATATGGAGCAGGGCAGGAAGATTGCTTTATTGTAAGGTGGGATTTGTGTTTGGGGCAGGATTAGCAGATTTGGGTTTTAAGTGTGGCACGCCGGCATGTGTAAAACCGTGAAGGATGTTGTGTGTGGTGACGGAGATGGTGGTTTGTTACAGAATGTTGTTCCCCTGCAGAATACTGTATTGCCAAAGGTGCGTATATGAGATGTACTTTTTTTCCAAAAATGATGAAATCCTGATAGCAAAGCACTGTATTTGGGGGGGGAGGAGGAGAAAGCTATGTCATGCACAAAACAGACTTAGATGCTCGAGTGGCCGTGGGATGATGCCGGATGGGAAGAAGAGAAGAGCTGTAGGGATGAGCGGGGTGAATTGTAGGAGCGCGACAGTGGGGTGCGAAGGGAGAAGTTTGTTCGTTGGGGTGTGGGAAATGAGGGAGTGGAGCGGGCAGCATGTGCTTGACGGCACGTTGGTACGTGCTGTTGAAGCAAGGGGAAGTTTGGCCCCAAAAACCCCAAACGCTTCTGCGCATTGATCAGTTCTGTCACCTGCGTTCAAGAAAGGTAGAACGGGAGCAGTTTTAAAGCAAAGGTTATGAGTGCGCTCAGGGAAGCGAGACCTTTTCTTTCACAAAAGGAAACCTGAAGAGTTTGGTTTGACTGAACTGAAGTGGTATTTGGAGAGGTTTGTTCTCTGGCTGCGTAGGGTTTGGAAAGAAAGTGAACTTTGTGGGGGAGGAAGAGGGAAGGAGGCTGGGAGCCCAGCAGACGAAGGGGTCACAGTCCCCTCTTTGAAATACGGGAGTCTGCGTTCTGATCCACAGAGTCCAGGCAGAGCCAGTGGTTCTACGCAAGTTCATGAGGAGCTAATTAAAGTGCTGGAGCACTAATTTAAGGGGTGGTTCAGGTGATTTCAAGGTACAGAAGTACCTGTACAAGCTGTAACATTAGAGGTGCAGGAAGGCTTGAAAAATGTTGAGCGTGGTCCTGGAGCAGGTGAGGGATGTGCACAGACAGGGTGGATGATGCTTCAGCTCTCGGGTCTGTTGTGTGCAGCTGAACTACGCGAGTGGGAAATACTTGACGGTTGTTTGCTTCAGAGATTATCTCAAAGTGGTTTGCAGCGTAGTAAACATCACCCCGCGGAGAGGCCGTTCCTCCCCGGGGGGGGAGCGCGGGAGGGCACTGAACTCCGCCGAAGCGGTGGTGGGAGCCCCAGCCTTTCTCCGCCTTGGGATTCGTGGACCCTGTCACCTTGGTGCAAAGCTCCTGACCTTGAGTTCTTGAAGACCTGGTGGGCATCGTACCTCTGCAAGAAGGCTGCTGATCCTCCCTGTTAAGTAGAAAAGCTGCGTTTTTGTTTCACTTGGAAGATGGAAGGCAACGGAGCAGTCCTGAAGTTCTTTCTCTCGTTTTGGCTTTCCACACCGAGGGGAGGGAGGTCGGGTCGCCACAGCAGACGACCAGCTGGTCCGTGTTCCTGCCGCTGTGCATCTGCCCCAGCATCGCCGTGCTGCGGCCGGCCCGTTCCCTTTGTTCTCCCGTGTGTACCAGCCGGTGTGCGCCTCATGGTGCTCTTCAGCGCTGGCGTTGGTAAAGCGCTTTGAGATCCTGTAGTAAAAGTCTTGGTGGTGCAGAGGTCTGGCGCGTTTCATGCCTCTAGACCTTTTTTCCTGGAAAATCTTTCCTGTCATCGTACTGTTAACAGCCAGACGGGCGGTTGATGGAGCGGGAAAGCCCACTTCGCTGGGTGAACCAAGGCTTTCCCCAAGTGCCTTGTTTTTTAATTTCTGGTTCTGATCCGCAGCAGCCAGCATGGCTCACCGTCTTCAGGGCGAGTATCACGTTCTCTGGCTGATGTAATGGACTTTACAAGGGGACGAATTAAATTAGTATCTCAGGAATGTACTATAAACCAGTTTTGATAGCACTAGGAAAAGTTAAGTGGAGGAATCTGTGCCTTCTGACGTACTCTCAGTTTTTAATTACAGTGGGTCTCTGTGGGTTCGTTAACTTTGTTACTGCGATGGGTAGGAGTTACCTGGGTGTTGGGAGCAGTCACTCCTGCCAGTCCTGGCCCGGGGACCCCTGTTGCCACCATGTCCCCCTTTGGCTTCTCGGGTTGAGGATGAAAATGAACCTGAGTCAGTGCCGGTTTAACTTCCCTCACGGGGAATGTTGGCTTCCAGGCACAGACCGTCCGAGTCATCTGCTCACCCCGCTATGGCCGTTGGGTAAAACTAACTTCAATTTATTTTAATGTCTTACATACATTAGTGGAAACAGGTTCTGCTGGAAGGCAGGCAGGCAGACCATGTTGGCTGTTCTGCCAGCGCTTGTTCCGGGAATGTATTTTCTAGGATTTTAACAGACCAAAACCAAGGCACCCAGTGTCTTTTTTTTTTTTTTTTAAGAATGTGTTCTTCCCAAAACTCAACGTTTTCAAGAGTCCGTTGGCTCCGAAGAAGATGGAAAGGGGTAGTAACTGGAAGATGGAAACACCCTTGTTAAAGCGGAGGGGCCAGCCAAACTTAACCCCCTCTCCTAATGAATTTTGTTGTCCATCACAAGCGCAGAAGCAGGTGGGTTTCTTGGCCGGTGGAAGCGGGCAGGTCGCCACCCTTGGCTGCCGCAGCGTTACCTCCCCGGTGCCACCGTGCTTTTAACCCGCCGGCGCTGGAGCAGCTCTCCGCCATTCGTGCACGGGGAATCTGCCGTTTCAGATGGTCCTGAGCTTCCGATAGTGCCGCTTTGTTGGTACAACTGAGGGCAATTGTCTGCCCCGGGGCTGCGTGGCCCCTCCGTCCTGCCCTTGCCGGCGCAGCTGCCGGTCGGCAGCAGAGCGTGATACTGCCTTCATTGTGCAAACAGTTTGGGAAGTGCAGCGGGGAGGGAGGGAATCTGTCCTTAATTGCACATCATACTGATAGCGGAGTACTTAATAAACCTAACATTAGTGCTGAAATAGAAATGGTTAGAAAACTTGTGGTTTCTCCTCGAAACCACAGTTTGGGTTTTTTGTTGTTGTTTTGGTTTTTTTTTTACAGAAACTTCTGCTTTAGAACAGCAGACTCATTCATTGATCTGTTCGTGTTAGTCATGGCTCGAGATTTCTTACTCCTGATAACAGCAGATAGTTTTTAGCTATACAGCAAAATTATAGTAATTTCTAGATGGGCTAAAAATAGCTACAGCTTTGGTAAGAGTCCACTATGCCGAGTGCAAAATAATCCTCCCTGCACCTGCACAGTGAAGAGCAGTTTATCCTGACTTGCAGCTGAAGCTATTTCAAATAGAAAGCTGAATTTTTAGAAAAAAGCAGGATTCCAGGAAGTTCCCTGTGTAACAAACATTCCCTAAAATCCCTCTCCCGCACGCCTGGAGAAGGCGAGTGAGTCAGACTGCCGAGCCTGACGTACCCACCCGCGCTGTCCGCTCCTCGCAGCACTCGGTCTCGCTCCGGCAGAGCCGCGGGACGGGCACGGAGCCCGGCAGAGCCGCGGGACGGGCTGCAGCCTCGCCTGGCCCTCGCTCAGCCCCGTCCCAGGCAGCGAGAGGGCTCTGGCTCGGCCTGACGCTCATCCCCTCCCAACCGGAGGGCTGCGTGTGTATGCAACAGTTGTAGGGCTATTAACATAATTTTATGCACTAATTTGTGTAATCATTAAAGAGTTGAGAAGGGCATTGTTCGCATGAGTAATTACCTCTGTATTCTAATAGCTCTAATTCATCCCTTAAGTGAGTTTCATATTTCTATGAGTCAGCTAACGATTCACGCTTCGGGTATAATATTTTTTTTTAAAAATACCCGTTTCTCGTATGACTTGGTTGCACTCTGCGTAGCTGATGACGTGACGGATCCTGCCGAGCTTAGACCACGCGGATGTCTACCTGGGAAGATTTGCCAGCGTGGACCCGGAGCTCCGGTGCTGGGCTGGCTCCTGCGGCAGGGATGGTGCAGAGCGTTTTACTTGCTGGGATGCCGAGAGGCTGCAGAAAGCGGCTGCCTCCAGCACGCCAGCGGAAATTTAAAAATGAAAAGCTTGGCAGTTTGCTGAACTCTGGGTCTTTTCCTTCTGACAAAGGGCAGGTCTGTATTTTTCTAGTGATTTTTGATACTGTTTTAAACTTGGGAAAAACTTCCTCTGCGCAGCTCTGGGTTGGATTTGACTCTGCCTCCTTTGGCCACGTTCCCTCTCCATCCCCGCACACGTGTGTATCTTTACAGCGCACGTTAAGAAGCTGCAGGCCGGAGCGAAGGCACAGGAATGATGTGGGACCTTTTCCTGGCGGCACCGAAATTCATTTGAGCCGGAGCTGCCCGGGTGCCTGCACCCCGATTTGTCAGCGGTCAGCGGGTATTGCCAAAGATTTTGTTCACCCCCTTGGAAATACGGTGCAGAGTTGGTTCCTCGGCCGGTGAGAGCCTCGGCCGCCCGCTCTCTTACCGCCCCGCCGGAGCGGGGATGCTCTGCCCGAAGCTCATCCCTGTGGGATCAGCCGAACGATGCAGACAAATGCACAAACATTGATTATTTTGGAGACAATCCATAGCTGCCAAACGAGATTAAACAACACCCAGGTCCCAGAAAAAAGTAAATAGCAAAGAATAAAGAAAATGGGGCACAGGGCTGGCAAAGGCACGAGTGGGTCCTGGGGGACCACGGACATCTAGCCGGGTATTAATCCCCACCATCCCCATTCCCTTCCCTGAAGGATTTCCGAGCTCTTTGCCGCTATTAATCGCAGCAGCCCTGCAGGGAAGGTAATGCAGCATTATCCGCGTTTTCCAGCTGTGACTGGGGAGGAGGGAGGCAGCCGGCTCGCCCGAGCTTTGCCGTGTGTCAGTGAAAGATCAGGGATTAGCGCTAGGATTTCCTCGCCGCCTCGGCTGCTCTAATTCAGTGGCCGTGTTTTTCCCTAAATGCACTGACCTTATGTGCCTGCTGCCGTACATCCCGCGCCCAGGAGGAGCCGGGGCAGATGGTGGGAAGGGGAGCAAGGCAGGAGCGGATGTTTCCCTGCAGTCCTTGGCCCTGCAGGAAATATTACTAAAAATGGTCACTGGTGATTAACCAGAGGAGCGAGCTGCTAAGTAATTGGTACATGCTCTGTCTCGTGAAGTTTTCAAATCAAACCGTGGATGCTTTTCCGGAGAGCAGCGTTGCTCAAAGGCAAAGTGCCGAGGGCAGCGCGGGGCAGATGCTCGGGCAGGGGTCGGTGAGCCCCTGCCAGCAGGTCTCTGAAATGTCCTTGTACAAAATGGAAAATATATGCTGTATATCTGCACGTCTCTGTGTAAATTGTATATAAATCATATATACGCGTAGAACCGAGGATTTGATGTTAAGCGTGGGCAATCCGCACGGGTGGCATCGGTACCTCGGCGCTGTGCACCCCTCCGTGTGATGGCTGTCCCGGGGCGTCCCCCACCCCACGTGTGCACCCGCAGTGGGCAGCAGCAGAGACGGGCGGCCCTGCTTTTGGGGCAGGGGCCGTAATTTTGCACGTGCCTGAGGACGGCGGCAAAGCCAGCAGCCTGCCGCCCGTCCCCAGGGCCAGCGTGGCGAGCGGCAGGCAGGGCAGCAATTCTTGCTCTTCCGCAGCCGCTTTGTGGGAAAAAAGTTGTGACAGAGATAACCAAAATAATAACAAAGGGACACTGGGTGCCCGCGGTGCGGGCAGCTCTGCCGCTCAAGGTGCCAAGCAGAGATTAGCTCCGTCGCAGCTGAGGACAAGGAGGTGGGAAGAGATAACGCCACTTTCCCGGCACGCTGCCCGCCGGCGGTGGGGCTAAACATAGCCGTGCTCGCTCCTCCTCGGCCGCGGCTCGCTGGCCGCCGTCCCGTGGGCTGTGCCGGCTGGAAGCACCGACCGAGCATCTCCCGCCGTGCCGTGGGCCGGGCTGCGAGGGAAGCGGTGGAGCCGTGGAGGAAGGGAACCAGCCCCCGGCGGTGCTGCGTGCCCGGGGAAAGTGAAGCTCAGGCTGCGGGAAAGTGGGAATCCGCCTGCCGCGGCACCGTGGGGAGAGGGGACGGTGCCGGATTCACGGGGATGACAAAGTTTAGGGAGGATGATGAAATCCCAAGGGAAGGCAGGGAGAGTTTTCCATAGCAGGTGCGGCAGCGTGGCCGAAGGGGGGACAGGGGGTGCACGAGGTGCAGCCGGGAGGGAACAGTTTGGGAGAACTGCACGGAGGGGAGCGACCGTTGCAGGGCTGTTTGGCATGGGAATGCTTTCACCAGGGAACTCCTGAAAACACCGAGTAGCTATAATGTTTTTTCTGCCTGGCGGGGGGCACAGGTATCGCCCGGCTCTCGGGGAGCCCTGGGCCGGCAAGTACATGGTGGGAGCTCCCGCCCAGCTCCGTACGGATCCGGAGGTCTCTCTGCCACCGGGACAGCGTGTGGCCCTTGTAGTACCACGAGCACAGCCACGGGCATCACGCTGGCTTTTCCAGTTTCGCTCTCTACCTCATACATGGCTGCTGCAGCGACGCACCTCAAAGTTTGGTGCTAAAAACATGAAAACAGAGAGTCGAGCAGCGTTCAGCCATCCCTGCTGAGTCCTGCAAACGAGGCTCCTTCCCTTTGAGTAGCTTCTTGCTGCATCTCCATTGATTGTCGTAGTGCTTTTCTGC
Source organism: Buteo buteo (assembly GCF_964188355.1). Lineage (NCBI taxonomy): Eukaryota > Metazoa > Chordata > Aves > Accipitriformes > Accipitridae > Buteo > Buteo buteo. The sequence goes on from NC_134177.1 coordinate 45,829,631, forward strand.
GGTGATTCAGCCGAGCTGGCTGGTAATTTCCTGCATCCTATTTTCCTCTTTTGAAAAGTGGAGCGATCTTTCAGATGTGCTAATTATGAGAAGGCGACGGCGCTCTCCGCCGCAGCAGCAGCGCTGCTGCTAAGCCCCGGGGCAGGCGTGCATGGTGGCCCTGGCACGGTGCAGGCAGGGCATCGCTCCCACCGCTGCCCGAGGGCGCGGGATGGAGGGAGGGAGGGATGGCAGCAGGCTCGCGTGGTAGCAGAGACGATGACTGTGGGCAGCCATCTGGCAAGAGCTTTCCCTTTCCCTCTGCCTAGCAAATGGGTTGCCTGTCCCCGCAGCACCTCCCACCCGCGTTTTGCGGCAGGTCAGGGACGCGCTTGTCCGGCGGGTGCCGGGCAGAGGGATGCGATGGGATGCTCTTCGGAGGATGCTGAACCATCCCACGGCACGTGAGCCGGCACGGTACGGCTGTGCTGGTGGGGAGGCTGTCCCGCCGGCGGCCGAGCCTTCGCAGCGGGCACATGGTCTGCTTCAACCTGTGCTTCTTCCTTGTGCTGACTTATTTTAGTGTCTCTTCTTAGTTTCCCTGATCAGTTTGAGAGGGTAGTCGAGACTGCAAAGAGAGAAATCAGAGAAGACACAAAGTTGGGAAGCAGCTGAAGGGAAACTGCCTGCGGAGAGCACATTCTCAGTAATGTTGTTGCAGCTTATTTACACACTCGAGGGCTCTTCAGCCCCATGGAGCTGTGAAATTCAAAGCCCGCCGCGTCCCTCGGGGAGCAGAGCACAGACAGAAAGGGGTTCCTCTGAAGCCGAAATATTTGACAACATTTTCTATTCTTAGTGATGCAAGCACACGCTCGCCGAGCAAAATCAGAGCACGGTGTGTCAGCAGGCAGGCAGGGGCTGGGGGAAAGCGCTTTGAAGGGCTCGGGTGAGGAGGGTGCATGGGTGCGTGTGCCTGCCGTGGGGCAGCCTCTCGCCCAGCCCAGCTCGTCCGCTCTATAACCATGCGAGATGCAGACAGCAGAAAAGCAAATTATGATTTTATTGCTCATGTCCCACTATGGGTCCTAATGCACAGGGGGCTTCTGCAAGGCTAATGGGATAAAATGGGTAGAGTTTAGATGGTCCTTCTGGGGGTCCCGGGTTCACGGAGGGGAGCTGCATCCCCCTGCCCTGCCCGGCTTCCCGAGCAGGCAGCACAGCTAACGGCACCTGTGCCAACAGGCGCTTTATTAACTATTTTGTGGTTGAGCACGGTGCAGGAAACAGCTCCTCTCCGTACGAGTTGTGCCGCAAGGTGGGTTCAACAGATTAACCATGGGTATTGCTTCTTCTGGAGGCGGACGTCCCCGGGGAGCTGCGTGCTGGGTGGCAGGAGGGCACGTGGGCGACCGAGGGCTGCGCGGGGGTTTCGGCAGTGCCGGCAGCGGGCAGAGCACGGCTGTGGCCCCGAGGGGCAGCCCCGGTGCTACCCTGGTCCCCAGGAGGCTTCCCAAAACTGGTCTCGGTACAGGCACTGGAGGCAGGGGACACCCTGGCAGCCCCAGCAGCATTCCGGTCCTTCCCAGCGATGTGGGAAGTGCTGAGGAAGAAAGGAGGGAAGATTTTTGTGTGAAAAGGCAGAAAAGAGCAGCCTCAGGACAGTGGTAAACGGGCCGCACGGTTCCCGGTGCCCTAGAAATTCCCTTTGCACGCTTGCCATGGGTACCAGAGCGGCAGCAGGGTGGCTGCTGATGCTATCACTGTCCCAGCTCGATGACTAAGGGAGCTGGAAGGTATAAATTAAATAACACAACACTTCAAGCCACCTGTTGTGTGGGTTTGTCCAAAGCAGTGCTGCTTTAATTAATATGGAGAGTTTACAAATCTAACCTTTGTTTATTCTGCTTTGGGGCATATATAATGTAAATATGTGTTTTCAAACACTGTGGCTTTTTACATTTCCAGTTATAATTCTGGGTAAAGGAAAGTTTGTCAGGTTTGGCATAGACTTGCCCTTTATAAATACAGCTCCTGCAAACTCTTTCTCCCCCACCGGGGATTCTCTGCAGCACCTTGGCTTGCTTTGCTCCCAATGCAGTTTTTCTCTCAGCGATCGCTGCCCTGTGTTAGGGGTGCGAGAGGGGCTGGGAGGGCTCAGCCGGACACCGTTGAGAGGAAAGTGGGGTCCAGCTCTGTTTTCCTCTCCTCCGACTTAGTAAGAAGGCTCTGAGTCTTCTAGGTTTTATTCCGGTATCCCCTCTTGGTTCTTTAGTTGTGAAAACAAGAAGAACATGGAGTTTAGCCTCCTACGTGCTCATCAGGATTTCTTCGATGACTCAGTGATACGCTTGGGTAGTTTTCTTAGCCTTTAATTGAAGTGAGTGTGATCCCTTAACAAAGAGACTTCTCCCAAGTCTTCATTAATAAGCGTTAACAAAAATAACTGACCGACCGGGAGAAAAATAACCAGGAGCGGCAGTGGTGTCCCCCTCTGTACAAACGTGGGTTTCCTCCTCTCTCTCGGCTCTCCCGCAGCCCCTGCTCTGCCAGTGGCTGCGCCGCGGCTGGGAAGAACATCTCTGCGGAGCAGAACAAACCGTCGACGGGCGAGCTGGGCCGGCGCGATCCCGGCAGGGCTGACAGCGCGTGTTGCACGTGCACTAGCAATCCCCTTTGACTCCTTTTTTTTGGTTTGTGTTTCTTAATTAAGAGCTTCTGCAGAGCAAGGGCGATATTTTGCACGTTGCCAGCATCAGCACAGAGGTCTACCGTGGTGCAGTCAGGGGTGATCAAAAACAAGCAGGCTCCAAATTCCCTGAGGCAGACGGACTGTCAGGGCTGTGGGTGCCCCTCAGTGGGTCCGGCCACTCCAGGCAGCCAAGCCCCCCCGGCACCTATCCACAAACTTTCCTCTGGGGTCACAAGGCCGAGAAACATTTTTTTTTAATGCAAACAGAGTTTGACGTAATCGCTCGGCTCCAGCGCTGGGTTTTCAAGTAGAAAAGCTAGCAGAGAGCCTGAAAGGCATGAAACAACCGCAAGTGTCACTCTGAACAGAACAACTACTGTTTTGCAATGCTCTTGGAAAGTGAAGAAACGCTCGGGGAGGGCCGAGGACCAGCGCCGCAGGAGCCAGGTGACTTGCCCAAAATTGCACAAAGCGGCGGCTGAGCCGGTGGGCTGGGACCCCCGATGAGTCCCCTGCCAACGGCTGCTCGGCCCCCGCCGTCCCTCCTCCCCACCGCGGGAGCACAGCACCGGCATTACACTGAGCTGGGGCTTCGGGACCGGCCTTTGCATTATCTGTAACAGGAGACAAGAAAAACCAACCGGCTCTCCCATAAGGGAGGAAGTAGTATGGGAAACTTCATTGACGTGAGCCGTATTTAGCCCTGCTTACTCAGGTCAAGCTGCGCGGAAGCCAGCGGCGACACGGCTGCGTTTCTTCAATCGCCCGACCTGCCGGGTGTTTTTGGTGAAGCGGGCACCGCAGCGGCCGAGGCCTCAGATGCGCAGCATGGCTCAGCGCGGATCTGGGCCTGAGCAAAGAGGATTGAACAGAGCCGGGGTGGCGGGGTGGGGGGGGAGGAAAAAAAAAAAAAAAAAAAAAAAAAAAGGTCCTGTAAGCCTGTTCTCTTCTCCCCCAGTCCGAGGGAAGACGGCCCTTCTGTGTGAGCAGAGGTCTGGTTTTAAAACACCTGTCCTGTCGCGGCGCTTAACCCGCCGCGCTGGCGTTTGTCCCACGCTCCCCGAAGAAATGCCAGACGCCCCTCGAATGCCACCTGAGGCGGTGGCGCAGGTCCCCCCCCCGGTGTCCCCGCATTCTCCCCCGTCCCCCCGAGACCGCTGGGGAGCTCAGGGCCCCGTCCCCGCCCGCCTGTCAGGGATGTGCTTGATGTGTGTAAACACGTAATTAACGGTAAGTATATACTTAATTGCTTGTGGCTTTGATTTGCATTCAGGTGCTGCGCTGCAGATGCCTTAAGATACCAGCAAACCCGGTCAGTTTGCAGCTTTGAGGGGTGCAGGACAGCCTGCCGGGGGGGGGGGGCCGTGGAAGCCCCCCGCAATCGCCAGAACCGTATGAACCAGGCCAGGGGCTGCACAGCCCTGGGGCGGCGGGGGGGGGGGAGCCCGTCCCTGCCCACCGGGAAGCCGCCGTGAGTACCGGGCTTGCGGGGACAGCGCTGCCCACACCTCCCCGGTGTGCTGAGGAAGGGCTTTGCACCCCCGGCAGCCCCCGGGGGGCCAGCCCGCTGAAGGCGGCAGCGACCCCCGGGGCGGCCCCAACATCCCTCTCTCCCCCTCACCCCCCCCCCTTCACTCCCGCCCCCGCGGGTCCCGGCGCTGCTGCCGCCGCCGGCGGCGGGCGGGCGGGGCGGCACTTGCGGGGCCTCCGCCCGCCGCCGCCGCCGCCGCCGCCGGCCCGCACCCGCGGGCGAAGCCGCCCCCCGCCGCTGCCGCCGCCGCCCCCGCGGCTCCCTCCCTGCGCGGCGGGCGGGGGCGGCGGGCGAGCGGGCGGGCGGGCGGGGAGGGGAGAAGGGAGGGGAGGGAGGGCGGGCGGCGCTGGCGGCCCCCGCGGGCCGGGCCGGGGTGCAGCGAAGGCGGCGGCGGCGGCCCTGGACACCTCGCCCGCTCCTCCATCTTCTCTCGCCACAGCTCGCCTCGGCTTTCCCCAGCCCGGGACCGGCCCATTGCCAGCCCCGCGGGGGGGGGGGGCGGCCGGCCCGCCGCGCCGCCCCGGCCCCGCCGCCCTGCCCCGCCGCCCCGCCGCGCCGCCCCGGTTCCGCCGCCCGCCCCGAGGCGAGGGGAGCGGCGGGGGCGGCGCCGCGGCGGTCCGGGCCCGCGCCGCCCCGCCGGGCCGCCGCGCCGCCGCCTCCCCCCTCTGGGCCGCAGTGGTGCAGCCCGGAGGTTAGCGGAAGCGGCCGCTCGGCGCTGCCATGTTGAGCCGCCGCCGCCGCCGCCGCTTTGTTGTCGGCTCCATGTAGCTGGGGCCCGGGGGAGGGAGGGGGGGAGGACCGCGCCGCCGGAGCCGCCGCCGCCGCCCGACGAGGGCCGGGACGCCCCCGCCATGGAGGCCAACTGGACCGCGTTCCTCTTTCAGGTGAGGCCCCGCGGCGGCCGGCGCTGCCCGCGCCCCCCCCCCCCCCCCCCCCCCGCGCCTCCCCTCAGCGGCCGCGGGCGGGCGGCCGCCCGCCGGGCTCCCCGCTAGGCCGGGGCTGTCAGTCAGCGCCGCCGCCCGGCCTCCCGCCCGCCTCTCCTCTTCTCTCCTCCCGGCCCGGCCCGCGGCGGGGCCCAGCCCGACCCGGCCCGGCTCGGCTCGGCCCGCCCGGGGCAGCGGCTGACCCGGCCCCGCGCCCGCCGGCAGCTCCTTTCCCTCCTTTCCCTCTCCTGCACTTTCTCCCCGCCCGCCTCCCCCGAGCTGATCGCGCACGGCGCTCCGCCGCCGCCCCGCGATGTTTTTACCTAATTTTTTTTTTAAAAAAAAGCAATGTTTATATTTTAATTTTAATTTTTATTTTTTTTTACATTTTTCTCTTTCCCCCCCAAAACCCGAAATAGCTTCGGGTTTTGTTTGTTTGGGTTTTTTTCTTCCTCCCTTTCCCCCCGCCAAAACGAGAAAAAAAAAAAAACCAAAACCAAAAAAAAAAAAAAACCAAACCCACCCCAACCTTCTCACCGGGCTCTTAACAAAACCCCGATGCAACAAACACCGTGTCTGGGAGAATAAATTAATCCCTCTTTAAACAGCCTGACTCAGGGGCCGGGTGACGAGGGAGCTTGTTTTCTTTTAAAATAGGACGCGAGCGGGCCGGATTTCTGTAAAAACTGGCCAAATGCTAACGGTAACAGGGAGGAATAGGGACCGTGGAGCGTGCAACCCCTCCCTTTGCCAACTGAGTCACAATTTTCCCCCCTTCTGTCTGCGAAAGACCGACTTAAAAACACCGCTGTTTATGTAATTCCGAAGAAAATCCAGTGTACCAAAAAAAACCCTAAAAAAAAAATAAAAAATCCTCCCCTGGCTTTTGTGAGCTGAGCCCTTTCACGCCGGATTGTTTTCTGATGCCTCCTGCTCTTTTTGAGCTTGGAAACATAGAATGTGTAATTGCAGCAGCAGCAGCCAAAAAAAAAAAAAAAAGCCCCGCACATCACCTTTCTCAAGGTAAAATAATCCTCTTTGCACGTTCCCGGCGGCGGTCACTCGCTTACTCACTGTCCTCCTCGGAATTAAACCCAAACCCAACCCGTGACACGAGTTTGAAAACCTGAGTTGAATGAATAAATCCGCCAAGAGCGAGCACCATTCCTTTAGAGAGGAAAAATTATTCCCTTGCAAGTACCGAGGGATGAGTCACTCGCTCGGGTGCTCTGCCTCCAAAAACACGCCGGGAATGTTCCGGGGAGCCGGTACCAGGAGCTGGGCACTGGGTTTTCCGCCTTTTCGTGATGAATGTGGGTGATGCCATCGAGTTTGGCTGAGGTCTTGTGAATTATTTCTCACTCTAGTGGGCAGTTGTGATTCGCACGTAGGAAACTTCACGCTAAGAAGTTAATCTCCTTAGTTTAGGGCCATCTCTCTCCGAGTTGGGGCTGTTTTATCGCTTTTCTGCCTCCCAGGCTCACAGATGAGCGTTTTTGAGGGGAAATTATTCGTAGGCTGGCAGTATGGTATTGCAGCAACCTCTGTAAGAAATGCCAAGTAATACTTTCAAGTACGTGTCCAGCTTCTTGCTGCTCGTCTTTATTTTTTTTGAAGGGTACTGTATTTTGAAACAGCGATGTCACACTTTGATTTAGGAGTAGGCTTTGCTGCTTTTAATTAAGGAGTCAGCAGTTCACTTTCCTAAAGGACGTAGCTATGTGCGACTTGGAAGCATCTTCATAAAACTGTGACGTGGAAATTTTCCGATCCCCCCCCCCCCCCCCAAATAATAAAGCTTTAAGACCTCATAATAAATGCTGAATATTGTTTCTTGAGTCATTTTGTTAAAACCAACGATTTAGGGTGCGAGCATCCTAATGCACCCAGCAGAAAGCACTGTTAAGATACTCCTGATGTGACTTAAGTTTTTCTTCTTCCCATTCTCACCAACAGCATGTCAGCCAAGATCCAACTGATAAGTTAAAAGTAGTAACAAAAAGTGGATTTAAAAGCCCCGCTCGGTCCCCCTCCCCAGTTAAATAACAAATGCAAGTGACTGAATATACATGCTTGTTCTTCGTGGGGGAAGTTTTACCAAGTGTGTATTTCAGCTGTGACAGGATTTCTAAGGGACAGTTTAATACGCGGTGTGTAAAGTTGTAATTTTTAGCAAAATGTTTTTAGGAGAGGTTTCAATGTCTTAATTTTTAGTTTTGCTAGCAATGGGATGTGTGACTGTAAATTGCTCTGTCCAAATAAAGTTGTTTGATTGATTGTGTTTAGGTGGCATTTTAATGAATTGTATCTCTTTTTAAAGAAACAATTGTGATACTGAATAAGCAGTTCTTGTTTGGATCTTGCTAGTCCCTGAAATGCATATTTTGAAAACCACTTTTAGTTATCTGCTCAGAAAGTGAAAGTTGTGTCTTTTAATGTGAGGAGGAATCATCCATCAAACAGAGTGTTCAAGATATGACTCATGCTAATTTGTTGCTCTCACATTAAGGCTGGAGCGCAAAAATATTTTAGCCTCTGGCATTGGAAGTTCACGGTGCCACATCCTACCACTCCAGGTCATGAATTAGGCTTTTTTTGTTTACTGCCCCCCAGGAAAGAAAAAAATTGGTGCTAGAACAAGGGTATTTTGCACAAGAGCCTGTCCCAGGCGATCGAAATATCGCAAAAATGTTGACTTGACATTAATGCTAGGTCAAGTAAAACCGTGGTCTGTGCCTGAATAAAAATGACTTGCGAGAGGCGTGCAGCAGGTGCTGTCTTCCCTTCTCGAACAGCGAGTTAAAAAAAAATACTGCCTGATCCTTTTTTAAAAGGCTTTAATACAGGCAGTCCTTGGAAACTGAGGAATACTGCTTGTTGCAAAGAGGGGTTGTTAGAAAGACAGCGCTGCTAATAACACTGGCTATCTGGGAACCAAGATAAGCAGACTTACATAAGCAGCAGCTTCATAGCCTGTAGCCTTATGAATATACATTGTTTTATGTCCACCGTCTCTGTCGGTTTCGTAGGAATAAGTGCATCATTACCTTGAAGTGCTGACGATTCTTTAAGGCTTAAAAATATCCATAAACTGCATAAGTTTGAACCTTGTCCAAAGGATTTGGGCTCTCTATTATCCGATCTGCTAGCTCTGCCTTTGAAACTGTATCTCTGGAGCTATCCTTAGGTGCTCTTAAGTGTCTTCTGATGCAGTTTAACAACACTGTTCAATGCTTATTTAAAGTTGGCTGTAAAACATTTCAGTATTTTTTTTAAATTAAAATTGTATTTAAGTACACAACTTGCTCAATATTGTACTTTCAATGTGTATTGTACGTACTCTATTCTTTTTATGCAATGTAGATGTCTCGATGGCTTTTTAACAACACGGAAAATAAATGGTTGAAAATCCACAATTGTCACTGAAGTCAGGCAAAAGTTTAATGGAGGCGCTGGAGCTTGTGCCGTGTGTAGCCTCCAGGAGAGTTCTGCGTTCGACTCTTCAGCAATCGCTTCTGCAAACCAGCCCCTTAGGCTGTTGTTTGAGGTGGCTGCTGTGGCCAGGCGCAGTGTGGTAATGCTCAGCCTACCTGTTGCCTCCCAAGCTTCGGCACAGATGGGACATAAAATGCAGATAAAAACGGACAGGATGGCCTGGCTCCTAATGATTCCCGCAAGTTTTGTCTCCTGTTATCATACTGAATCCGGGCTTTCTCCCGTGAACTGTTTTCCTGTCAGATAGGCTTGCAGTGTTAGGGAGCACGTATTCATACCCACGTGGGTTAGTGTTTGTATCCACCGGTGGCTTTTATCCAAAGATCACCGGCATCGCGCTCCTGAAAAACGAGTGGCTAAAGTGATGCAGGGCTTGTGCGGTGGCAGGAGGAGGCGGGAGCTCCCCTGCAGCCGAGGAAGAGTTGCACCGAGGTGGCCGTAGTCGGGAGAGGCTGTGGTTGGGAGAGGCAAAGCGGCTGGAGCTTGGATGCAACTAAGAAAAAGTCCCCAAGTGAGCTTCTAGAAATACTGACTTCTCCAAAGGACATGATGAAATGGATTCACGTAGGAAGAGTATTAGCCTGAGCGTGCTTCGTAACGCTGTCCGTCCTCAACCGGCGTAAAAGTAGACAGGTTGGGGGTCGCGAGCCAGCACAGCGTTTTATTCAGCTCTCGCAGCCTTGAGTCGTATTCCTTTGTGAAGGAAACTGTAGGGAAGAAGTCCTGGGAGGCTGCTGTACCAATCTAATGGGAATGCAAGTTTCCCCAAACTCAGCTTCAGACCTGGCACGCTGCGCTAATAACGAGACTGATTTAAAACTGGTGTGATGAGACTGAGGCACATCTTGAATACAGATGCGCTTAAACTGGCTTAAGGTGCTAGAGTGATTTATTTTAATGCTCCATTAGGCTGAATTGGTCTGTGTGGTTTCTAAACCACTTTAAAATTGTATCTGCTAGGGTTTTGTCCCAGTCTGACTGGATGACTTTTAATAACAGTGTTTTCTGCCTTAGAATAAACAGCGCCTAATACAAGCATGGTGTAGAACAGCCCGTAGCAGCGCAGGCTGCAGCTCAGCTGAGTGGTGCTTGCTGCAGCACACTTGGGGGGGGGGGGGTCCCTGCTCTGCCTCTTCCCTTTAGCTTCTCCCACTGATTCTGTAGTTCAGAGTCAGTTGGTACTGGCAGTTTGGAAACAGCTTTTAGGTCTTTTTCTCAACAACCCCCCCTTGCCCCCCCAACTGTGTTCTCCAGCATCTCTAGATGTCTGCCAGTGCTTATCGATTGGCTTCTCTTCCTATTGCAAAGCAGCTGCTGATGAAGAGAAAAAGAACATGTTGCTATTCTTACTAGTTTCCAGACGCGAAGAGCACGGTGGTCAGTATATAAATGCGGCGGGAACCTGCTAAATGTAGAAATGTGGCTTTAGGCAGCTCTTGATGCAAGTTGCTTTGGTTTCAGTGCTAACACACCAATGTGAACATGTTGTTTAAATAAGATGCCTTATCGCATCCTGGCTCTCTGTGGCTGCAGTTGAATTCTCAACATACACTAAGCTCGGCTTAAAGGTGGGGCGTTATTTTGCAGCTCCCATCAGTACATTCATATGCTCCAAAGATAGTCCCAAGGTGGCATCTGATATGATCGTTAGCAAAACAAGTTATCTGTTACTTAAAGATCAAACGCTGTGTTAGTAAAAGATCTGACAAGCACCTAGTTGTTTTCCATAAGAAGTGTTGCCCTCCGGAAACTTAATAATTATTTGATTGTTATGATGTGTGCCTTCCTACACTTACCACAGAATCTGCACAGCGAATGCGTTTAAAGCGCGAGCGGTTTATCCTGTCCAAAACCAAAATTATGTAACCTTTCCCAGTTGTTACTTCAATGGCTTTTGGTCTAGAATGTGCTTTCCTGTAGTTTGTAAATGTTCTCACCGCGTCAGAGTGAGCACCCATCAATAGAATTTAAGTGTGAATGTTTGGTTTTAGGCACACGAAGCCTCACATCACCAACAGCAGGCAGCACAGAACAGTTTGTTGCCTCTCCTGAGCTCTGCTGTTGAGCCACCCGATCAGAAGCCGATTCTGCCCTTACCAATAACGCAGAAACCTCAGCCTGCACCAGAAACATTAAAGGATGCTATTGTTGGGATTAAAAAGGAAAAACCTAAAACCTCCTTTGTGTGCACTTACTGCAGCAAAGCTTTCAGGGACAGCTACCATTTGAGGCGTCACGAGTCCTGCCACACAGGGATAAAGTTAGTGTCACGGCCAAAGAAAACTCCCACCACAATGGTGCCCCTTATCTCGACCATCGCTGGTGACAACAGCCGAAGTTCATTGGTTTCGACTATCGCAGGCATCCTGTCCACAGTCACTACGTCTTCCTCTGCCACCAACCCCAGCAGTAGTGCCGGCGCAACGCCTATGGCAGTGACTCAGACGGTGAAGAAGCCCAGCAAGCCCGTCAAGAAGAACCACGCTTGTGAGATGTGCGGAAAGGCCTTCAGGGATGTCTACCACCTCAACCGGCACAAGCTGTCCCACTCAGATGAAAAACCCTTTGAATGTCCCATTTGCAATCAGCGCTTCAAGAGAAAGGATCGCATGACCTACCACGTGAGGTCTCACGAAGGTGGCATCACGAAACCATACACCTGTGGTGTTTGTGGAAAAGGCTTCTCGAGGTACCATGTAGAAAATCCCAGGCGAGCTCAAGTATTGGCTTTTCATAACCAAGAAGGGTTAAGCTATCATAGCGAGGGGCTAGGAGAACCAGACATCTTAGAAGATTGGTGAGGGGATAAAGAGCCTTGTTTACCTCTAGGGCGTGGGTCTCGGTCTGAGCCAGATTGGCAGTGGCCAAAAGCGGTCGCTCTTTTATGAGAGCGTTGTGAAATGATTTCGCGACCTCATCCGGGTCCCATAGGACACGTGTCTGTGTCACTGGTGGTGACCACAGAGCCCCTTTACCAGCCTTTGCAAAGGTCGCTGACCGAATGGGGCATGGCAGGCAAACTGTCTCCTTGTCTCGTAGCAAGGTTGAGGCGTACTGACAGAGCATTGTGGGGGAGCTTGCATTGCTGCTGGCTGTATTTATTATATCTGTGCTTGCAACAGAGAAAACTTCAACCTTTAGAGCTGTTGATCTGTCACCTTTACACAAGGTACGACCAAACGTACCATTTTCAGGTGTGGAAGAACACGGTTAAGTTTTAAACTGCAGGTTGGGTCTCAGCGTAACTATGTGTTACTCTAGCTGAAAGCCACTGCGTAGGTAAGGGGAATGTATTTATTCTTGCCGTGCAGAGGGATGTGGGCTGCAAGGGGTCATCAGCGCAGTGTTCAGCACCGCGAGCCACGGTATCGTTACTATGTATTTGTAACAGTGTGCATTTTCTTTTCTGTTCCTCTCTTTTTTGCAGGCCTGATCATTTAAGCTGTCACGTTAAACATGTTCACTCAACAGAGAGACCCTTCAAATGCCAAGTAAGGGCTAAAATGATTTGTTAAGAACAATACCTTACTGTATCGTTAGAATCTCAGGTGAATAATCTTTCCAGAACTGTATTTGCTCCTGGACTTCTCTTTGAAAAGCAAGTTTAGGAATAAAGTCGCATCTGCCTTACATACCAGCAGCACTGTAGTTCTGATGTTAACTGTAGATAGAGGCAGTTTGAAAGGATGCTGTGGCTACTTTTTTTAGGAAGATTAGAGGCTTTTTGCTTTCTTGGAGAACAACGTCGGTGCTCTGTTTTATGATACGCTTAACTTAGTAGTGGGATTGTAACAGCATCCTCAGCTCAGTGCTGATTACTGGAGTAATGCGTGCAGTGTGTTTCTCAGAATATTTAAATTAAACGTGTTTCTCAGTATATCCATTTAAAATGGGTTGGAATAGTTGATTCTGGATCCGTTATTTTGCTGGAAGCTGAAAGCAACTTGTCGTAAGTTGATGACTGAGTATAAGAGAAATAACTTGACTGCCCTTGAACAATTAACTGTTTTGCTTGGCATATCCATGCTTGTTCCAACCTGTGTTTTAGTGACTCATCATATTAAATAAAAGTCTTGTGTAAAAAGAATAGCATTAGAAAAAGGTTTCATTTCCTTGTTCTGATTTGGATGGGAACAGAAGTAATTGAGCAATTTAAGATATCAGGTTCATATTTGTACAGTAAAATTGTATCAAAAACCAACTTTGCCTGTTCTAGGCTTTTTTTATAAGCTACCTCTTGCTTTGGTAGGTAAGGCAACCTGCTGTTTTAGGAAAGTCCAAGTAGTATAGAGTATGATTTTTGTCGTAATTGTCTCTGAAGCCAATTTCCTTTTTCAGCCTCTGTTTAGTAGTTTGATTTTGGTTTCTCTATAAATACAGGTAAAACTTAAGGTTGTCAGTGTACTTAGGATACTGTTTGCACCTACAAGGTAAAATGGGCTTACAGTGGGCATGTAATTCATACTGTAATGATGCTGTCTGGAATTCAAGTGTAACTGTTGTCCTTCATATAGACGTGCACTGCTGCCTTTGCCACCAAAGACAGACTGCGGACACACATGGTGCGCCATGAAGGAAAGGTATCGTGTAATATCTGTGGTAAACTTCTGAGTGCAGCATATATCACCAGCCACTTAAAGACACACGGGCAGAGCCAAAGTATCAACTGTAATACCTGTAAACAAGGCATCAATAAAAGTAGGTGAACGTTTTAAAAACATTTCTAATAACAGTGTGTTTGCAAAGGGAATTGCCTTTGATTACGTTAAAATGCAAAACCATGCCCATCAGTCTGGGTATTCACACCTATTAAAAATAGATATTTGGTAACAGCATCTTCTTCAGTTCAAGAATTGGCATATGTGGAATTGGTTTGCTGCTAGACTGTGCTCTTATCCCTTAGGAATGCCCTGCAGTTTGTGGGAATAACCCATCTCTTGAAGAAAAGAGTTCCCAAGTTTTCTCATCTTCTGAGTACAATGCTACTTCCTGAACTGTACAGGCCTAAAAGTCCAGCAGATAATTCTGGAGATTTTAGAATATTTAAGAACTGCTAAGATCTACCAAGTTTCAGGTTTGAAGCCTCATCTAAAGCTCATCAAAATTAGGAGAAAGATTTCTCTGCTTTCTCTGAGCTTTGACCCTGGGGCTCAATGATTCCTCCCTCTGGCAGTAGCTGACAAGAAAAGCATTTAAATCCAGCCCTGATGTGTTTGGGGCATTAATGGCATTTGACTGGTGTTGTGCAGGAGTTCAAATGAGATGTTGGTAATAGTTCCTTCTAGTCTTAAACTCTGTGGAAGTGCTGAAGTCTGAACCTGGGGGTGCCTAGTAAGCAAACGAAGACTTGACTTTCAAATCTTCCCTATTAAAATAACTGTAACTTAAGTTAACCCACATGGTTAGTGATATAAAGTGGGTTTTCAGAAGAATCAAGAGGGAGAAGTAAGGAATGTCTTTGGAAACTTTGTCCTTAAAGCCTTTTAAACAGTATTAATTTACAACATCTTTTCAGTTCCTGTTACTCCTGGATAATTGGAAGGTACCGGGAATGTCTAAAATGCCCGATTGTTGAGCTTAATATGAAATTTGGATGTGAAAGTATTTTTCAAGGTATAGGGTTACAGCTCTGGCTTCCCAAGCCAGTTCGGTGGTGCTAAGCCAGTTCACATGAGGCATTTACAGCAGTTGTTAGAGGTGGAAATGATGAGCTGTAATGTGGCCAGAGAGTAGTAACATGCTGTTCTGTGATGTAAACTGAAAATTTTAAGTTATACTTGCAATAAAAAGTAAAAAGGCTTTTTTTTTTTTTTTTTTTTTTTTTAAACTGGAGCTGAGGTTTAGAAAAAGCGGAATCAGCTAACCAGCTTGAATTCTAGAGACTCATTGTAGCCTTTTATTTCATTCTTCCTAAAACACAAACAAAATAATCAGAAAGGAATTTCATTTTTGGCAGTGAAAGCAGATGTTCCTGACTTACATCTTGGTTTTTAGCTCTTGGAAAAGTAGATTTATAAAGCACAGAATTAATTATATGGTTTTAAACACCTCTGTGATTTTTGCTCTTGGAATCCTGTGAGATTCCACACGCTCTTTATGGAAGAAGCCTTGGTGATCTCAGCAGAAAACAGTAACTTTCCAAGGTGAATTTGTGTTCTTACTTAATTGGCATAGCATGCATGAGTGAAGAGACCAGCAATCAGAAGCAGCAACAGCAGCAGCAGCAACAGCAGCAACAACAGCAGCAGCAGCAACAACAACAGCAGCAGCAGCAACAACAACAACAGCAGCAACAGCAGCAGCAGCAGCAACATGTAACAAGTTGGCCTGGAAAGCAGGTAGAGACCCTGAGATTATGGGAAGAGGCCGTCAAAGCAAGGAAGAAAGGTAAAACAAAACAATACTTATGGTCTTGGTTTTATAAGATACTGCAGGTTGCAGTTATATAGGGAGTTTAAGATGTCAGAAAAGGATGTCTTACGTGAAAATGTCATTCTTGATGTTAGAAGTAATAGCTGAAAACTAGCAGGGGGATAACATGACCAAAATTAGGCTGTTGTAAATGAACTCCTTATTACGTGCTTCCCTTTGGTCTCTGCGCTTGAATGTGTACGTAGCAGTCATCAATTACAAAGGGATGTTTGTGTCTGCTTCAAGGCAAGAGTGGTTTTTTTTGGCTTGCATGTGGTTTTTAGCTGCGTTCATGCATATTTACCAGTTGTTAACTTGTGTGCATATATATATATATGTATATATACACACACATAACACCCTCTGTTGTTGCATCATCATCAGTTTGCATGTGGGTGCTTTCTGTGTCCCTGTCATCTTTTCTCTCGCAATTTATTCCATTTGCTTTACCATCACCTAACTGTCTTTGCATAAGGTTTTCTAGAACTCATAGAACTTACTCTTCTATCTTTGTTGGTTTTTTTTCATTAGAAAATTAACTAATAAGTGATTGTGTTTTTCATTATTGCTAGCTCACAGCTTACATACACCTATGCTGCTGTAATTGAAGTTGAATAACTTCCTGTTGTTGGTCAATGTGTCAGTTTTGTAAAGAACAGATTGCTTCAATTTAGTGTCAGGAGTATAGTAGTTTAAAGTCTCCCGTTACTGCTAGCTTATTCTTTTCACTGCAGTTTGATTTCTGATGCCTATCACGTGACTCCCGTGGATTACATGTTTTAGAAGAAATTCTTAGCGACCACTTACTGTTTTTCACTAGCTGTTTTTAGTAATAAATGTTTTTGGCTCACCTTAATTTTTTTCTTTTCTCCTAAACTTCTTTTCAGTTTCTTCAATCTTTTTTTCTTTTCTAGGTCTTGTTTGTGTATTAGGCTGCTAGCTCCTTTCGCCTTGATTGTTATTGCAGTTGAATTGCGTTCTGTGATCAGACAGTATAGAAATAGCTTATTCATGTTAAAATGTAGCGATAACAGAAACGTTAAATATCATCAGGCCACTAAGTAGATAAAGCAAATGGGTGTCAGATTTAGAAAATCTCTGAGAATTTTTTTTTTCTGCTTGTTCCTTCCTATGTCTTGTTCTCTCTTCCCTTCCTTTCTTACTGAGATTATTGAATATGCTTTAACAGAAACAGTGTTTTTGGACAGAATGGTGGGTGAGGGAGGTGGGCGGGTAGAAGTGTTGTCAGACTGGTGATATTAGCTTAACTTAATTGGGGAAGGGGCATGGGGTGGGATGTGTCTTTGCATACTGCTGTGCTTGGAAGTTGAAGCTAGACCAGTCAGTGCCATGCCTATGCGCTACTCTTTTTCCATGCTGGTTCTCCTGTGCTAGTGCCACCTGTTCCGTTGGCTTTACAACACTATATATGGGATTTTTCTGATCTAATACGATTTATTTTCACAATTTTTTTTTTTTTTTTACTCTTTCCCTTCCTTTCCACCCCTCCTAGATATGGACTTTGAAGAACCAACAGTAACCCTTGAATGGGGCTAATGTTGCTTTCAAAGTTAACTCTGTCTTGGTACATTTGTATTGCCCGAGTGGCAAGAGTGGACTCTTTGCTCCTGGCTTACCTCCTGAAACGTGGGTGTAGACTGAGCTTGGTGTCCTACCCTACAAATGTGGAATAAGACACGACTTAGAAGTGCCGTAACGTTGATCTAGAATATATTTTTGTCGGTTTCTCTAGCAGTCATCCCTTCCCTTTACCCGCGTCCACCGCCCTGCTTCTGTTTTTGGAGCCTTCTAGTATGGGTAGCCGGCAGGTGGTGCTGATGGATGCCTAGTGATCCCTCCGCTGTCCCGGACCGCCGGTGCCCGCTCCCCCAGTGCCCAGCCCTGCTAGAGCCCACCGGCAGCAGGGCTGGGCACTGGCTTCCTGGGTCTTCCTTGTTCGGCACTTAATTCCTGCTTACTGCAAAACAAAGTAAAAAAAAAAAAAAAACCAACACCAAAAAACAATCCGAAAACCCACAAAACAAAACAACTTGGTGTGGAGCTGTAGCTTATGTGAAAGCTGAGGAGATAATGGGGGTTGAAAGATGTGCTGACTGGGTAGCCTTGAAAATCGCTAAGTAGAAGTACTGTGATCAGTGGAACAATTTAGTAGCAATAATTAAGACTGAAATAAGCAGGTAAATATTGAAACGAGCTTTGCTTATCAGTCCCTAATAATGACTTTTTAAAACCTTCACAGAATGTCAGTTCACCTTTGAGAAGGCTATAGAGTACGTACCATTCGGTATGTACACTCTCTCCTCTATTTATAATGTTCCTCTTGGGAGGATTTTTTTGATTGTACGATACTGTTTTTATGAACATCGAAACCCTCTTTATAAGACAAGCTCGCTTGACTTCTCAGGAAAAAATACTGAATTGAAATGAACTGCATGAGAGTTTGTATTTCTTGTAGGCTATAGAATGTTAACAGTTTTAACTTACTAATAATTCCTAAAGAAAATTATTCCAGAATTTGTACCTGTTCTTGTTTGGTTCTTGTTTTTGGTTTTTTTTGTTTTTGTTTTTTTTTAAATCTTGTCCATGGTTTTTTATGTGTTAAAAACTTTTTGTCTTTTTATGTCTCATTTTTAGAAGCTGCTAACTTGTGCCAAACCTCCACTGCTGCTACTACGCCTGTGACTCTTACTACTCCATTCAATATAACGTCCTCTGTGGCTTCTGGGACTATCACAAACCCAGTCACAGTGGCAGCTGCAATGAGCATGAGAAGTCCAGTAAATGTATCAAGTGCAGTTAATATATCCAGTCCGATGAACCTAGGGCATCCTGTAACTATAACAAGTCCATTATCCATGACATCTCCATTAACGCTCACCACACCAGTCAATTTACCTACCCCAGTAACCGCTCCAGTGAATATAGCGCATCCAGTCACTATAACATCTCCCATGAACCTCCCCACACCAATGACGTTAGCTGGTCCGTTAAATATAGCAATGAGACCAGTAGAGAGCATGCCTTTCCTGCCCCAGGCCTTGCCCACGTCTCCTCCCTGGTAAAGAATTTCTAAACAGTATTAAAAAGGATTAAAATGGAATCCTTACCAGCAGTTCTTTTTTGGGTTTTGTTTGGTTGGTTTTTTTTTTTTGTTGGGTTTTTTGTTTTGTTTTTTTGTTTTGTTTTAGTTAATAATAAATTCAGACTAAGACACTGGGGCAACATGCACCATCAGAGACCATAGTCGCATCTTCCCCTGTTGATTTGGCTCATATGGTTCAAACTTGAGTTTCACTGGAGCACTTCATTTAAAGTAAGTTTTACCTTTTAGCTGACTGATGCTGAATTAGAGCAGATACTTATTTGCCAGAGTTTAAAAAAAAAAAAAAAAGTCATTAAAAAACAGTTTTATGTTTTATCCCCCAAATTATAACTTAGAAAATGATTTTAATCTAAACACTAGCAAAGACCCCTCTGTACCTTTTAACAGGGTGGATGGCTAATTTTAACTTGCCAGTCGTTAAGTCCACTGTTTCTGAGCTAGTGTAGAATCTTTGTCTGTGTTGATGTTTTTTTTTATGAGTAAATGCATTACAATGTTGTCATTTAAAAAAAAAATGCATTTTGGAGAAAATATGCATTTTACCTTTGGGAATATGATAATTTCAGGCAGCATTCCCTATGGGAAAGGTGATACCAGCTCTGATATGCAAAGCATATGATAACTTATCATTCTAACTTCAACATATAATAGGGATTGTGACCTGATATTTGGAGATGTAAATATTACCCAACATATTACCCTAAGGGAATATAGCATTGTAGTCAACATTTTTTTTAAAAAAACTGTTATTGTTTGGTGAGAAACAGCCATGGCTGACAGAAGAGGAGTTGAAATGTATGTAAACATGGTCTCTCAACAGTCAGACCCCTATGGGACTCTTATCTAGGAGCAAAAGGAGTGCTTTGAAACTTAAGAAATATTGCTTTAAGCTGGAAGATTCTGGAGGCACTGGGTATGATTTTTATGCCCTCTGCCTTCCAATCAGAGCCTGCTGGTGTTACAGCAGGGGACAGACGTGTTAGTTGTTCACTAGAAGTTTTGTCTTATATTAAATTGTATACAGTTTTTATTCTAACCACTAACTAGGTAGGATGCCCCTCCAGGACAAGCAGAGAGCGTCTTTTAATTTCTCCCCTATTTCTTAATCAAGTGTTGTGCAAATCTGTTCAACTTTGTAAATATTTGCAAACATCATCATTTTTACGTTATTCTTCTATTGTGTTAACACATTTCTATCAATTTGTGGGAGTTCTGGGGTGATGGTTTGAACTATCCAGCCCAGAACTTCTCTACAAATGGTCACACATGTTTAAGCTACATGTGCTTTTTATTTCTTAACCTGTTTATCTGTACATAAAGTAGAAAGCAAAATCTAGGGAAACAGATATACTTTTTAGACTATCATGTCACATATTCACGTTTTTAAAACTTTGTTTAAAAAAAAAACACCCTAAACCCAAGACTCTACATTAAAAAAAAAATAAATAAAATTACAGTTGAGATGTTTTTATCTTAATGAAGTTGAAAGCTATGGAGATTAGCGTGTGCGCATTTTCACAGAGTGCTAGCAGGACTGACTAGTCAAAATGGACTGCTTCCGTTTCTACCCTGCCGTGTCAGTACAAGCAGTGATTGCCAGGCTGCTGGCTCAGGTGACAGGTATCTGTATCATTACGTGAAACTGTTCTAGGGGCTTGGACTACATAGTACAACAAAAACAAAAAAAAAAAATAGAGCTTAGTGTAAAATAATTTTATAAATGATCTTTTGTACTTTAGGACATCAAATTGTACAACTTTTGTATATATAAAAGCTTAGGAACTTTCTGTTTAGCAGAAAGGAAACACATTCCTACACTTTTAATGTATATGTTTGTTATAATGTCCATGTAAACATATGCCCTATGTTTGTGCCTTTTAATTAGTTTGTCTCAATAAACAAAAATGTAGAGAAGAATATGTAGCTATGACTTTGTTACCACTGTTCTTACTCCAGATGTGTAGAGGTCTTCGTTTTTGCACTGTGTAGAGCATTGCGTGCAGGCAGCTGCATGACTTAGGCTGATACGGCCGAAACGAGGCATGTGAGGCGAATGCACCCCGGCAAAACTCCTTCCTCCCGTAGCATAGAGCAGCTTGCACTGGTGGGGCCTTGCATGTTGGGATGTGTAGTTTCCAAGCCATCTCTGTTACCCGTGGCAATGATACCAGTTTGCACCAGTTTCACATAGTAGGTGTAGCATTCTGGATCTGGGTAAATTGCAGAGATGACCCTTAGATGAAGTTTGGGCGTCCCTGAGCTTAAAAAAACCCAAAAGCATTAAAAGCCAATATGAAAATGTGTACTAGAAGTGGTTATCTATGAATTACTTACAATAAACAGGTGTGAGACTTAATTGTATGTTGTCAATTACTGTAGTATTGACAGTGGGTCCTCCGTACAGCTAGCGTGCCCTGCTGATGTTATTTTTATCCCAGCAGAGTAGCAGTAGAATAAACACATTAAACACCGGCAAGGAAATTTTTCAACGTGACAGAGGCTTCCCAAACCACTAACCGTGGTGCTCTTAGCATGGGATAGGAAAAGGGCTGTTTCCTTTTTATTTTATGTTGGTTCTGCTCGAATGTACCTGGTTTATGTCCACAAAGCTACATTAGCTAATTGTCAACCTGTTTCATTTGTACTTGGGTAAACATTTGCTTTGTACTGTGCATAAATGGTTCCGAGGTGTGCTCCTCAGCTGTCTCAATACAGACGTTAATTTCACTCTGTAATGCCATCATAGGAAGTACATTAAGCTGTTTTTTTTGACAAAGGAAAGCTACCTGCTCAAGTAGTTTATACGGCATGCAGGCTACCTTATAATCGGTAGTTCATCCACAGTATAACGAGGCAGTAAGTACGGGCAGCTGCTGTCGGGAGACGATGTATAGTTGCACGACAGCGATGAGTGATATGTATGGCAACTTGTGTCATAGCAGCGCTGTCGGGAGTTAAGACTATAAGAAAATGGTGGATGTGAAGAACAGATGCTCCTGTTACACCGAGTTAGTTTCTATGCAGCTGATGCGCTTAGCCTAGTTTATTTCATGGAAACTTTTAAGCTGGATCTAGTCCAACATCCAGGGAAGCCTATTGCTGCTGCCGTTGATTTGAGTGGGTTTTATATCGAGCCCATTCAGGTCTCCGATTGCAAGTAGTTCAATAGGGGTTTTATTTTTTTCTTCTTAAGTTTCCATAAGTGTTCAGCATGAGGTTAATGGCTTAGCACCAACTGAATGTTTGAAAGTTGAATTTTGCCTTGGAAGGATTTGTGCCGTGGAAAGTCAGAACAGTCAGATCAATGGCACGAAAACTCGTCCTCCGGGCAAGGAGAGCCTCCGGGTGCCTGGCTCTGTGCTGGCGAGGCACCGCGGGGAAGCAAGCCACGGGGAAGTAAGTATTGTGGCACAGCCACCCACACTGCCAGGAAATTGTGTAAATGGTTTACCTTGGGCACGTTTTTTTCTTTATCTGGAGGACCCCACCACTTTCAGAGGGTGTTTGGGGTGAGTTGAAATTTGGGATTCGACCTTTTATGTCTTACCACTGGAGAGTTATGCCTCAGTGATGTAAACTGGGAAGATTTCAGTCAAGATCACGGATGAGAGAGAGAAACACGTGGTGTTCTGGGCGTATGAGTTAAATTCTATTTGCCATTGTTCACAAATAAAAGATTTTTTTTCCCCTCTTACAATAACTTTTTCTTTAGAGTGGCAGAAGAAAAAAGTATTTAATGTGTGTGCATTTGTCCACGAGAGGTTTAAAGAAAAACACCAAAAACCCAGTAAGCTGTTTGAGCTGCAGCAATCCCAGGTTACATAAAGGGGCCAGGGTTGCCGAGGGATTAGGGTGGCATTACTGGTGGTGATAAGCCCTCCAAGTTCTGCTCGCTCTCCGCTCACTTTTATTTTAGAAACAATCACTCTGAGCCGTATTTTGAAAACTGCTTGGGGTTAATTTTCAGGGCTGTCAGGGTTAGATTCCCACCAAAGAAAGAAGGAAGGAAAATTTGGACTTAAAGAACACTCAGGTTTTTGAAAGCATCCAGTACTCTGATATTTTTTTTTTAATCTTTGCGGTCCCCATATGGGAGCTGAGTTGTTGAGAAGTGGACTCCAGTTTTTCACTGCTGGGTCCTTCTGAAAACTCCTGCCTTGGTCTATTGGTGGCTTAGTTTATCCATCTCAAAAATAGATTTAACAGTATTTTCAAAAGGCAGCTATTAAAAGCACTTCAAGTTTTTAAATGCCTTTGAGGTCGGTCTCGGTGCTTAAGTGGACCTTTTTACTGGTGCTTTTCAGGATAAATAGCAAGTGTAAAAATAAATCTCTTCCTCTCCTAATTGTCAGGCAGAATAAAACTTAAAACTTGATCCCCTTCTACCTATTTGTTTAATTCAGCATGTTTATACTTCTTATCTTTGGATCATTCGCTCACAGCTTCCAGAGCAGCAACTGAAGGATGACAGAGGAACTACGTGCTAATTTTTATGTCAAAAATAGCTTTCACCTTTAAACGCACAAGGCTCAATGACTGTTTTCTAATTAGAAAAAGAATGCCTGAGCCTCTATTGCGAATCCATTTTACAGCTGTGCTCAGATTTGACTGTCAGCCGCTGGCTAAAATTTAGTACTGAGGTCTTGACCTAGAAACAAACCTTTTTTGGTATTGGTTTGGAAAAAGTATTTCAGTGCTAAGAGAAACTGAGCCAGGCTGTCCAGCTAGCTCCCTCATCACGGGCTGGCGAGAACGTTAACGTCGCATCATTTCGTTGTACATTGCATCTCCCTGAAGCCCAAGTAAAGACAGCCGGGAAAGGTGGGCTTACGATTTTTAAAAAATGATGATAGATTTTTTTGGTTCTTCAGGTTCCTGGGCTAATTTGAGTAATTTTTTTAAAAGTCCTGGGTTTTTCTTTAAGGAAGCATAAATGCTTTTTGAAAATGGGACATTTGTAAAACATTTCAGTGTGGGCATCTGAAATTACTGCTTGTACCAGAGTACAGACCTCTGCCTTCCTTGCAAAGCCTTTCCAATAGCTACCTCCAAAATCAACCCATTTAGTAAAAAAAGAAGGGGCATTTTCAGAAGGTATGGCACCTTTTGTTTTTCAGAGAAGGCAGAAGTACTCCATTTGCCTTTTCACTTAGTTGTTCTCACCAGCTGTTAAGATGAAAACATTTGTGTTCTGTGTTTTCTGTGCAAGGTTTGTTTTTCAGGGAATTGCCAGTTTAGCTGGAACTGGCTGAATTAAATTCGATATTTTAATTCTTCATAGCTGTGTATTTCTATTCCCATTTCTTTTTACTTCCTAGCGTCATTAGCAGCTAAGACCCATATCAAAGGACAGTAAAGAAATTTCGTAAAATCACCTGTTTCCCCCGAAACAAGCCGGGACTAGGAAAAGAGATTGCAGTCAACAAAGCTCACTGCAAGGCACTGTGTCACAGAAGAGATGCTGATCTGCGTTTAACTTTGGGAAAGCAAATGTTGTGGCACGTGTACTTGTATGCGCTGAAAGCCGAAGGTTTGCCTCTAATGTTTTCACTCTTACTGATGTCTGTGTTCCTTGTCAAAGCCTTACATATTTTTACCCAGGCTAAGGATCGCTTAGCTGCCAGACACGGATGAAACGATTGAGTGGGAAAAAAACCTCTGCACCGAGGGCCGTCCTGCGAGAATTTTGGACCATCCCAAACGCGTGCTCGGGGTCCGGCACCCACAGACGTGCTTCCGAGCCGGTCTTGCTGGCCGCGGCAGGGTGCTGCGGGAGGCCGGCCGCAGGTGCCCGGAGGTGCGGCGTTCCTCCCGCATCGTGTCCGGAAGGGTTTGGATTACTACGAGGGAAGCGGAGGCCCTGACCTGCTGCCGTTTGCGGTCTCGCTCTGGTCTCTGCAAAACGGGAAGTGTTTGCCCTGTGTAAATTGGCTCCTGTAATTTGCAAGAGGAGATCACTTCCCGTCCTGTTACGTGGTATGGCTGCAAGCTGTCAGACGCTGTAGCGCTGGATACCGGAGACGGCTGCTTTCTATCTGTGGTCGAAGTGATGCTTTGTTATAATCCGTCTCTCGTGTTCAGCCCTTGGGGCAGGAGTGCCGTGTCCTCTTCCTTACCCCAGGCGTGCACGGGGCTGGTGGGCTGAAATCCAGGAGCCGGGGATGCTCAAAAGGTGTGGAGGAGACCAAAAACCAGCCCCAGACAGCAGCTCTTCTCGGGATGCTGGCCAGAGGTGCCTGACCCCACAGCTGGGAGGGGGTTTGGGGAAGCCTGGGGGGGGGGTCGTGGGGGATCCTGACCCCCCCCAGGCCCCAGTCAGGGGCCGTCTCACCCCCAGAGCCGGACAGTCCCAGGGTGGCGGCGGGTCAGGCCTCCGTGGGGACAGAGGGAACCGGGCCACGTCAAGTCCCCTCGACACCTCCAGCCGGGCCGAAGCGCTTCCCCAAGGCGGAGAGATGCCCCGGCCCGGGTGGGACACGGCCGCACCGTGCGTATGGGCGTGTGTGTCACCCGGCGGGGGGGCTACCCCAGAGCCCCCCGACCCCGTTGCCTTTCAGCCCGGCCGCCGCTAGGCCCCGCTCCCAGCGGCCGCCCCGGTCGGGCCCCGGGCCCCGGCCCCGGCCCCGGCCCCGCCGCGCCGCCCCCAGCTGCCGGGCACGGCGGCCGCCCCCGCCCCCGCCCGCCCGTTCGCCCGCCCGCCACGTACGTCTCCCGTCCCGGCTCCTTTCCATGGTTCCCGGCGTGACTGGTGCCTGCCTGCCGCCGCCGCCGCCCCCGCAGCGCGGCGCCGACCGCCGGTAAGGCGGAGGTGGGGGGGGGGAGAGGCGGGACGGGGCTCTTTGTGCGCCGGGCCGGGCCGGGCCGGGCCGCGCCTCTCGGCCTGCGCGGGCCGCGGCCCGGAGCTCCGCGGGCCCGGGCGGGGAGCGGCGGCCCCGGGGCTGCGCCCGGCCGAGTCGGGGCCGGCGGCCGCCGCCGAGCCCCCGGCGGGGCGGGAGGTGCCGCCGCCGGTTCGGGCTTCCTCCACCGGGAGGAGCGGCCCGGGGACGCCCGGAGGCCGGGCCCCGGTGCCCGATGCGGGGCCGAGCCTGTTGCGGCTGCCCGGCCGTCGCCCCCCCCCCACCCCTCCGGAGCCGGGCCGGGAGACCGGGAGGTCGGGGCCGCGGCTCACGGGCCTGGCGTCCGCCGTTTCTCCCGGTTTTTCAACGTGCCGGTGGATCTCCTTCAGCCGCCGGGCACCGGGAGGGTCCCGCGGGGAGCGTCCCGCGTGGGGACGGCCCTTAGGGAGGCGTGGGTGGGGGCACGGCGTGAAGCGTCTCCGTCCCGGGAGCGGGGTTGCCGGCAGCAGCCCCCGTCAGCCCCCGGAGCATCGCCGTTCCCCGAGCGTAATCCCTCCGGAGCGTGGGGTGCGGCGGGCAGGGTTGGGGTTTCGGTGGCTTCCCCGCTGCGGGACGTCATCCCCTTCCTCTGCGCCTGGTTCGCGGAACGATGCGCTTTACCCCCCTCGACATCTTTGCCGGGGTGGGTCACGGCTGGGCGCAGGAACCGCGGCCGGGCCCTGGCGTGCCGAGGAGTTGGCGGTCACCTCCTGCGCTCCGGGTTCTTTGTGGATCTCCGGCCAGGTGCCCGGACGCGTCTCCCCGCAAGGATGGAGGGCACCGTCCTGCCAGGCTGCTCCTCGCCCGGAGTTCCCGGCCAGCGCTGAAATTGCCACCGATGGGGTTACGGGCAAACGGCGATGGAGAAGGGTTTGAGAGCTGCCTCGCCTGTGGAAGTCACCGTTCAAAGCAGCGCTCTCATGCACTGTCTGTCTTGTCAGGCAGGTTGGAAAGGCTCCTTTTTGTTATTTTTTTTAAAAAGCAGCGGAGTCGCACCTCCTCCTCACGCCTCCTCCTGCTGCTACCACTGACAGCAAACATGGGGGACGGTAAAGATGTCCTGGAAAGCCACCATCCCGGGCTGACCTCTGAGGCTGCGACTGGGGCTTTGCTGGCGGGGCTGCCCTGCAGCGGGGGAAGTTGTGGCTCTCCTCGCCTCCTCCTCCTCCTCGATCGTCTCTAGCAACACAGGCTGAAGCGGCATCTGCTCCCCTGCAAGGCTTTTTGTAATTTTCATGAAGGTTTTCCTGTGGAAGCGCCCGGCTGGAGCCCGGCGTTGGGGCAGCAAGACCCCAGGGGAGCTGTGCACCTCTGGGAGGGGAGATCGGCCGGTGCCGGTGGTGGGGCTAGAGGAAAGCTTTTGGTGGTCCTCGTGGCAGAGGAGACCCAGCCCGTCATCAGCTCGCTGCGCCTTTCTCGTCATTGTGCAGCCTGCTCCTGTGGCCTTCCCTGCCGTGACGTCTGACCACCCCGGCAGTGCCTGTCTCTGCCGCGGTGAGGATGTGCCTGATGCCAGCAGAGCCTTACACGCCGATCCCCGGGTGCCCGCACACCCTTCCCGGTGCCAGAGCCTCTGATTGCCAAAAGTGTTTCCTTCAAAGACGGGTGAAAGGCGCCTGTCCTCTTCCCAGCCGCAAAGTTCCCAGGAAAGTTTTGACTTTTTCAGCATTTTATTAAAAAAGAGCTTTCAAATTAAAAAAATCCCTAACAAAACAGCATCTAACCTGCACACCGACACCTAACCTTTTCCCCCAACTGGATCCGTGGCATGGCTGAGCGGGCTTTGCCGTTGCGGTGGCGTGGGCGCTGTGGTCCCCCTCCGCCCCGGGCTGATAAGAGCGCACGGGGAGCGAGCAGGGCTTCCCAGTGCGATAGCGAGCGCTTGGTACTTTATCTGCCTGCACAAACACCCTGTGTGGGGGCGAAGATAATGGGGATGCTGCGTGCTGCGGGCAGTGGCATTCGGAGGGGGAACGGCCGGGAGAGGAACCGGAGGGTCATTCGTGTCCAGTGTCTGCCGTGAGGGTAAAATCCTGTGGTGGGATGCGTGGGGAGGGGGCTGCTGCCATAACCCTCTGGGTGCGCTTGCCAGCCGGCATCGTAGGGTACTTGTGGTCAGAGCTGGGAAGCTTTTGGGTGGCATGAGTTCACGATGGTGATGATGATTGTGTACTATAAAATAAGAAAAATGAAGTAATAACACGGAGCACCTCGCAGGTGTGCGAGGCGGTAATGGGTCCCTCTCTTGTGGGGTGGCCGGGGCGGCAGCATCGCCGTGACCGGGGTGTGGAGGGACATTGGCCGGAGCCTCGCCTCTGCTCGGCAGCACTGGGCTTGCAGCAATGGTTCGGGGACCGGGTTTTCCCAGGCCTTGGTCCCGTTTTTGGCTGGTCTGCCGGTTCCCTGGGGTCAGTGCAGGAGCCGAGCGAGTACGGCGGTGTGCGAGGCGAGCCGGGACAGGGAGCCTCGCCAGCGAGACAGTCTCTAAATGGAGTAGGGAAGTAGGAAAGAAACCCACCCCAGGTGGATGAAAAGCCGTCTGAAAATAACGGGAAACGAGAACGGGGGGGGACAGCTGGGTCTGGTTCTTGCACCACGGAGCAGCCCCGCCGGTGTCGTGTCCACACTGCTGCTCTGGCAGTGCCAAAACCACCAGCGTCCCACGAGTATCCGCCGCCGGCCGGCCTCTTCCCCTGCCCGGGGGGGGTCCCCGCATCCGCCCCGGTGTTGGCAGTGCTGGGGGGGGGGGCCAGGCTGCGGTGCCCCCGGCCGTGGTGCCCCCGTCCCGTCCCGCCCCGCCGGCCGCCTTTGATGCGAGTGAGTGGCAGGTCCATTGTGGCCCCTTTGTGCCTCCCTCGGTTCTCGGGGTCCACACAAAACCTGCCATGGAAACCAAAGCCAGGCGCTGCCCCAGGAAACCCGCAGGCGCAATTAGGAAATGCAAATATAAATGCAAATTCCTCTGACGCCTTCCAGGGCCAGGAAAGTTGTCCCTGGGCCACTGATGTCCCCGGGGCCACTGGTGTCCCCAGCTGCAGGGATGGGGAGGGCATCGGGGCAGGACCGGGCAGGCAGCAAGAGCTGGGGTGAGCTGCTTTTGGCGTGCCTCGGGCTCTTCCCTGGCCACCCCGTGCTCGGAAGCGGGAGGAACGGGGCATCTTAGCCCGTGCCGAGTGGTGACTCATAGGTGACAATATGACATTGATATTTTTTTCCATCCTCTCAGTTGCCCAGCGACAAACAAACAAACAAGTGTCTTAAAACCCAAACTAACTGCCTTGCAGGAACTGTCCCCTCCTGCCACGGTTGTGTGTGGCTGCGCTCTGACATGTCCCCATTGCTGGCGGTTCTGCCTCTATCTTCTGGGATTTGTTGTGGGGAGATAACTGTCTTTCTCGCATCCTCTACAGCCACGGTATGTGAGCCCGGCAGAGGGAAGGCGGGCTGGTGGCTTGCCGGTACAGACCCTCCTTGCCAAAGCGCCCCAAGAATAGATGGAACAGGAGATAAAATCCACCCACAAATAACTCCAGGAAGCACAAACGCTTCAGGTCTTCGTTTCTAGGTGGCATTTATGAGCAATGGATGCTCTGGCCATTCCTTGGGTCCCCAGAGGAGCGTGTGTGGGAGGAGTGGGGATAATGGGGCTAAAGAGGATGGAGGGGAGGGGGGGAAGTTAAGGGAGGATGCTGATCTGAGCAATTCCCCTCCCTGGGAGGAAGCAATAATGTTTTCTTTTCCTATCTCCTGGAGGAGCTCTAGTTAGGAGCCAGGGAGATGAGGTTGGCATGTGGAGGGCGTCGTCCACAGCAATAATCCATGTGTGGAAGAGCAGATCCTTTATGCGCTGATCTGAGCCCAGTCTAGGGCTGTACTGCCTAAAACCAAGCATTTGTTGATGGCTTTTATTTTTCCAAGCTGCAGTCCCTAGGTCCTTTCCTATCGGCAGCTGAAGTGGTGCGGGATGTGCCTCCCCATTAGCGGTGCTTTCCCTCAGCCCCAGTCTGCTTTTATTGCTGGCAAATGAGCTCTGACTCCTGGAAGTGGTATTTCTTCCTTCTGCCTGACAGCTTGTCGATCCCTGCCCTCTCTTGCTTCCCCAGGGAAAGCTCACACAGCCGGGCACGCAAGCACACCGGCGATGGAGCCTTGCTGCTGTCCTTGGCGTAGGAAAGCAGGGCTTGAACAGGGGGAAAATAGGCAGATTGTCTCCAGAAA
This sequence comes from Buteo buteo, assembly GCF_964188355.1. NCBI lineage: Eukaryota > Metazoa > Chordata > Aves > Accipitriformes > Accipitridae > Buteo > Buteo buteo. Next base: position 45,858,879 of record NC_134177.1, read on the forward strand.
ATGGAGCATGGCACGCTGCTAGGTGGGTTACGGTGACATTCAGCCTCAAAGCTGATTTTAATATTTGCCTCGGTTACGGAGTCAGTTATAGCAGTGGGTTTTTTTCCTTCGCCACCACACTTTCAGGCAGCGGTTGAACACACACGAGTGCAACCTTTGCAGCAGCCGGGGAGCTCCGGGGAGCACAAGGAGGTACCACGGGCTGCACCGGCACCTTCCTCCGTCGGGCACAGCCTTGCCTTCACCTCCAGGTGCCATCTGCGAGGGGATGGGGGGGGAATGGGGGGACCAGGAGCCTGGGCACAGCTCCTGGCAGGACCCTGCCGGTGCTCCCCATCGTGCCACCTGTGGAGCTGGGCTGAGCGTGGGCAGGGGGGAACGGTGGCCAGAGCTCCGGCCGGTGGGGATGGGTTGCGTGGGAGCACATGCCGGGGCCATAAGGCAGCAGTGGGGATGGGGAACGGCCTCTGGGGAGGATTCCTGGGCTCCTGAAGCCTAAACTGTTGCTTATAAAATCTTTGTGGCTTTTAACCTTCCTGGCTGGCAATTGCCGTGGTCAGGCCAGCGCAAAGCAGCTGAGACGGGACAGTGATGGGGTTGTATTTGGATTAATTAAGCAAACTCAAAAATAAGGAAACAGAAGCGAGATGGGATTTTGAAGAAGAATGTAACCTAGTTTGGTGGCCGGGCACAGCAAGTGGCTGGTGGGTGAAGGGGGCAGCGAGCAGAGCTGGGTTTCCCTTGCCACCGAGAAACAGAGCTGTGCTGGCGCGGGAACAGACTCTGCTGCTGAGCTTGAAAGGAGACAGAGCTTATCTGAGCACTGGCCTGGCTTCAAATCCAGGTTAGCATCCTGTATAATTTCTGTATAAAACTGTGATGTGCTGTGATGGAGCAGAAGGAACGGAGCAAACTCAGTATTTTGGCTTTCGAGGGCTTTTCTCTCCCCCATGAGCCCCGTTGTGCGAGGGATGGAGGATCCTGTTCTTGAGGCTGGCAGGAGGGCCCTGACGTATTGGCGTTAATTAAATATCTGTCCCCGGCGAGGTATAGCGTTTCAAGCAGGTTCTCCTCTGCTAAGCAATGTCACCTGGTGCGAGGGAGGACAAAAGACCGGCGCAATTACAGTGTGACGCCGTGTCCCAGGACAACGAGGATACGGCAGCGCCCAAATTGTCGGCTCGGCACTTTTGCAGGATAGCTTGCATCAGCCATATGGCTTAGTGACTCATTAAAAAAAAAAAAAAAAAAAGGCGCTCCTCCATTTGCAACTTAATTAGTCCCTTTCTTCCCCTCAGTCTTGGCTCGCAGCGATCCCGACTTGTAAGAGCGATGCTGAGAGGCACTGGGGGCTGAGCGGGGCTGCGACCGGCTCCTACCGACTCCTGCCTTTGGTGCAGCGCAGGCTCATCCTGGAATGCCGAGGGATGGGCGACCGTGCGGCGTGGCCGGTGCGTGGCAGGCAGGTATCGGGCAGGAGCCTTTTCTCTGGCTTTATGCCACGCATCGCTACTGTGCCACGTCGCAAGGGGCTGGAGAGGAGGGAGGAGTGAAGGGTCCTGCTTGGGAGGGCAGACGTGTCCTGCTTTACCTTTGCACCCAAAATACCTGCAGGATGGTCCCGGGGCTCCCTCAGGTTCCCTGGAGAAGCTCTGCTGGGATGTCTGCGCCCGCTCGCCTTCCCGAAGGGCAGGACAGGAGCCGGGTGATGAGCAGCCTGGCAGAGTCCCTGCACTCGCACGCCTGCTCGTCAGTATGGTCAAGTTGTCGTAAAAAAGCAAAACTACAGGAAGGCGACAGCTTCGGATGCCTGCAGTTCTCCTCTTTCGTGCCAGCTTATTCCTGTCTGCTCATCACAATCTCCCCATTCCTGCACCTCCCTGTCGTCCCCCTGTGCCACCCTCGTCCTCTCCCTGGGGACACCTGAAGCTCTGGACAAGGTGATGGAGATGCAGGACCTTCCCGTGCGGGCGAAACCCAGCATCCCCGGTGGGTTTCACTGTGCACATGCTGTGGAAACCCAGGGGCTTTCCTCCTCCTCGGCTGTGGTTTAGTGCCCCGAGGGAAGGGGTTGCCAGCAGCCCGCACAGCCATCACCTTTAAATCTTTTTACCAGACCTTAATGGCCAAGGGCCTGTCCTGGTAAATAATTCACCGTGCAGTCAGTGAGAGTTTTACTCGACTAATTTTGTTTCCATAGAAACTCGTGCGGTCTTGTTTCTCCACGAAGCCTCGGGCAAATCAATATGGTTTGTTGTTTTTTTTTCCTTCGCACGTTAAGCGGTAGCCCTTAAACCCTGACGGCAGAAGAGCAGCAGCCAGAGATGCTGGTGGCTGGACGGCACCGCGGTCCTGCCTTTGCCCATGCCACCTCTTGGGTTGGCCCTGCTCTGCTCTGCCCGTCCCTGCCCGTCCCTGCCGGGCTGCCTGGCTTCGCGGGATGCCCAGGGCTGGATCCTGCAGAGATGCTTTGCGCCGCCAGGCTGGGGCAGGGTAAGCCCAGTCTAATCCCAGTCCATTCCAGTCCATTCCCAATATGTCCTTGCTATGTAAAGAGCTGGAGGGGAAGAGGCTGCCTCTGCTCCGGCTCTTTTTCTGTTTTCTCCCCTCCCGTCCTTTAATTTCTTTGACCCTTGACCTAAAATGGCAAATTAGCATTTGTGAATCAGCTGCGCTAATTATCTGGGGAGCGGGGCTGGCCCTGCCCCCAGCCTGGGTTTGCTTTCGCTCGCTCCCCGTTAGGTGCTCACTGACCAAATCTAACCCCAAAATTGCCTGGACGTGGCTCCTCTGCGCACCCTGACCTGGGTCCGGCCCCGGGGAGAGCCGCACACCTTTGTCTCTGCAGGAATTTTTATTTTCTTTCACTCCCTGCTGCTTCATGGCGCTTTTGTGCGAGCCGGGAGCACAAAGGGAGGAGAAGGGATAAGCAGTTAAAGATGGGTTCGTGTGACATATGGTGCGAGGGCTTTGCATGACGGCAGCGGCTGGTGCCGGAGGAATGTGAGCGGGCACGGGGGTGCCTGGGCTTCTCTCCTGCGAGGCTTGAAATGGATGGGTAAACTGAGGCATGGAGTTCGGCGACGGGCGCAGAGCTTTCCCGTGGGACAGAGGCAGCGCTGGCAGCCGGACCGTGCTGCTGTCGCCTGTGCCTTTGCACCGGGCAGCGCTCGCTCCTTGCAGCCATTTCAAACAAGCTCTAAGCTGATTTTTCAGCTGGGACATGTGTGTTTTGATGTCGGCGGTGAAAGCCAGAGGAGGAAAGGTCGCCGATGTCCAGCCACCTCTCGGAATAATCTTCTGTCGGCCTCTCTGCTTTAGGCAGCCTCTTGATTCTAATTTATTACATGTTGATACAAGATAGATTTGAACAGAGATGCAGTTAAACCATACAAAGGGATGCTGGGTTACTTTAATCGCTCACACTTGCTTGACCTATTTTTTTTTAATCCCTTCCTGGAAACCTTATTTCATGTTTGAATTCCCTCAACTATTTTAGGAATGTCGCCCTACCAAGATCAAATTACCTTCAATGAAACCAGTACAAGGCAGCCTCGCAAGGCAGGCGACTTTTTGATTAAGATCTAGTGCTACCTCATTAATATAGGCTTAGTTTGGGGCGGGGCGGGGCTGTAATTCCGGCACGGCAAACGTGTGAAAGCCGGGGATTGGCGCGGCACAACGCCGAGGGGCAGGGGGCTGGCTCTGCCTTCCCTTGGCAGGGTGGGATGGGGGCATCCCGGTGTGGCCGGCACTGCCGGGACCCCCGGTGCTGGGCAGCCCCCGTGTAGGATCCTGCTGCATCCCGGCGCTGGTGGGTGCTTCGGGTGCCGCTCCAGTGGGACGAGGGGTTACCGGTGAAGCCCTGCCTGGCTTTCCCATCCCGGCTGAGGGCGGCCTCCCGAGTTTTAGCTGGGTGTTGTTGGTTTATGAACCGGCTGGGTGCTGCGGAGGGCCGACATCTGGTCGGCTCACAAAGGGCCCTCATAAATCTCTCCGGGAGGATGGCATGGCCGGCCGCGGCTGGGCGAGCAACGGGTGCCCCGAGGCAGCGGTAGCCGCCGCTTTTTCTCTCAAACGTGGTTATCGTGCATTTCAGAGTGCAGGTCTGGCCGCGGGCTCCCCAATAAAACTGTCAGGTGAGAGCGCTTGAGTGGTAACGCTGACGATGCCGCACGTCGGGACCAGAATCGCTCCATGGCTCTCCCTGGTCCCCTCTCGGCTGCTCCTCCAGCTTTGAGCGCTGCTCTCGGAGCCAGGAGGGGAATTTCATTTTGGAGAGAGGTAAGTGCTGCACAGGTTCTCACACAGGGCTTACTTCTGCTCTCCTCCCTGATTGCTTTTCATTTTGAAAAGGGCTTAAAGCCAGCCACTCTAATACATGGTAGAACAAGTATTAAAGGGGATCGTCAGGTGCTTATTTGTTTCCACGAAAAAGGATTTGCTCGCAAGCAGTTTTCCCAGGCTGCGGGTGGGGGAGGTGTGCATACGCATCCTCTGAGGCAGACAGAAAGATGACGGAGGGGATTTTGGAGAGACTGATAAGGCCCCATCCTGCACATCCTCGGCACGTGCTCTGCCTTTCAGTTTGCTGGTAGACATTACTGTAATTTTTCTTCCCGATCATTTACTTTTCATCCCAATTCCAATCCTATTATAGTCACACCTGCAGCCACCGACCAGTCGTGTTCCTGGACTTCTCGTTCCTGTGTGGAGCAATCCCTTTGCAGGGGCCTGGCTGCAGGCGGAGCTCGGCAAATGCGCTCCGGCCGAAGCCGTTATTTTTGGTTTAACGTCCCTAGTTTTGAGACTTCCTCCAACAGTCTTCCCTCCAGCAGCTGGGGTGCTGGCAGCCCTTGTCTCTGGATAATCCCGCGCATGGAAATGCCTTCTGCCTTTCTGCTCCGCATCCCCCAGCCGAGTCATTACAGGCCTGGGCTTGCAGCCGCTACCGAGCGATGGGTGCCCTCGGCAGAGCGCGGGGCTGGGGGCAACAAGCACTTAATGGTGTCGCCCCCATCCTGGCCGCAAACTGGACGTCGCAGCTCTGGCGCGTTTGCAGGGATGACCGACAAATGCAGCGTGGCAATAGCAGGGGAAAAAGGGCTGGGCTGGTTTAGCGATGTTTGAGCAATCCCATCTGTTGTCTGAGCTGCAGCAGACACTGGGGAACGGAATATTTGTGTTTGCACTTGGTGCCAAGGCTCTTCCCTGAGCTGCGAGGGCTGCGAGTGATCAGTCCCAGTGCTTTTACAGCTGTTCGCTCCTCCGTTCGGGCTGCGTTCCTCACGGAGCTGAGCAACTGTTGTTTCCAGCATGACATCATGAGTTCGACCAAACCCTGGGATTATCCACCTGCTCGTCCGCGCCGTTCCCGGATGGCTGACGGTCGAACTGCAGGCAGCCTCCTCCGCGACTTGCATCGCGCTTGCTCCTGGCTGGAGCTGACCCGAAGCGCCCGCAGCCTCTCGGGCCATCCCTCGATGTGAAAAGTCCTTTTCTGCGAGGTATCGAGTGACCCGCTCCCAGGGCTGGGTTGAAACCAGCTTTGGAGAGGCGGGATGCTGGCTGGCACAGGAGGACGTGCTCCCCCAGGCTGTGCGTGCCTTTTCTGCTTCCCGACGAGCGTAATTAAGGGTTCCTGCGTGGCTGCCGAGGTCTTGTTCTTGGCTCTGGCTCAGGCAAGGATGGATCTGAATTATGCAAGTCATTAGTGGCTCCGGCAGGAGAAGAGGCAGGGTGCACCCATGGGCTTGCAGGGCTGAGCCTCCTCCCCAAAGGTCAGCTTTTGTTTGGTCTTATTTTATGTTTTTTAAGTGGTGAGCTAACGGCAGGAGCTGAACCAACGGCAGGAGCTGAACCCAAAGGTGTGCTGGTGCCTGAGCACAGCCTGCAGTGAGAAAGCAACCGTGGACGTGTGCGGGAGAGCATCCCGCGCTGTCCTGGCTAGGTGACGATGGCAAAACCTGCGTGGGCATTTTCTGTGCTAGCCCCCATCCTGGAGCGCAGAGCCGGTGTGGACGTGGCACCGTGGCAGCTGATAAAAGCTGGTGTGGACGTGGCAATACTGCAACGTTTCCTGTGGGTTTGATGTTACACGGTGGGGATCTTTGTCTCCCAGGGTTTGACCTTTGAGTGTATATTTAAGGTCTTCTCTGTAACCGCGAAGGCTGGGAAATCCCACTTACCGGAGCCACGGTGGAAGGGCCGGCGCTGGCTTTGCGTCTGGCCCCCAGTCTGGTACTGGGACGTCACCTGGCAGTTTCTCCGTGGCGCAGGTCAGCGCCGGGACAACCGCGGCCACTGGCTGCGGAGGCGGCTCAGCCGGGACCTGCCGCCGCGTCCCCGGGGTGAGCCAGGACCGGGCACTGCCCGTGCCCTGCGGCTGCCGACCTTGCCGGGACGGGAGGTTTTACTCCGTGCTGCCGGGGCTGGTGGGGGGCACGAGGGCAGTGCCGGCCCCATCGGGGTCCCTGCTGTCGCCTCGCTGCTCCCCGCGACCCGTGGGATGAGGACGCGCACCCAGAGCTTGCAAAGCCTTTAAGCTCCTCCTGTGATGGGCGCAGCAGAAGGGCAAAGGATTACGCCTGCGTCTGGGTTTGGATGAATGAATAACAGCATTCAGGGTCTTTTCTGTGTGATAGAGGAGCAAGAACTATTTTAAGGCAGGAAGAAAGTTGGTCGGGGCAACAGCTAAATGAGTCATCACAGCCCAGTTTTGTGAACAGGGGGGCACGAGGTGAAGAGAAGCCCAGTCCGCACCAAACTGCCCTGAGCGCGCCTGTGCTTGCGCCTGGGCTGGCAGTCGGACACCAGCTTTCTTCTTTCCTTTTTGGGAAGTCCAAAGGATTTTGCTTTTCCTGGCATCTTCCCAGCCCCTCACTGACATCACAAAAATAAGGGCCAGAGATGTGCCGAGCCCCTTGCCGGCACCGGTGGCTGGGGGTCCCGCTGCCCTCCCCACGGCTCACCTGAAGATGCTGATGCAGACAAGCAGGAATTGGGGAGGATCCTGCAAATACAACTATTGTTTTACATTTTAAATTAACTCGTGCTGATGTCACGACTTGCTTTTCTCTGGATTTTAACTCATGCCGCTGTAGTGGTTTGCATTTCTCTGGATTAGCAGCAGGACTTTTAAAAATGGGTCTAAAAGCCTGCATTTGCAGTGTTTCAGCTCTGCCCGCAGCGCTGTTTGCCCGTGGGCCGTGCAGAGCAGCCCCAGTCTGTGCCGGGGGCACCGGCTGCACCTCGGTTTTGCCGAACGCACCCTTCGCAGCAGCCTCCTGCAAAGCCCCGCAGCCTCCGGGCGTATCTCGGGGGCTGGGAAGGTCTCAGCAGCGCGATCCCTCAGGGTTGTTTGAAGCCAGATGTGCAGCAGAGCCTTTTTGGCGTATAAATATCTCGTCCCCATCCCTAATTTAGTTCATCTCCTGACCAGAAGCTTTCAGTTACTCGGCGCGTCGCTGCGCTCAGTCACGCTATCCAGCGTGGGCTGCGATTTCAGTGAGTTGTCCCAGACTCTGGTGTCGCGTTGACCAACACCTTCCCCAGAACAGAGGCGTTTGCATCAGGAGGAGCCGGTCCCTCCTCGGCACGGCCCAGGGATTGCAGGGGGATTGCCAACGCCCGGCGTATGTGGTGGGCTGGGGGCTTTGGCTCCGGTACATGGGATTTCCCAGCCTTCGCGGTTACAGAGAAGACCTTAAATATACACTCAAAGGTCAAACCCTGGGAGACAAAGATCCCCAACCACAGGTGCTTCTTGTTACTTTAGAGATCTTAGGATTTTTAAATAGATCTGGGGATTTCCAACCACATATTCTGATTTTGGGGGCTGAATTTACTGTTTAGGGGCTAGCATGGCATTGCTGAGCTAATGGTTCTCTGCAGAAGCTCTCATCTTCATATTTGGATCATGTGTGTGTTTGCAGTGTATCCCATATAAGCTGTTTTCCCCTTGATGTCCAGGCTCTTTCCCCATCCCCTTGGAGTAGCCAGATCTTTTAAGGAGCGTGTGTTCCCTGTGAATGTGTTATAACTCAGTTTAATATGTGACTAAACCAGCCATGCAATATTGCAATTAAAGTATAATACCAGAGGTGTGAACAATGCCAGCTTTTTGCTGTGCATGAGTCATGACAGCAGAGGAGGAACCGAGCAGCAGTATTTTACTAATTGACTCCAGCAGATTTATTTGTCCTCAGTGAATAGAGGCGGGCAGGGCTGTCGGAATTGTTCCTGCTCCACTCACACAACGCTGCTCCGTGCCTGGCTCCTGGCGAGCAGGAGCTGATCCTGGGGACAGAGAGCAACTGCAGGGATGGAGACGGTTCTCGGCTGAGTGATCTGTTAAATGCTTTTTGTTAGCGTGGAGCGAACCGGGGGCTCCCGGTGCTGTTTGGAAATGGCCCCTTGTGCCCGGCAGTGAACGTCCTGCTGCTTTTCCACGGGTCCTGTCCTGCGGGGTGAGCGAATGCCACGGGGAAGGTGGCACCGGCTGGAGGGACCCGTGGCACCGTACTCAGCCCAGGGACCGCTGCCCTGGGCCGAGGCGCAGGGTCTGGTCGGTGCCGGCATTTGCACAGGGCTGCTGTTCAGGCTCGCTCGCGGGGCTCGGCGGCAGGCTCGGTGCATCTGAATGCAAATGCATCCAGGATTACAAAAAAACCAGGGAGGGAGAGCAGAGCCTGTCCACGGAGTGGGAATCATCCGCCCCATCCTCCGGATGCGTCAGCGATTCCTCTGGGTACTGAGCCAGAGCAGGGCTGTCCCTGGGGACAAAAACCTGAGGGTTAACCGGCATTGCCAAAATAAACTTTCTCCCAGAGTTCGTGCCAAGTTTCCCACGTTTTGCAAGTGGGTTTTGCTCTCAACAGCCTCTGGAAGCCCCTTGGAGCAGCTCGGGGCTGTGAGCCGGCGCGGCGGCCGAGGCTGGGTGAGCACTGGGGACGTGGCTGTCATGCACAGCCTCGCGACGGGCAGGAGAGAGCCCGGGTGACCTTCAGAGGTGACTGCTCCGCTTAATGGCTTTGAATCTGATTATACCCTGTTTCGCTAAGAAATGTGCTTGGCACGTTCTTCTGAATTAAATACCATTTTAGGGACAGTTATCTTGAACTCTCTGCTTGCTGCTTAGGAAAAAGCCTTTGAAAATGATATTATGGATCAAAAGTGTTCCTGGGGTAATTCTGTTTCAACAGTGGAGTTAATCCAGAACTGAATTTGGCCCTGCATTTCCAAATGAGAAGTGGTAGCTGTATAATCTGTTTACGGTTTTAAAGTGAATGTTAATCTTGGATTTGGTGGCTTTTCCCAAGGGTCGCTTTGCCGTACTGCAGAGTATTTTAGCCCCCTGCTCTGAAACTCTCTGAGCCGACTGCGTTTTTATTTAAAGAGAGATTTTACTGTGTTTATAAATACATGTCAGACCTGGAAGTGTTAAATCTGGGGAGCCCTCGGTAGTAATGCCATTTTTCTTACCTTGCATTTTGTTTGTACAGCACCTGGCACGGCGCATCCAAGCCCCGGCACGCCAGCCACGCTGCGGGGACGGCACGGTCCCACGAGGACACGGTTAGACGTCTCGAATTGAATCGAACGTCCGCTGTTGAGCCGTGGGATCTTGCCACGTCTCCGGGTGCTCCGTCCCGCAGGTGACTTTCTCCCCTCTCCCCTCCGCAGGTGGGAGGATGCTGCAGCGTGCCGGGGGCTGACGCGCGGTGCCGCCGGCCGCGGGGAGCAGGACCCCCGCCGCCCGCCCATGCTCCCCACCAGCCGCCGGGGCAGCGCCCCGTGACGAGGGGGCGGTGGGCGCCCGCCACGCCGCAGCCGGGACCGCAGCCGCCGTGCCCCCGCGCCAGCCGCCCCGCCATGACGAGCCTCTTCCGTCGGAGCAGCAGCAACGGCGGCTCGCGCGGCGGCTCCTCCGCCCAGGAGCTCAACAACAGCCGCCCCGCCAGGCAGGTCCGCCGGCTGGAGTTCAACCAGGCCATGGAGGACTTCAAAACCATGTTCCCCAACATGGACTACGACATCATCGAGTGCGTCTTGAGGGCCAACAACGGCGCCGTGGACGCCACCATTGACCAGCTCCTGCAGATGAACCTGGACAGCAGCGGCTGCGACGACAGCTCGGATTCGGAGGACAGCATCCCCCCCGAGGTAACCCCCGCCGGTGGTCCCCGGCACATGGCTAGGGGTGGGGGTCCCCTGCCTGGACTCCTGGCTGCCAGGGCTGGCTCATCACGAGCGGGCAGCTCAGTCTCATCCTGCCTCATTTCTGCCTGGGCATGGTGCTTGTCGGCTGTTGCGGGCGGGCAGAGATTTGAGTGCCCGATTTGGCTGATCTGGAGCGTGCAGCCTGGCTGGTTTGTCTTGGACAGTGCTTGAGGCTCGAGCCAAAGCGCTCTTCTCCCTCTCTCCCACCCCAAAACCCAACAGAGACCCTTTTTCTGCTGTCAAAGGGTCCCCAAGGGCTGCGTGCACCCAGGGATGGGCTCATCCACCCACCTGAAATGCGGTGCCTCGAGAGCAGCACCTCCAAACCCCACCAAAAGCCCCCCAGGTGCAGGGGACCGGTGCCGGGAGTTTGCCCCCGTCCTATGTGCAGTGTTCAGCCTGTCCTGTCCCTGTTTTGCTGCCATGCGCAAGCGGGGAGTGTTTCTCCAGCTCGCCCTCACTCCATCCTCTCACCCCACAGATCTTGGAGCGGACCCTGGAGCCGGACAGCTCGGATGAGGAGCCCCCTCCCGTCTACTCCCCTCCCGCCTACGAGAGCCAGGAGTTTGGCAGCCGCTACCCCCGCGCGCCGCCCACCCCGCCACCCAGGTGAGCCCCCAGCCCCGTGCCACGGATGCACTGCGGTGGCCGGCAAAGCACCCTGTGCCGGCGCCTGGGGGGGGTCTTGCTGCATGTTAGCCAGCCCCGGCAAAGGGCATCTGGCATCAGTTCGTTAGGGTCAGGCGAGACGAAGCCAAGGGAGATGAATGAAGCTCGCAGCTGGCTAAAAAATCCCTGCAAGGCCCTAAAAAGCGAACAGCTGAGGGGCCCGGAAAGCCACGCTGGCAGCGTGTGGAATGGCAAAAATCAGCTACTGGGGGTGGGGAGCCCTCGCCTCCGCTCAAAAACACCAGGTGCTGGGTGTCTGGGGCCCCACGCATCATGGCTCTCGGCACTGGAGACCTTGGGTCTGTTCGATTTGCTGCTCCTGGGTCGCTGAGCCCCTTGGGGGTCTCTGGCCCCGCAGGCTGTGGGCTCTCCCCCGGCGGCAGTGCCTTGGCCATAGCCTTGGGGCTTGCAGGAAAGCAAGCACCAGTGCCCTGGCCGCCTCTGTGCCAGCTCCCTCGGACGAAGGCGCTGCCGGCTGCGCAGGCTGGGTGTGACATCTGGTGAGAGACGTTCATCAGCTTCGTAAGCACGATCCTGCTGTGCTAGGGCTCCCACAGGGCTGTTTTCTGGGACTCCGAGCAAAACAAGGAGAAGAGAAATCCAGCCTGCGTGGTTGCGGGGCAAAGCTTGAAAAGCAGCTCCCAAAGATTTCAAACTGGCTAGGAAAGCCTTTTGCTCTCCAGAGCTAACGCTAACGCCATGGGTTTTGGAGGCGTGCTGCAGTTTCTTGGTTCCCAGGACCACTGGTGGAGCCGGGCAGGGGGCTGCCGTGCCGGGCCCTGTGCCCTGCTGCTGCAGCAGACACTGGGGGGGCTTCACTCTTGCCAAAGGTGCTGTCTGTGTTTGCCTCGCAGGACAGACGTGCCGGGACCCGGCAGCACTCCAGCGCCCGGGCGCTACAGGAATTGGAACCCACCACTCCTAGGCAACCTCCCTGAAGACTTCCTCCGCATCCTTCCCCAGCAGACCACCGGTACACAGGTGAGGCTTGCTGCCCCTTCCAGCCTGCGCCCCAGCTCCGTGGTGCGGCATGGAGCATCAAACTCGGTCCTCGGCCACCCTGAGCTTGCAGTGTCAGTGCTCTGAGAGTATCTGGGTACTGGGTGCCGACTAAACTGAAAGTCTTGGAGCGCTTCTTGTTGTTCAAGGCGAGACTGAAGTGAACAAGGTGGGAAAGGGGAATCTTCCAGCAAGGCTTCAATGTTTTTCCTGCCGTTAGCCCAGCAGTTAGTGCCAGCCATGCCACTTGCAATAAGCACCTACAATTTCAAGTTATTTTAAAATCTTATCTGCTACCCTGGTGAGGAGCAGCAGGACCAGCATACACTCTTGGGGAGAGCGGCACTGGTAGGGCACTCGGGGGCTGGTGTGGTGGAGCTTGGGTGGAAAATCTAGTGCAAACCAGAGGATTTGCCCCTGGGAAATCAGAGTTACGATGTTCTTCATGACGGTTTCGGAGCCATGGGGCTTGGGGTTGCAGATGCCTTTCTGCCCACAGCGGGGCAGGCAGCGGGCAGCACCCCATGGGGAACAAGCAGCCCCAGCACAGACTGTGCTGGGCACCCAGCTTGGCTCCAGGCACGCCACATCCCCAGGACGTCCTTCGGCCCCTTTGCTAACACAGGAGCCAGCCCGCAAATGGGACTAGTGCCCTGCTGGCACAGCGAGGGGCTGGGGGGGCCTGCAGGCACCCTGCCTTCCCCATGGATCGGCTCCTCCCTCCCTTTTTGGCTCCGAAGGCAGCCTGCCACGTTTTCATAAATGATTGCCCTGGAAGTTGAGCTTCGCGGGCTATATTACCTTTCTGGGAATAGGAACGTGCCAATTCATTTGGGCTCAAGGGGAGGAGAGGAGCAGCTGCTCTTTTCTTTCCCCGGTAATTGTGTGCTTTTGCTTTTTATGGCGCTCTGAGAGCAGCTACAAATCAGATAAATATTGTAGGCGAGGATGGGGTTGCGGCTGTAGAGTGTGGCTCTGCTGCTCCCCAGGTGCAACCGCACCGGGAGCCAGGGGAGAGCATGAGGTGCCTTGCGCAGGGACGTTCATCAGCGGGAAATTGCAGTCTCTGCTTTTTAGACAGGGGGAAATAAAAGCAGCGACGCTGGCTGAGACCGTTCTCCCTCGCCTCCCCACCAGGTCCTGTCTTGGCTCAACCCCACGGTTTAAAGTTAAAAATCTTTGCAAGTCTGCACTCTGCAAAGGAGCTCTTCCGGAGGCACCGGTTCCTCCCTGTGCCACACTGAGCCCAGACCAAGACGTCCCCGTTCCCGCGTGGGATATCCATCCCTACCTGCCTCCGCCCCATCCCCATTCCTGCTGGGCAGAGGTGGTGGTACCCTGTCCCCCTTTGTCCCCTTTGCAGCAGCACCGTCCCGAGCGCAGCCCAGCCAGGGGGGGGACGGTGCCCTGGGCTGTTGCGTGCTGGATTTAGGAAGGAGGGAGCCCTCTCCCCGCTGGGGAGCAGCCAGTCATTGGCGTAACGGAGGAGCAAAAGGCCGAGCTCAGCCTGAAGCGTTGCTGCAGGAAACCTCCTGCACGCACCGGCGCAGGCACCGAGACCACCGACCGACCTCTGCCATGTTTGCCTCCTGCCCAGGGCTCCCACGGCTGCCGGCAGCCCGTGCCGCGGGGGCTCGCCCCGCGGGGCCAGGGCTCCCTGGAGCAGGAGCGGCAGTGGAAGCAGTACCTGGAGGACGAGCGGATCGCGCTCTTCCTGCAGAACGAAGAGTTCATGAAGGAGCTCCAGAGGAACCGGGATTTCCTCCTCGCCCTGGAGAGAGGTGAGAAGTGCCTTCAGAAACCTCTACCTCTGCTTTTCGGCTGCGTGGCCCCCCCGCGACACTGGCTGCTGGCAGCGTTGCCCTACCCGTGGCATCGTGGCTCATGCCAAAGCAGAGCCAGTGCAGGATGCGGCCAGGCTGGTGGCAGGTGGTCTGACACCGGGCAGCGGGCTGCTCCCCGGGCTCCTGCTCCTGGTGCTGAGCCGCCTGCCCTGAGGCTCTCCTCCCCCTGCCCACCTCTCTGCGGTGTCTCTGGCAAACCCCAGCAAAATCCATAGCAAGGAGCCTCGGAAATGCCCTCCGAGCCCAGCCCGGCCGGTGCCCCCTCCCCGGCTCTGTGTGCCCTCCCCAGGTGCTGGCAGAGCGTGAACTGGAGAGCAGTTTTGCCATGATTGCTCCTTCCCTGTCACCGTGCTCCTTCCCGGCAAGCCAGCAGCCGGCTGCTCACCCAGCGCCGTGGGGAGGGCTCAAGGGCGTCAGTGGTTTTCTGCTGCTGAGCAAAGAGCACCCCTTCCCCTCCCTCGCTCTGCCACCAGCTCTGAGCCCCCCCGGCCGAGGGGCCGTCTCCCTTGGAGGTCTCGCTGGTGGTTTACAGGGTCCCGGCAACACTTTTCACTGCAGGGCTTTGCCCCCGGCCGCCGCGGCTGGAAAACCACCGGCGTGCTCGCCGCATGCTTGCAGCGGGCGGGCGGTTCTTCTGCTGCGGTGAGAGGAGCGCTCCCACCTGCTGTTGCGGGCTCCCACCAAAGCGCTTGCGGTCACCGTGCTGACGTGAAGCCCGAGCTCCCTCCCTTGCCGTCAGCCTGTCCCTCCACGGCTGTGGGGGCCGTGAGGGGAGAGGGGAGCGGAGCCGCGTGCGCTGCCTCGAGGGTCTGATCGAGCTGGGTGCCGGGCTTTTTGTTTTTCAGATCGATTGAAATATGAGTCAAAAAAATCCAAGTCGACCAGCGTTGCTGTCAGCAACGACTTTGGTTTCTCCTCCGTAATATCAGGTAACTTTCAAGATGCGTGTGAGCGTCGCCTCTCAGCAGTGGGACGCCGCACAGCTCCGGCGTTCCCAGCCCTCTGCCCAGCTCCCTCCGAAGTGGCTGCAGGGTGAGGAAACTGGCTGATCCCTCCCTGCCACCACCCCAGCACAGGAGAGGAGCTGGTTGGTGATGGGGACGGACACTGCTGCCCTCCCTGCCCTCCCCACGTGGAGGATTGTGCCTGGGAGGCATAATGACTGTTCCTGAGTAATCCTGATTAACCTCGGCCAGCGGAGCAGCTGCCTGGGGTCAGAATTAGAGCTGGTGTCTGTCGATGGCCCTGTGCGGGGGTGTGCGAGACGCAGCGGCTGGGCGCACGGTGCTTTGAGGGCACTCAGACCTGGGGAAGGGCCGTGGGCACAGGTGGGCACGAGGACGTGGCTGTGGGGGTCTCTGGTCCACCGGGCCGAGTCGCTGGGCTGCCTGAACTTCTACTCCTCATCTGGTGGCCCTGCCATTTCGGGTACTGAGCACGGGCACAATCTAATACCCGGAGTGCAATTAGTGCCGGGGGTAATTTGGGGCTGCTGTCCCTGGAGCAGCACAGAGGGAGGCCTCCTGCTCTGCAGCGGTGCTGGTGGTGGGGCTGAGCCGCCAGCTCGCCCCACGTCTGCTCACAGGTGGCTCAAGGTGAGCATCCCCGTGGGGCTGAGGCCGTGCCGCAAGCCGACATCCACGCACCCACGGTCTCGGGGGTTATATCCACAGAGGATCCTCGTCCGGAGCCAGCCCTGGCGTGCCAGTGCCCTCATCCTGCCTGCTCTCGCTCAGCTCTGCTCGCGGCAGGGCTGCTCTTTGCTAGCACTGGAATTGGGTCATGGAAATGATTTGTCTTGAGCCTCCCCTCGCCGCGCACGCACTCCCGGTGACCAGATGTTTGCCTTCCAGGTGACGTAGCCCCCTCTGTAACCAGCGAGGCCGGCGGTGCCGTGTCTGATGATGCCTTATTCAGAGACAAATTGAAACACATGGGAAAATGTGAGTCGGTTCGCAGGCTCCGTGTTGGCAGCGGGATGCCTGCGAGGGCTGGAGGGAAGCTGGGAGCGGGGCAGGCAGGGGAAGAGCCGGCAGCATTGCTTGGCGCTCGCCCAAGCGCCGCGGTGGTCCCCGCTCGCGCAGCGTGTCCGCTCCGCGTTCTGCGTGCACGTCAGCCGGTACGTGTACGCCTGCCAGCGTGTGTGCGTGGAGTTTTCTTGTCGCCTCCCTTGGCAGCTGGGCACATGCGTCCCCATCGCCCTGGGAGTCGCACGGAGGGGCTGGCACATTGGCGCGCAGGGCATTGCACGCTGCGGTGGCACGTTGTGCTGAGACGTACTCAGCCCCAGCAGCGTGGCTTTGGGGTTGAGTTTCCGTCTGTATTTTACAGTCCTGGGCTGTTGCATCCCTGCCCTGCGGTGGTCTCCTCCCGGCCCTTGCCAGTGGCAGGGAGCTCCTGTGCCGCACACCGGCACGACAGACGGGAGATGGAGACCTGGGTCTTGGTGCCCCAGCTCTGCACTGTCCGTCTGTCCCCAGTGCATGTGTGGGTTGCGGCGTGAGTCGAGGATGCAGGTGGTGGTGTGGAATAGAGGAATTTCTGGGCAGGGTTTGTGTGAATCCTAGAAAAGCAAGCCAAGTGTTTGCCATAACTCTCCCTTTTCCAATCTTTTCCTCTTAGCAAGTCACAGCCCGCTTCTCCCGTTGCAAAATAGACTCAGGTCTTTGGGCAGCTGGACTCGGGCTGCAGCCAGCTGAGACACTGGGGAGATGCGGGTCAGTCACAGATAGGGAAGGTCACGAAAATCCCAGTGAAAGGGTAAAAACATCAGCACCTCCCGCCAGGGACCTGCATGTCCCTGTTGGTCGCGGGAGCTGGCTCTCCGAGGCTGGCAGCCTTGCACGGCCCCGGTGTTTCCAGGCAAACCCAGAATATTGCTGTGGGGCATTGGGGTGTGGGTGGCTCTTGCACTGCTGCCCCTCTCTTCCGCATCACCCATGGCAGCTTTGGGTAGGGTTTTGGGATGAGACCCTCACCCAGCTGCTTCCTTCCAGCCACGCGCAAGAAGCTGTTTGAACTCGCCAGAGCCTTCTCTGAGAAGACGAAGATGAGGAAATCAAAAAGAAAACACTTGTTGAAGCACCAGGTGTATCCTAAAAGGGGTTGGGGAGCTGTCGAGGGGTGCAGGGCTGTCGGAGTGATCTTGCTTGGGTGCTTCTGGGGACTCCCCAAGGCCACGGTCTGGCCGGAGCCTCCCAGCTGCCTCTCACGGCTGGGCCGTGGGCTGGGAAGGGCGATTGTGGTACCACAGCCACATCTTGGCCCCACAGCTGGTTTTCCTTAGCGGAAGGCGCAGGCTGGGAACGGCGGCTTCCACGGCAAATCTTCTCGACGATGTCGAAGGACATTCATGCGGTAAGAAGTGGCATGCCGCGCCATGCTGCGCCGTGTGCGCTGTGCTCGGCGTGGCTAGCTGGGGTCCCGCGGTGACTGGCCCCATCCTGCCCCACGCCATCACGCTGCTGGAGATGGCTCCCATCCGGGCTACGGGCTCGCCCCTGGTCCCACGTGGCTCTCCTGTGAGCGTGCACTTGCTGGGGACCGGGGACGGGATCTCCGCTTTTGGGGAGCCTCGGGGGCTTGCAGCTGGGCTGTGCAGCCCTGCAGGATGCGTAGCCTGGGGTCGGGGCACAGTCCTGGCAAATCTGTTGTCAGCCTGATGTGCGCAGCAGCAGGTCTTGGCAGTGTGTTTTGTACCAGCCTGGACCACCCCGGGTCTGGCTCAGGTGGCATGAAATGGCATGGCAGAAATGGCCCCGTGGGCCAAATCCTCCTTCCAGTGTTCTCAAGCCTATTCTGGCAGAGAGTCCCCATGTCCCAGTCCCTGGGAATTGTCTGTCCGGGCAAGGAAATCCCTGCCCTGGGGCAGGGGCCGGGCTGCCTCCCTGCTGGGGCACCTCGCTGGAGCTGGGACCGTGGCACGGTGGCCGGCATCCTGGTGTGGAAGTGGCTGCAACTCCTGACAGCCCCTGCCTGCCTCTGCCTTTCAGATGAAGACTTCCAAGCGCGGAGGCAGCAGCTCCGGGAGGAGGAGGAGACGCCGAAGGAAGGGCAGTAAACGGTGAGAGGCACCTGGGGACAAATGCTTCCCAGCGAGCGTGCAAACAGCCCTGTCCGTCCGCCTGTCCTGGCTGGAGGAGGGAGCTGGGTGCTCTGGATCAGGTCCAGAGCGTGTCTGGGTGGGCACGAGCCCCCGTTAGCAGCTGTGGGTGCTGCAGCTGATAACGGTGGTGGCCACGGTGTGGCTGAGGCTGAGCATGCACCGTTCTCCCCTCCAGGTCCCAGTGCTGGGGTTTATTGCTGGCACAGAATGTGCACAAGGCTTCATAAGAAGATGGCTGAAAAAGGAAAAAAAACCACCCAACAAACAACCCAGTTTTTTGGCTGTTCCCCCTCTGCTGTTGTACTCCTCTGAAGTACAAGTATTGAAGTGAGGCACAATGTTTTCTTACCAGTGGTTTGAAAACAACTTCTATCTAGCAAATCAGCCAAAAAGGAAAAAAAAAGGAAAAAAAAGTTCGGCAGCTGATGTGAGCGGCTCTGGAAGAGCCAGAGGAGCTGAGACTTGGGAGGAGCAGCGTCCCGCCTGCTCTCTCGGTCCGAGCGGCGTCGCAGAAGGAATGAAAATCAGTTGTACTAACGAGGATGCATTCACATGTGGGATCTGCTTGGCCGGAGCACTCCTGAACATATCTCTGTAGCAATCTGATGTAACTTTACTCTGCGCACACAGGAAAAAAACCACCGCGTGAGAAAGAGAACCTAACAGCTGTTGTCTACTATTGCTAGGAGTAATGAGCAGAGATTCAGATCAGGTAATAGTCAAATAATATAAATTGTTTATAAAAAGGAAAGGCCTTCTTTTCCTAGGCGTTTCACTTTGAATTAAACCTTTGCCTTCGGCATTGCTAAAACTGCCTTGAAGTACGGACGCTTTGTGCCGCCACGGGGCAGCACCAAGGGCTGGATTTCGCATCAGTTTAACCCTCACTGCCGAAGCAGGACACGTCCCGCCGGGTGCAGCGTGCCGGTGGTGGTCCCGGCTGCCGGGCAGGGCGCTCGGTGGCTCCAGAGGTGCCCCCCCGCCGTAGGTAAGATGCAAAGCCCGAGCCGGGGGGTTTGTAGCTGAGGCCGGTGGAGGCATTTTTGGCACGGAGAGTTTGCACAAGGGCTTGCGAGTGCTGCCGGGTTTGGTGCGGGGCTGGGGCTGGCCTGGTGGCAGGAGCAGAGCACCCTTCCTCGTCCTTGCCCTGGGAGCTCGTTTTGCCGGGGAGCGTGGCAGAGGGCTGGGGAGGCCGGCAGACAACTCTTGAATCATTGCAGCTTTCGGAGATGCTGTCAGGCTAAAAATAATTACGTAAACAAATTCCTTCCTTGTGTAAGTAATGAGTGACGAGCGTAAAGTCAGAAATCGCTCCCGCCAGCACATTTTCTTCTCCTTTATCGGCATAATCTGTTTACTGCTAAATGCAGGAGGTGGCTATAGACGTGCCTGTTTCACTTTCTGGCTCCCGCGAACCAGCACAAATGTTGCAAGATCGGAGCTGCGAAGGCGGCAGACGCAGAAACCCCAGCCATCAAACACACATGCAACTGTTTTCCCTGCCTCTCCGCGGGGTTTGGTAACAAAAGCCCACATTGCAGGCGCTGGCTCCCGACAGGCTCCTTTTCAAACCCGCCCGGAGCCTGCATGCCTTTGAAGCGGACGCCAAGATTTCTTTCCCGGCGAGCGGCGCAGCCGGTGCACCTGTTGAGCGCCGCTGCCGTCGCCCTCGCAGCCGCGTTGGGGATCGGTGGGCACCCGTGTGTTTCGCCTTTTCCCTGGTCCCTGGCCAGGGCCGGGGGTGCTTCAGGGTGTCGGGGGCTGCAGGGCCTGGGTGATGTTCCGTTAGCACCACCGAAGCGTTGCCGGCAGCACCGGGGCTTGGCCAAAGCCCGGGGTGCCGATGGCGAGGGTGGGATGCGCCGGGCTGGAAGCACCCCAAGATGCCAGCGAGCTTTGGGCTCCTAAAATCAAGGCAGCAGAAGACCCAGCCCACCGAGCTGATCCCGGCTTTGGTGTCCGCTCCTTTTCTTTTGAAGGAAAAGATTGAGGAGCACCGTGGCAGCGAGCTTTGGGCTCCTAAAATCAAGGCAGCAGAAGACTCAGCCCACTGAGCTGGTCCTGGCTTTGGTGTCTGCTCCTTTTCTTTTGAAGGAAAAGATTGAGGAGCACCGTGGCAGCCCGGCTGACGGGTTAGAGCCGTCCCAAGCCACGCTGGCTTTGCCTCGACGTGTGCAGGCTCCGAGCCTTCCCTGCTCCCTGTCGGGTGGAGGGAGGTGCCGGAGAGGCACGGCGTGATTTGCACCGGGCTGCTCTGCACCGTGTGGGGTAAGATGGGTGCCTGGAGGGACGCGTGTCCCTGCCTGGGTCAGGACACAAGCGTGGGGCTGCGGGTGCGAGGGACTAAGTGTGAAGCTGGGGCTTTGCCGCTGGGAGCAGAAGGTCCTTTAGTCCCTGGGTGGGACTTTTATTCCCAGCCTGAGACTGGTGGAGAGAGAGGAGGGGCTCCTTTCCTACCCTCCGCTGGCTCTGGGGTCCGTAGGAGGCTGCCGTTATTCCCTCCCAGTCTAAAGCAGCTCTCTGCATATTTGGAAGAAAATCAAGCTTGGAACCAGATCAGCTTGTCAATGTTCCAGCGCCTCTTAGCTACCGAGGGCTTAACTTTCAGCGAAGTTTCCATGAACGCAGGAAGCACCGACAGGCAGTCGGGCAGGAGCTCAGGCTCTTGCAGGAAGGAAATTCTGCTTCTCCCAGCCAAGGAGGTTGTTACTGGAGGGTCGGTCTGGTGCGTGGGGAGGAGAGGCAGCGAAGCACTTGTGCCCGGGCGCTTGCAGCATGTCTTCCCGCTGCTGAGCCCCCAGAGGGTTTGCCGTGCTCCTCGTCCTCGCTGGAGGACAGGCTGCGTTGTGCCGTGGCTGCGGAGGATCGCGTTGAGCTCTCTTTGGCAGTCTGGCGCTGGGCAAGCCACGTTTTGCATCACGTCACAGGTCAGTCCTGCTGGAACCGCTGGCTTTAAGCGGCGTTAGTGGTAAACGTCGCCGTTCCTCCTCTCCCATCTGCTCAGCCTGCACGTTAGTTGACATGTTGCCTCTGAGTCGTCTTTGTAACCCAGCCATAGTTTGCTGGTGGAGAGGAGCCCGGAGACAGCAGGCTGCCTCTGTTTTTTGCTTCGGGCTGGTCTGGCCGAGCACGTCCCCGAGGCCTCCGGCATCCTCTGCTCCCTGCGATGCTACCAGGGACCTGACGGAGCCCGCAGAGGGGAGCAGGGCTGCAGTCCTGCCAGAAAACAGGGAGAGGAAGGGCAGCTGGGGGGGCTGCGAGCTGGAGCGCAGGGGCCGTGGGGAGGGGGCGGCTGTCAGCGTGCAACCTCCGCTCGCTGCACGTGGTGGGTGCGAAACCCCCTCCTAAGCCTCGCCGGCTCTGTCTACCCTGCCAGCAAAGGGTTTGTGTTGGTTGGGTCCGGCAACACGCGCTAATCGTGAAGGGTCCCGCGCCGAGAGCGGGCACCGCGGCCGTGAGCACCCAGGGTTGGGAGCGGGCTGGCAGGCTACGCTTCGCAGGGGCTTGGGGATGTCTTTGCTAAACACGGTCTAACAACTTGCCCTTAAATATCCTAGGCTAGGCAAAGCCTCTCTGAATGATGTCACTCTGTAGCCATTTCAAAATATCTTGGAGGCACAAAGCATCGTTTTAGTGGAGGATGAAGAGTGATTGTTTTTTGTGTCCTTTAAAAAAAAAAATCAGGTCTAATGAGTAGAAAGGCCACTAAAACTGGCTTGGAAGCCAAAATGCATTTCTTACACAAAAATATACAATTCTCAGTGATGTTTGTATCACTTCTATACAAAATGGTTTAAAAAGAGCAAAACAAAACAATCTGTGATGTTTGTGAGTGTTGCTATTTTAGAATTTATTTCCATAAGTGATTTTTTTCTTAAAGATGTTTAATAGTAATTCATATAATAAAGTCGTCGTACTCTTAACACTCAGGTGTATTTTGCTTTTTTGCTCCCATTTCTTTACAGGGGAAAAAAGAAGGAAATCGGGGTGGGGAGGGAAATGCCAGCTCTAGCTGTGCCCCTCATGGCTGCAGATGCCCAAAAGCCGCCCTGGCTCATTGCCTCTCTGCTCGTATCAGTGCTGAATTTGCATCCGACGATTTTCTCAAGAAAGCGAGCGCTGTGGGAGACCTGTCACTGGTGAGGTCCTGTCTCCATCCAGGAGCAATTTCTGCTTCCACGCGGCAGGATGTTTGGTTCAGGAGCAGGTCCCCTCCGGTGCCTGTTGTGGGAGAGTGCGAGAAGAGCACCGGGAGTGAGCGGCAGCGAGAGCCCAGGATTTGGGGAAAAGCCCTGGCACAGCTGAGGATGCTCTGGGGACACCCCGTCCCCCTTCCTCCCCGCTTCCCCTCAGCAGACAAAGCAAAACCACCCCAAAGCACGGTGGGTGCGTGGGGCACCCACTGCTCCCCTCTGCCGTCCCCACGCCAGGGTTTCAGCCGGGGTCCAAGGCAAAGGGCTCCACTCGGGTGGGAGGCTCCGAGGGTGGGCTCTGCACTGGGGAAGCCATCCTGACACCGAGCGAGCTGGGAAGCAGAACTACCATCCCACGCTGGCAGTGGGGGGGCCGTACCTGCGGGTCCCTATGGAAGCTCCTGGCACACCCATGGCCGGCTACACGTGTGGCGACCTGCCTTTCAGGCAAGAGCGGAAAAGGAAAAATGCTGTGGCTTAACCACTTCATTCTGAAAATAACAAGCCTCTTGGGGACGGGGCGTGTGAGTTTTCTTTAAACTGTTTCATTAGCTATCGCACAGCAACTCCTCCGCGTCTGTCAAGCAGGCAGTCTGGCTCCTTCGCGGTGTCTCCTGGCGGAATGGAAATACGTTATTATAATGAATTATTTCTGAAATATGTGTTATTCATCTCCAGCCCTGCACGTTTCTGCACTGTGCTGAGCTGGCGGGATCACCGGGTCTGCGAAGTTGGAGAGCGCGGAGCTGGATGGTGTTGGTGGAATTGCTCCTGAAGGGTCTGATCCCAGCATCACTCCTGCAGGGAATTGCTTGCTCAGCGCTGGGCTTGGCTTCCCCTTCCTTTTGTGTTCCCTGCAACAGGCTGGAGGAGGAAAACTTTTAGTGAGAAACTCCTCGGAGGCTCAAAAAGCAGCACATGGACCCAGAGATGAGGGGGGGTCTGTCCCAGGTATGAGGGAAGGGCAGGGATCTGTCAAGCCCCACTTACAGGAGCTGGCCTGCTGCGTCTCCAGCCAGCACCCAAAACCTGGGTGTCAAGCCCTTCGGTTTGGGGAAGAGTAGGACTTTTGGCCTGTCCAGCCTGTGCTGTCCTTCAGAAATACCCCCCCCCGGGCAGCCTTAGCAAGGCAGTGTCTTGCCAGACAGGCTGTGAACCCTGGGGACTGCTCCACGCTTCCACCTCCGCTTGCCATGGGCAGCCCATGACTTGCAGGAGAAGGGTTATTTCCCTGGTGGCGGGCACAGCGCTTCGTGGGCAGCCTTGGGTGGCAGCGGCAGAGCCGGGGGGCATGTGAAGCATCCCCCTCACTTGCAGGGATGGGGCCAGAGTCTGCCTGCCCTGCGCCAGCTGTCCGGGAGCAGCTTTCGGTTGCTGGCAGGAGTAGAGCTTCCCAGTCTCACGTGTGGCTTGGAAACCTTCCCTGTGAACGAAGATGCTGGAAAAAGTCAAGGCATTCTTGCCTTAAATGTCAAAAGCATCGAAATGCTGGAGAAACCCTGGATGTTGCCTTCCCGCCGCAGCCAAGCAAGCTGTCGTGAGCCCGCGGGGGAGCCAGGGCTTTTTCAAAGAGCTGAAAAGACCAGGGCCTGCCCAGTCCTTTGAGCAGCTCAGATGCAGCCCTGGATCTGTCCCAGAAACTCCCTTTTGAATTCTTCTGCTCTACAGGGGCAAGGGTTTTTTCTTTCAAAACCGTGTTTTAAGAAAACCAGCAGCTGAGAAAAGCCCAGGACTGAAAACTGCGGTCGGATGACGATGAATGCTAGAGGTATTTTAGACTGGCATCGAGTACCTGCTGGCTCTCGGTCTGCGGTGGAAATTTACCGCCCCCTTCCTTCCTAAGGCTGGAAGATGGAAGGAGGGATGTATTTTTTTCCCCATCAGCTCATTCCCAAGCTAAGGGCTGCACCTAGTGACCAGGCATCGCTCGCTGCCGCACACTTCTCCCAAGTCAGGCTGGTGGAAACGCTGACTGGGGGAAAGCTGTTTACACAGGGCAAACAGCCTGGATTTTATTAATCAAGGTAAAAAATACAGACTAGGACTCTGTGCTGGGCAGCCAGGCGCCGTCTGCTGCCACCTCCTGGGCCCAGCAAGCAGTGCTGGGGCTGGCCAGGGCAGGATCAGGCCATGGTGCAAACCCTGGACAGGGCTTGTGCAAACCACGGCAGCAAATCCCACCGTTGGTTCTCCATCCAGGTGAGACCCAACACCAAAAGGCGACCGGACCAAGACTGGTCCTCCCCACATCCCGCTGCTGGTGGTGGTTTGCAGCCCAACGTCACCACTGGTCCCCAAGTTCCTTGGCTGCCATGGGGACATAGCGGTGCTCAGCTCGGGGGGAACAGCAGACAGGGCAGATGCGAAGTGCCACGGGTGGAGAAGAGGAGCCCCAGCCCCTGGGGACGTCATTCCTGCCGTACGGAGAAAAACGACGTCACGGAGGAGGCGCGGGCGCAGCGTGCAACGGCCATCTCTGATGCGTCTCCTCCTCATGGGACCGGCCGGCGTGGACGATGGCGGCTCCTTCTTTCCTTAGGACCGTCTCCCTTGTCCGGGACATCTGTCCTCTCCCGTCAGCCGAGGCCGGCAGCGAGGCAGCCCCATCGGCTCCGTCAGAAACCGGAGATGGCAGCCGGGCTGCCCTGCCAGGGTCCGCACGTGCTCCACAAGCGTAACGGGGTGACAACTGCTGCCTTCGGGGAGGGGGTTTATCCGCCCTCTTGGTTGCCCCGCTCACAGCCCTAAGGCCAGGCGGGCTTTAGGGAAGCACAACTGGTGTCGTTTTATCGCAGGGTTGGCGCTAAGGAGGCCTCTGGTATTTTTGGACATGGCCCTTCCTTTTTTTGCCCGTCCACAGCACCTCCTGGAGGGCTGCGACCCCAAACCCTGCTGCTGTACCCCCTCACCAACCGCCCCCCAGGCCCCCGGAGCTGCGCTTTGGCCCAGAGGAGCGGGTATTATTTGGAAGCAGAGGATGGACGCTCAGTGCTTCTGGCGGTGCGAGCGTGTCCGAAGGCTGGGCTGGGGTGGAAGGCGAGGGTCGGGGTCGAGCCCAGTGCTCCCCAGTCCCCGACTCTCCCCTGGCATTTGGTGCCTCTAACACTGGGACACCGGCTTCCCCAGTGCTCGGGGGGAGCCGACACGGGCACGGCCCCCCCCCAGCTGGGGACGGACCCAAGCCCTTGGTGGGGGTAAGGCCCAGGCCGGGGGTTCCCCGTGCCGTTGCCACCTTCGCCTCCCTCAGGTGCACGACATGGCGGCAGAGGCCTCCTGAGGAGACGTGGCTTTCCACGGGCCTCGGGACTCCTGCTCCTTCCCGTACTGGGGCTGAGGGGGGTGAGGGCAGCCATCCCACCCGCAGAGACCAGGCCCTGCCATCCCCGGAGGGGAGACCAGCCCCCGGGGGGGCCACGGCCGGGCTGCGAGGGCGAAGGCTGCAGTGCTCAACCGAGGCGGCGGGCCGCGGCCCCGCGTGTTCGCGTTAGGGCAGTGGGTGGCCGTGGGGGGCGACGGCGCTGGCCCTTTAAATTGAGGGGGGGGACACACGGCACGATCGGGCTGATCCCCTGCTCGGCCATCGGCTGGCGCTGCCTGGGCGCCGCCTTCCTTCGGCGCTTGGCAGCGGCCCGGTCGGCGGGGCGGAGCGGAGCGGAGCGGAGCGGAGCGGAGGCGCGTTTCCGCTTCCGGGTGGAAGGGCAGAGCGTTGCTAGGGTGGCGGCGTTGCTAGGGGAGGCCCGGCCGCCGGCGCCGCCATGGCGGGGAACCGCATGCAGAAGATTGGGAGCGTGTTCAGCCGGTGCGGAGGGTGGGCGGCCGTGCTGCGGGGGTCCCCCTGCTTGCCGGCCGGCGCGGGGGTTTGGGAGGGCGAAGCGGGAGTCGCGGGGTTCCCCGGGGAGGGAGGCGTAAGGCTGGGCCGGGCCGGCTGTCCCCTGAGCTCTCCTCGCTGCTCTTCTCCCCCGGCAGGACCCGCAACCTGCTCCGCATCGGGGTGATCAAGAAGCCGCTGTGGTTCGACGTCTATGCTGCCTTCCCCCCGCTGAGGGAGCCCGTCTACCGGGTGCCGCGGCCGCGCTACGGCAAGGTGAAGGATGTCATCCGCCCCATCCTCTACCAGGAGGACGAAGTGAGAGCGTGAGTTACCGCTTTCCCTCCCCTGGGCGGCCGCCGAGGGGTGCCTGAGCTCCGCCGTTCGCTCCGCCGTTCCCCGCAGACCTTCCTCTGCCCCTTGTCGCTAGCCCTGCGGAGGGAACGCGGCTGCCCTTGTCACTGGAACTTCCAGCAGTGGCTTCTCTGCCTCTTTCTATCGCAGAGAGACCGCGTTTACCCGTTTCTAGCCTGTTACCTCCCCTGTGTTTATTAATCGCGGGCGGAGGTGCAAAAGGCAACAGAGAAGGCGGACGGGACGCAGAGCTCCTGTCAGGCGCCTTGGGTGGCCGGGATGGGCTAACTTAAACCCTCCGTGAAGGAGTTACAGTGCTCCTCTGGCTCCCCGGTGGTGGTGAAGGTGAGCTGGAATGTATTAAAAGAATTTAAAAACTCTGGGAGGAATATCTCTGCATAACATAATAGCTCACAGAGAACAGAGAAGTAGTTACGTGAACGCTTTTTGTTGTAGCCTAGATTAACTGACTCTGATGTTGTTTATATAGTCCAAGACACATCCCTTCTTGGTGGTTTGAAAAATGAAACTCTCTTATTTTTTGAATAGGAAGTTTTACAAAGTTTATGGCAGTGGTCCAAGACCTTTCAACCTGTCGCAATCAAACTACAAATCTACTTGCCAGAGGTAAGATTTATTTGTAATTAAACTAGAAATGTTTCTGAAACTTGTCCCTTTCTCCTCTTAAGTCAGTGAAGCAAAACGTTATTTGTGAGAGTAAAAACACAATCTTGAAATCTAGGTTTGTTGAGAAATTCAATGAACTGAAGGAAGAAGGAAAAATTGAAGAAGAAAAATTGTTTGAAGAAACAGGAAAAGCCCTTTTAGCCAGTGGGATAATTTTACAGAGACGAGGAACAGATAAAGTAAGTATGAAATATTCACAGAGTTACTTGGCCAGTGGACTCAGAAAACTTCACTTCCAGGCCCTTAATGTTGAGTTAGTCTGAACTAAATTCTCAGTAAAACAGTCACATGCCTGATGGTTGTAGTAAAATGTCTTTGCCATGCAGAGTAAACTTTTCTCTTGGTTGTGAACGTGACTGGCCAAGGTTAAGGTACTTCTTGTGGGACAGAAAAGAGAACTACTTGTTCTGGTGATGAGAGATTTAAGGCTTCAGTGCTTTCAAATAATCCATCAGTGTGTCTATGTAAACCATTTGGAAATACGTATTGCTGTATACATGTTATCTCAATAAGGTAGCAGGGGGTAAATGAGTACCTCTTCTGGCTTGAAGATAATGAACACATTTTTCCATCTCTTTTTAATAGTTAAGTAGTCTAATGCACTCTCGCTTTTGTTCTTCAGTCTTGATCCTGAGCTGGAATTTTTTGGATAAATCTTGCAGCTTGGGTTGTTGAGGTTTGTTGTTTGGGTTTTTTTTTGGGTTTTTTTTTTTTTTTTAAGGTATTGAAATAGAGGTTTGTAGTCTGGGGGTTGTTTACTTATCTTTTTGGCAAGAAAATAACTGTCCAAAAGACCTGTCCAAAGTGTTCTGCTACTGTTTTCTGTTTTCTCTGACGTACAAGAGAGGAAATGGCTCCCGGGCACGTGGAGTCTAGTGCCTCGTTACTTCCGGCAATTGTCATGTAACTCTTAACATAAAATGGGGTAAAAAAACAAACTGAAGATGCTTCTAGAACAGCACGTCAGGTAGAGCAGAATACGGCTGCTCTGTGATGGTTAGAAATCTTTTACCTTGTTTATGACTAACTGATTACCATTTTTTCTACGAGTGCTGTCCTTGTAGCTGAACACCCTCAAAAAGAAGGGAGAAGGGCTGTTTATAAAAGCTGCAGTTTTAAACTCTGTTAGCTAAGTCCATTTATTATTCTCTTTTGTAATACGCTCTCCATTCTCCTCATTATCCAGTGATCTCTGGGTGAGCATCTGTAGTGTTTTCCCCACTAAAAGAGGCTGAAGAGGAACAGAAATTGGTTCTGCTTAAAGTGCACTGTCCAATGAGCAAGTGAAAAGATGAAATCACTAACTTGCTTTCATCTTTTAGCTTGAGGTCAGCAGTCTCATTTTAAATTTCTTGCCCTGGGGATACCTTGGCACTGTACTGTACCTTCACAATAATCTTAAGCATGAATTTGAACTTTTCTATTGGCTTTTTCTGGACATACAAACTGGGGCTGTTGCTTTCTATTGCTGTCTTCAGTCATGCTTTGACAGAAACTTTTTATGACCCTGTTTTTTTGGTGATCATCTGTCTTTAGGTAGCGCAAGAGGATCATCAGGGTGTTGAAACCAGGGGTTCTGTATTACACCTGCAGCTTCAAACTGTGTTGGAAGAGATGCAGGGACAGAAGAAAGATCAGGAGGAGCAGACGCCAGAGTTGGCAGAAAGGCAGAAGGAAAATCCCTTACCCTCCTAACAGCTGTGCTGTTGTCCTGTGACACTCAGCAGCAGGATGTGCCCTGGCTGTGGCAGTCACCTGCTCACGAGCCAGCATTTCTGCCTCCACAGCCTGGTGATTGAGAGACACTTTCTTAGGGGGAATATGCCTCAGTTATCCAGGTCTAGTGCCTTCGGTGATTGTGCATGTGGCACACTTTCTTCCATCTGCCCATTTGTAAAATTGGAGATAGTTGGGGTTTTTTTTTGAGGTTCAAGAATGTTATCTCAAATTGTGACTTGGAAAATATGAGTATAAAAGTGGAAAATTAAACATTTTCTTTAAAAATTGGAAGTTCTGCCTCTTCGGGTATCTTATTTGTGGTAGGAAAGATGTTTCTTAACTTCCTGCGCTTGACCGTACAGGCCTTGTGACAGTCCTGCTGTTGTAATGGCAGATACCGCTTGCCTGGTGCATTGTAACAGCTGTCCAAAGTGTCATCTTTGTATAGTTAATTGAAGACAGTTGCTATTTATCTAAACATAATAATATGCTCTTCCTATTCCATCATTTGCTTAAATTCAGAGTACGATAAAGTGTAACAATACCAGATAATTTGGACCTTTGCAGTTTTTTAGTGACACTTAATGAAATTGGTCACCTCAAGAGTGTTAAAGATGCGATGTTGCAGCTGTTTGCTGAAGACGAAGTTGAGTGCTGCGACGGAAATAGTCATGGAAACTTCAGCATAGAATAACAAAAAAATAACAATCAGTCTTACTAGGATTTGGAGCCAATTAGAATGTAATTTTTCCCATGCCTGTAAACTCCAGTGCCTAGCTTATTTTTTATTAAAGATTTTGGCATTGGGCTATATGAAAAACAATTACTTTTTTTTTTCCTTTTTTTTGTTTGTGTGTTTTTTCCTTTTTTTTGTTTGTGTGTTTTTTCCTTTTGTTTGTTTTCTTTTAAAAAAAACAAACTACCACCACCACCACAAGTGAACAGGTGTAAATCCTGTCAAACAAATCTCTCCCTCCTTGTCTGGCTGTCCCCTACAATGAAAAGGGAGGGATTTCCTTTTGGTTTCGTACCTACCTCCCAGACACATTCTCCGCAATGCAATTTAGTGATGCTGCTGCTGTATGTGATGCAAAAAACCCTCTCTTAGGAATCTGTTTTGTATGGCAGTGAAAACGAGGATTTACAAATGCCTGTGGGTTGTTTTTGTGTGGCTTGATTCACTTCCTGGTAGCAGTGTAATTACAGTACAATTACTCGGGTTATCCTTGGAAGGTCAAACTTTATTCCTAATTCTGCTCTGTAATTCTAGAGGAGTGCAAGATTTTATTATGAAGAGCAAAACCCCTCTGCGTAGCACTGCTGTAGCTGTAAGCTCTGGAAGATCTGTTTCCAGGGCTGACCTTGGTGGCACATACGCCTGCCCGAGCAAGGTTCTTCCACGTGGAGCAGGAGTTACTGCCTGAATCATGAAATCCATACGTAGCAGCCCCTGAGTGGTGAATATAATGGATGCACCCATCTCCAGTAGTCGAGTTGTGGAACCACTGTGCTGGGTCAAGGGTAGGAGAGATTTTAATGTAAACAGATGACAAAAATGCATTAAAATGGGATTCAGTCTGAAACAGCACTGGAGAGGAGATGTACCGAGGGTAAATCATTGCAAGCCCTTTGCTCCTCAGCAGCCAGCCTTTGGATGGGGGTTTCCCTCAATTGCGGCAGACTCCTGTTTGGCTGAGGACCAAGGCGAGCTGCCCTCCTTAGGAAATTTCTGGCAGCTGGGATGTGAATTTCCCTCCTTGCGCCCGGTTTTCTTGCTTGGGCCAAAGGATTATTGCCAGCCCGAGGGAAGAGAGACCAACAGCTCCTTGTCTTTGCCTTTTGTGGATTTTTAGAGGCAAAAATTTTATTTTGAGCATCCTATTTTGCATTTTTAACTGTCGATGATGCTCTTAGCTTGCCAAAAATTGCAAGTGGAAGTACTTCAAAAGGAGAAGTGCTATGAAGTTCAATGCAGTAATACAAGGGAGATTTCTCACTTGCTTCATTCGCAGCTCGGTGGTTTCCTGTTTATTGTCTGCTCTCTAAAAAATTGCCAACATTACTTAAAGAGCTTTTCCCTCTATCATCTGCTGTAACTAGCTTCATCCTTCCATCTTTACTGAGCTTGGCTGTGCCTTTAGTTGTCTGAAGCATATTGAGCAATAACATATTAAATTTAGAACACAGACCATAGAGGCAGCCTTGCAGTGTGCCCTGAGTGAGTTCCTGTGCAGAGCAGACAAGAAGAAAGTTGGAATTAAATTTCTTTTTTATTTTGTGCTGGAAAAAGTCACTGGGGTGGCTCCCCCAGGCAGAGCACTCCCAGCTGGACCAGCCATCCTGCAGCATGTCTTGGGCTGGAGAAGCAGTTAGAGACGTTCTTCTGCGCGGCGGGTTCGTTATGGCCGGTGGGTAACGGGGAGCCTATTGGGTGAAGGACGTGAGCGTGAGTGTTTGGTGCAATTAGGAGAAAACACAGTTAAGACCTGAGTTCTGTGATTTTTGATAGCGTTTGTTTGATGGATGCAGTTGCTGGGCTGGGATTGAAATGCCAATCACCGTGACCTTAGAGTAACTCAACTACTTTAATTAAAAGGTTCTGGGCAAGAGCGGGGGGGGGAGGGGTGTGAACCTTTTATTATTTATCAAGCATTTACCCTCCAGCCGCCAGCAAAAGGTCACTGGCTTCGCGGGAGGACCTTGGATGAGAAGGAACCGGGACCCCCCCCGGCCCCCCCCGTGGCCGTGGCGGGGCTCCCCACTAGGTGGGAGCCGTGCTCCGCCACCGGCTTGGTGGGTGGGGAGGGCTCCCGGTGCCCCCCCCCCAGCCCCGAGCCCCCTCTGCGGCATGCCCCGGGAGGAACGTGGGGGGGTGATGGGGACCCTCCCATGTTGCTGGAGTGGGTTTTTGCTCCCACCCTGCGCTGCCTGGCTGGAGCGAGTAGCTGGCACCAAGCAGTGTGAAAAACGTGAGCGATGGTAATGTGGGGAGAAGTCGGGAGTTTTCACCGAAAATATTAGAAAAGAAATCGCCGTTTCCCCTGGGAGCTGGCGGGATGCGCGTCTGGGAGGGAGGGGGTACAAGATGCACGCCAAGGGAGCTGGGGCGGGGGGAGAGCCTCGGGGTACGGTGAAACCCAGCGCTGACCTTCCGTCCTGGCTGTGCTGGGGCAGGCGAAGGCTGCTCCTGGGGTTTGTAGGCGAAGGACACGGATGCGACCCCGTCGCTTGCCCTTTGCCTTCGCAGGGCAGCTGGTGCAGTCAAGTCGTTTCCTTACGCCCGGGCAAACCCCGTCCTCTTGCCATTGTAACGCTCGCTAATGACTTGGAGCGAAGCTTTCGCTGTCTCGCAATCCTACACCCCATTATGGAGCAGCCATATGACCTTTTCTGGGCTAAATTGCTGACCTCCTTCCTCCTGCAAGATGAGTGGTGAGTATAGCGGTTCCTCTCGCTGATTGCCAGGCTATTTTAAGTGACAATAAATGCCAAAGTATCAGTTACAAGGTTCCTTACTCCTTGAGGCATCAAAAAGACAAGACAATCGCCAGCAGTCGGTCACCCCTTCTACAGCTCTGAAAGCCAGGCTGAAGGTTTTCCAAGGTCAACTCCTAAAATTGCGGGCCTCGCCTGAAAATTTTAGGATAAAGAACTCTGCCTGCTCTCTAGCGGGTCTCATCGTAGGGTCTAGAAGTCTTGACTACAAAGTCTGCTGCTTTTGTGATTAGCCCGCTTGGGCACCGATGCCCGGGTTCGCTTGGCCCAGTAGCGTCAGCAATAAAAACCGGCAAAGCAGCTGAGCTGCGGCCGCAGTGTTTGTCCAAAGCGCTGGCAAGGGAAGCCCCTGCCCTCTGCCCGTTTGGAAATTCCGGGGGTCCGTCACTCAGGGCTGCTTCTGACCCTGGGCAACGGCATCTCGTGTAGTGGTGTGTTACTCAGACCGGTGCTTTACCAGGGTCAGTGCTTGTGTGCAGGATGGGTCCCGCTGGAGCTGAACGCCTCGGGTCCCGCAGTTCAGGGCTCTCAGGCTTGGCCCTGAGCTTGGGCGCTGCTTTAATCCGAAGGCAGCCAGCCCCCCCGCAGCGATGCACGACCCCGTCAGCCGGCTGCCTGCGCGGCAGAGCCGGGCACGTGTCACCGTGCGGTAACGCATCTCTGACCACGCTGCTGGTCACGCGCGGGGAGATTATCTGCTCTTACGTGGTGAGGGTAGGGGAACTAAGGATTTAATAGGATCAGGTCTTATGTCTGGAGCAGCCGAAAGAATTCATCAGCTTTGCTGGAAAACCAGGTGATCTGACCTTGCCAATGCCAAGCCTAATCAAGGCAGGTAATAAAGCATTTAATGTTTTAAGAATGTAGCTCCAAGTAAGATATAAAAATGTTGGCGTTGCTGTACTGTAGTATTCGTCTGTGATTTACCTTTGCCCATCCTTGCCTGCACACACACACGCATTTGGTCTTCAAATCTGCCCAGTTTTGAGCTTTGGAATATTCGAGAAATTTGTATCGGTTAGGATCTTAGCTTGAATTTATTGTGTTTTTATACTTGCCTTATTATACAACACCTGATAAAAGATATGCTGAGTTCTATCAAGGAGTATGATGGCCTTCGTAACCCAGGGATGAGGCAGTCTTATTGCCTGGCACTTGAATCGTGGCAATAGCTTTCTCTGCATCACATGAATTTAGAAAGCTTTTATTTGGGTAAATTGCTGGCTCTCCTAAAGGAGCAGGGCTTGGTGCTGCTTTCCAGGGGCAGACCAATGCGATGAGGCTCTGCAGCTGCCGTTCCCTAGGGCTGTTTGGGGCGACCAGGCAGACAAGCCGGGCATTTTACACTCATTTGTCAGGAAAATGTATGTGGCACCAGAGCAAGATGCTGCCTGCTTGGGGAGCGCTGCAGGTTGTGGCGTGTTGAATTTCCACACTGGAAGAGGGGATGGCACACAGGTGGCTTCTGCTTTCAGAGGGGGGGGTTTGCAAAACCTTGGCAGCGTCGGTTCTTGCCATCTGCCTAGTTTTGTTTTTAAAATTAATGCTTTTTTAATGAACTGGGATTGGTGCTCTTTGTAGCCTTTTGCTTCTGCAGCAGCAGAAATGCCCATGTAACAGTAATTCCCGACCCAACAGTTCTGGGATGAATAAGATGCAGGAGAATAACCCTGGGCAGGGCAGGAGGAAGGAACAGCGGGAGGATCGGAGCATCCCCATGAGAACAGCAGGTTGAGCTCAGCGCTAGCTCGGAGTGAAGAAGCTGGCTGCTGTTTTACCAGTAAGTCTTAAGTACTTACAAGACCTGACCCACTCCTTGTTCAGTTTTTCGATCAGTTGATGGGAGCCACCGATGGTTTGGCTAACCAGCTTGCTCATGGCCAGGTCAGCTGGAAGGACTGAGCCCCAGAGGGACCCTGGCTGCAGGGCAAGCACGCTGTTGGGCACTGCTCGTCGTTTTCTTTTAATGAACATTTTAAGGGCAGGCTGTATCGTGTCCCATGGCTCAGTCTGGGCTGCGAGGGGACTGCTCAGGAGCACGAGGGCTTTGCTGGCAGAGAGCGATGTGCAGCATTGGTGCGGCCATGAGAAAACCCCGCGGCCCCGTCCCGGCGAGCTCTCGCCCCGGGGCCGGCAGCGGGGCTGCTCTCTTGGGGTCAGTCACTCCCCTGCCTGCTCCCCCGGCCGGGGATTTGAAATCTTCCTGGGACATGGCAGTGATTTGGGATGTCCCCTGCTGCTTTGAAACCCGGCGCATCAGAGATGCTCGGGAGGGTCCCCCAGGAGCCCCGGCAGCTCAGCTGTCCTTGGCTCTGCCTGTCTCCCTGTGCTGCTGCTGCCTGTGTGCATATTGCAAGCTCATTCTGATGTGTGCTAATGCTATTATCCTCCAGAAATTGAAATCAAGTCTGAACCTATAATGTTTCACTGGGAGGGAATTGGGGTTATATATTCCTGTGTACAGCAGCATTCTATTTCAGTCATAGCATTTAATTATGATTGGTGTGTTAGTGCCCACCAGAGCATAACAAATTGTCATTATGTTATTCTGCTGAGTCTAATTTAATTGGCAAGTTGTCACAAAAGCAATTATCCATCATTTATTTTGTTGCCATAACCACATCTTGGAGAGCACCTGCTGTCTGAAGTGGAAAGGCTCTGCAGTGTCTTGGTCCTGGATTTCTTCCACTTGCCTGACACAAAGACACCATTTCCTCCTCTTATTTAAAAATATGTTCCTCATTTCCCAGCGTGGGCTTGTGGGCGAGGCTGGAAATGCCGGAGGAAACGTGCTGTGAAGGTAGCGACCCATTCGAGCATCCCAGGGCTGGTGCGAGTTATGGAGTCTTGTCCCCTCCGGAGACCTCGGAGCCAGCCCGGCACGGTGGCTGTGGGTTGTGGTCAAATGAGTAAGTCGTGGACCCTGTCTGTCTCCTCGCTTCTGGAAAGTCAGGCTGAAATAAGGAGAGAAAGGGAAGTTTGAAAATGAGACATTCTCTGCCTGCGGTAACTAAACCACTCGGCTTCTTGCAAATCATTTTTGGGCAAAAAGGGGAGAAAAAAGCCCCCAAACTGCTGGTGGTTTATTTTGGTGTCTAAATACAGGAAGGTGGGTAGGAGCGTGCACAGAGACATTCAGAGGAGCAGCAGGGACGCGTGGGCCCTGCCCCAGCACCCTGAGCCCAGCCGGACCCTCTCATTCTGGAGCTGCTCAGCCCAGACGCAGCCGAGGTAAAGAACAAACATCCGATGTTTGACACCTGTGTTGCCCTTCACCAAACTGCTCCCACGCCGGCAGATTTGCTCCCGCTGGCTGGCACGGCACGGCACGGGGCACCCTGTGCTGGCTGCCGCACGGGTGGGTGCCAAAACCCACCTCCGCTCCCCGCCTGCCCTTCCCCAGCTCCGAGAGCCGCTGCAAACCATCACCCAAGCTACTGCCCCGCCAGCTAGGGTGCTTTTCAATAAGCAAGTTTCAGATAAGGTATCTGGGTTCCCATAAAGACTAGGAGGCTGGCGAGGGAAGATTAGTTGTTTCTTATAATCTAGCAGGCAAAGCAATATCAGAGTTCCTGAGACTAACCCAAAACTGCAGATTTTCTCCTTCCTGAGATGGTGCGTGGCTGCGACCTATTAACTTTTTAGATTTTGGAGACGGCATCCCAAAATCCTGTAAGGCTAACACAGACTCGGATGAACTCGAAGCCTGTGACTCACTCTGATAAATGAGTAAATAAATGAAAATCTGTTTTGATGTCTGTATTTCTTCCCGTTACTCCCCTCTCCGCCCTGTTTGTAATCTCTTCCCCTCTGGTAGTTCTGATTAGCTGCTAATGAGGAAAGATGATTTTGTAGTTAAAACACAGAGAGAGAGTTTTGTTCCTGGTTCTGCTTTTTTTTCCCCTTCCATGCCTTGATTTCCCCACCTGTAAGCCAACATACTCTTTGTTTAAGATGGATGTTGTAAAGTTAAATTAATCAGCATTTACAAAGCAATTTGCTTCAAAGGTAAGGTGCACTGACTTGAAAAGGAAGATTAAACCTGAGGAATCGTAACTTTTCCCTCCCGCTGTCCCTGCTGGGACTGAAGCCGAGCACCGGCCGTCTCTCATTTCCCAGCAA